>NC_090933.1:223795821-224098626 GCF_040938575.1 Ambystoma mexicanum | reverse complement strand
AGGCTAGCTTATAGTCTAGTTAGCAACCTACGTAAACACCTAACAGAGTACAATGGCAGAAGAAACACGTATTATCCATTGGAAATGGATCAAACTGGCCCATAACATGGCGGCCAAGTCAGAAACAGTAGAAGGACTACGGTTACTTAGCAACAAAACCACATAACAAACATGGATCGGTGGACACACCTGCACGAGGACAGATAGCCATCATCTGGGGAGAACGGTGGTGAGTTTCACAGTAGGACTTGCCTACCAAGTATTTCATTACGGACCAGAGGCATGCGTACCCTCGTGTTTTCAGCCCATGCATAGTCATGATAGAAATCCCCCAATTTTATCTTTAATGTGACGCGCGCAACGCGGCTCAGCCCTACGGCTACCCTTTGATGCAGCCATCATGCGGTCCAACTCTGTGCAGACACATAATTATGCCCGTGCATTGTCACGATAAAAAAACCCCAATTTAATTTTTAAATATGACGCGCGTAACACAGTTAAACCCTACGGCCACCCTTTGACATAGCCATCATGCGGACCAATTCCGCGCAAACGCATACTTTTTGACGAATGCTATTTTACAGTTATTTACGGGATTTATTTAAGAAAGCTTACCAAACACCCTGAGGTATTTATGCCAAATTAAGGATCTGAGAATTGGAATTGCCTGAGCAAGGGTGAACTCACGCACAGGGAAAACCACATAGACACTGTTGTTCTTACTGTGAAAATACGTATAAGGTCACTGACGCTGTGTGGGCGTTTCTCCCATAGGAAAACAGAGATTAACCCATGACTGGATGAGAATGCTGTGAAGGATATTTAATGCAACAATAACTATTGGGTAAGACACACAAGCAGACTGTAATTTGATGTAATGTGCACAACTGACAGTCATCCAAAGGCTGGGTGAATGTGTGATTATACCAAGTTCAATATTATACTCACCAATGGCATTATGTCTTTTATCTCTCTTTTCTCTCTTTTGACTTCCCACAAACCTCCTACCCTTTCCCCCTCCCTCAACATGGCCATTTTTTTTTTTTTTTTTTTTTTGAATGAACAAACAACTACTGATACATTTATGTTTTTAAAAAAATCATTTTAGATGTTTCATTTTTATTACTCACGTTACAATTTGGCAATGATTATAATAATTGCAATTCATTATGTTTAATTTTTGTTAACAATAACTGTGATTGACCATTTTGATTTGATTTGTAGCCCTGATTTTAAAATGATGTTTATACGTTTAAACACGTGTCATCACTAAAGGGCGTTGAATTTCTACATAAATTAACACTGTGCGAATCAAATACATAAGGCGTGTGAGTTCTTTCGTTTTCTTTAATGAAATTCAAACGAATGGGTGCACTAATATACCCTAAGGGTAAACTTTTCTAAAAATTGCCCTTTCCTAATGGAGTATAGGAATCAAGGACTCCATTGTAACCCTGTGGAATGCAACCTTTAAATTCAAGTAAGTGAACTGATACAGAGGGCGCAGAGTTCTACTTCTTAAGTAGCTTGAAATAGATTCCTCACACTTTAACAGATTCCAAAACAAATTGGCCCCTGGGATGCCAAACCTTCCTAAAAGAATAGAGGGAAGAGTATTAAATCAAAGGCTGTATGATGAGACAGTGACCGAAAGATCCCCATTAAGATCTCAACAAGCCTCTCATCTATCTAAAAACAAGTTATATCCCCAGTCCTTTAAAGGGCAAAGTAGCCCTAAAGGCCTCATTCGATCATCCTTGAGTGGTAACACCAAAGAAATACCAAAAGTGTACTTGGTCATACTGCAGTCGGTAAATGATGGCTGCGAATGAATCGTGCAAACATCTTAAGACTTTTACATCATATCCCAGCCCTGGAGGCACTAGCCTCTGCATATATTGTTGCAGTCAAATTCCCAATTCCTCAAATATTCGATTATGTCTGTTTGCACCTGAATTCAAAAATTGTCTCCAATTTGTTTTTGGAGGCAGCAGAACATTTCTGGTCCCTGGGATTTGACATAAGTAGTAAAAGGATCCAACTGGTAAGTAAACACCGCACCTGGGGCAACAAACTCCAGTTAGTCATGCCTGCCAATGATGGAAGAGACTGTGCTTTGAAATCCGAAAAAGGCCAAGAGGGGGGCACTCTCCAAGAAGGGACCAGAGCTCATCCTAAAGAAATGCCATCAACGACGATAAGCCTGATCAAAGTCACCTTTGACCAACAACTGAAGTCCAAAAGGGTACTAGTGGTGCACCCGTCCACTAGTGGCAGCTCTACATGAGGAAGAAAGCTGGGAATGGGTAGCTGGTGCCCTTAATGCTAACAGGATCTCTTAACACCAGGATGCCGCCGACAGTGAGCAGATGGTTTTGGCCTCATGGAACACTAGGGGCTTTAGCCACCTGTTCAATAACATGACTGACAGATTTGACGACTTTGACATCTTGTGTCTCCAAGAGACTTGGCTATTGGCGGCACCGGGAGCAGAGGGATTTCACTTTTTCTAAACCCTGCTATCAAAAACGGAAGAGGCAGACTGAGCTCAGGCCTCCTGACATTAATTAAAAAGGACTTGAGTCTAAAGTCTGTTAAGTCCATTAACCAAATTCCATACATGCAAACCATACTAATTGAATGGGAGGAAACAAGCACAGGCTCCTCCACCCACCTAGCAGTGATCAACATTTATTGGAATCCACTGACGCTGGACGATTTGGGCTTTACGAACTTGATATTGATGGTGATTGATGACCTCATCAAAATTCTTGTAAACCCTATGATAATAATATTGGAGGACTGTAATATGAACTGCTTGAACTCATGGGTAGAGGGATCGAAATCTACCTCTGATTTAACCTCAGAGAAAAAGAAAAAGTCCAGGATACCGACCTGAATCAGGGAAATTGGAAAGCGAGATTTCCATATGTTGAACGGTCATATTCCAGGGGACATCCCAGGGGCCACGACATGGTGTAGAGGGAGCCAGAATTACACCTTAAACTATTTTTTTGTCTCCCTTGGTTCAAATACTGAAGGTGATCCCCATGACACACAGCGATCATGATTTAGTGCAGTTGACATTGTCTTGACCGTTATGTAAATGAGAGAGTCAATGGAATGTTAAGGTGCAAGTGGTGCCAGGCAGAAATCGCCTTCGTCTTTGTAGCAGTACAGTCAGACATCCTCACTCCAAGCTATGCCCCTATATTGCCTATATGTTGGGAACCAGAGATGATGTCATGCGCCGTCCCAGTCAGTATACCAATACCGCAGAGAACCTTCAGGACAAAATATCCATTGAGGAAACCCTACCTAAATGCCTAGAGACATAGGGCCTTATTACGACCCCGGCGGTAGCCGTGCTGGAGTTGTGGTTTTTTCCAGCGTCTGGCTTTGGGGAATAACCGGAGCATTACAGCCCCGGCAATCCCAGTAATTCCTCAAAGCCAGG
Source organism: Ambystoma mexicanum (assembly GCF_040938575.1). Lineage (NCBI taxonomy): Eukaryota > Metazoa > Chordata > Amphibia > Caudata > Ambystomatidae > Ambystoma > Ambystoma mexicanum. Next base: position 224,095,169 of record NC_090933.1, on the reverse strand, counting down.
CACCGGAAAAAATAACTCCCCATTCCCTTTCGAGTCCCGTAGAACTCTATAGGAATGGGGAGAACGACAGCACCGGCACCATTGATAAAGGTGCCGGTGCTAACGTCAAAGTCTGCGAGCGGGTGCCGTTCTGCCCGCCAGGTCAGACCTGATGGGAGGGACGGCACCCGCCCACAGAACTCGGAGTGTGCCGGTCCGGTAACAACGGTGCTGGTAGCTTACTGCCATCGTTGTTACCACACTGGCATACTCATAATGAGGTCCATAGTATTCTTTTGGATGAAGTGCTGAAAGAAATGTGCATTTGAATAAAGAAGGAACCTCAATAGATACGTCAACTCCTATTTCATGTGACATCACATATCTGACATTGACGTATCTAGAGGTTGAATGAAGATAAGAAACATAGCAGTATTCTTTAAGAATTGCAGAACAGATGGTACAGATGAGCAAAATGTAGGGCCCGAGATGCTCATGCTACAGAAACGTTGAAGAATATGTATATCAGTTTACATGTGTACAGTTGCTGAAATGAAAGTGGGGAAAAGTATTCATGAGGCTGTCTACATAGTGAATTAGATTGTGGTGATGCGCCAATGTATATATAGGAATTTATAGAACCTGGATGTTCCACAATGCACTTTAGCAGGCCCCTGAAACCTCATGAACAAGAAAAAGACATTCAAATGAGTGGTGCAGTTGGAAATTACTGATGGCAAGGCAAGTTTCAGAGAAGATGGGGCTGGCCCAGAACCAAGGAGATAAGACAACAGTGAAACTGATGCCTGTCAAGAAGTGTACAACGAATGTGAGAAAGGAATACTCTTTTGGTTGAAGCAGCATGAAAAAACACTAAGGGTTTCTACGGTTCACCATTTAATAGGATTAAATGCTGCAAAAGGCTCACAAAGAGTGGTCTTCAAGTCACATTGACAAGATCGAAATAGCTTGTGTCAGGCTGTGCTGAAACTAGAAGACAGAGTGAAGCTATACTCCCTTTATTTCCCAGACGAAGTAAACAGTTACAAGGCCAAGTTCAAAAGCCTAATTTTCTGATAGACTGAAGGAGTGTTGATGGATAGTTGGTTATTTGGAGGGGAGGCATGATCATGCTGAGCTTCCATGTACCTCGGATGGTAGCATGTGTGCTGCTAGTGTGTGGAATATTTTAGAGGGGTACAAGGTGCCAAACCAATCATAGTGGGCCATGTAATGAAGAGCCCTATAGTTTGAAGAACCAATTAATCATGTATTTAGTGATGACAATAATAACCAGTTATTGGGGGTGGGTTCTGATGCCCACCTTACTTAAGTACCCAATCATAACCAGTGGCTATATAGAATGTATACGTAGATGTTCACCGAGAGCCAACCACAGGTAATTATATGTTTTGTAGTTTGCCACATAGTATGACGTCAGCAGTGACACATGTTTGTTATAAAATAGCACTTTTTAATGAAATGTTTCAAGATCCAGCTGTGCGGCGTCAGATTGTGATGCACGTTGTAGTCCTGTTTTAGATAATTGATATTAAAACAGAAACACACTTTGCCAAACTTCCTGAGTCGTTTTGATTATTGATGTTTGAGTAACTTCTGCATCCCAATCCGCCTCTGCGTATTGCTACCTTGTCGTAAAGGGTTCTTAGGAGTAAGAGATCACTTGGTAGCAGAGAGAGGATGGTTAAAGGGCCATCGATCTAGTAAGCTTTGGGGTCCCTGTAATATCGGACGTCCTCCGCCATTTAGATGAAAGAACGTGAAGCTCCTTGTAGATAGCGTTTTAGATTAAAAAGCAAAATCTTGCAAGTATAGGTAGGAGGGGATCCCTTGTTTTCTTAGAAAAACCCCTCTAGATTTCTACGGGAAGCTGAGCAGACAGAAGGCTGAAGCGGCTAGTTGAGGAGGAGATGATCCCGGCATTCGGAAGTCAAAAAGCAAATGGTGAGTAGATTGAGAAACATGGCAAACTGTATGCATTGGGTTAAACTAACAATTGGAAAAGATAATGGAGGGTTGGTTGAATATTGTGAATACTAATAAGAGGTATGGAATAGAGACATATAGATGAAGAGCATTCTGTAGGTAGCCCAGAAGCCTGCATTCAGGAACATCAGAAGATATCTTAAAATCTAAGTAGATACAAAGGAGACAAACAGACAGGTCTGTTAAGGAAGATATCTTGCACTCCCCATCAGGGGTAAAAATTAGAGGCGATAAGAGAAAGCCTCGAGGAGCGTTGGCTAGAAGATATGTGGGCTGGCCAAAGTATGTTTATATGTTGTGTATGTTATGTGTATGTAAGTCAAAAAGAAAAGTGAAGTGTCGAAAAAGCAACAAGAGAATATTTTTGTGTTTAAAAGGAGGAGGGTTGTTTATTTATGTTGTTTAAAATAGTGATTAGGTAAAGAAGTTGAAGTGAAACGAGATATAGAGGTTTTGAGCTGTGACGATTGGTGCACGCTCATATTAAAGTGATTGTTTGATTAAAGCATTGTTTGTGTGTATCATGGTATCGACGGGCGAGTGAGTCTTGTCATAATGGAGGATATTATTCCACTCGTACACATGTGCAAGCAGTTGCCAAAACATGCACCCAATCTCAAACAGTATAGCACAGAATGGGTTAAGGGTACAGCAAATAAAATGTTGATGCCATGGCCACAAGGGGAATAGCTGTCAAAAGCGGTTTTGCAACACATGACCACATATTTGCACACAGCGTACACAGGGAAAAAGCTGGAGAAAAGGCTAGTTAGCTTAAAGCTTTGGAAGATGTACCAGGAGGAACGGGAAGACCCAGCTCCTGAAGACTGGATATTAAGCCAGCGTAAAGAGGGGGGTGATGAGCCTTCTGCTTCCCCCACTGTGCCTGAAGTAAATGACGATAATCCAAAAGATGATGGAGTGAATCCACTCAGAGAGCTTAAAGCAGCAGCAGGGTATAGTAACCCAACGTCCGGAGAAAGACGTGGTCTCTACAGTCTCACAGGACAAAGAGAGAATTGAACGACCAGATATGACCCTGGATATAGAAAGGTAAATTAAGAGATGGAAAGGATAGAAAGGCAAAACTGACGAGATAGCGCTCATGCAAAATGAGTGGATGGGCTGTCAGATAGTGCTCAAACTCGACGGAGCGAGCATTGGGGAGGTGCAGCAAAAGGAAGATCAGGATGAACAAGATAAAAAAGACAGGGACAGAGAGAAACGATTGAAAGAGAACAAGCTTAAATGAAAGGACAGAAAAAGATGAGAACAGCTGTATCAAGTAGAACAGCTGAGAAGGGAAGAAAAGGCAGCAGAGCAAAGGAAATATGATAATAGGCAGCAAGCAATCGAAGAGCGGGATGAGTTAGACAAGAGGAGAGAAGAAGAAGAGGAAGAAAAGTTATAAGAAAAGAGAATACAAAGGCGAGAAAACAATGAAATACCTAGGGCATATGAGAGAAGAGCGATGAAGAGACAGGAAGAAGAAAGAATTAGGGAAGAAGCAAAGAATCGAAGGGCATTTGATGATGAAATGGAATGAAAAAAGAGGCAGAGAGTATGCGACATTGATCGCATTGAGAAAGAGTTAAGAAACCTGAATCCAGTAGTAGCATGGGAGGACATAGAGGAGTTATTCCCATCGCAAGAGCCAATGCCAGGACATTCTAGGGCACATCTAGAGGAGGATTTTGAAGAAGAAACTATTGGAGTCAGAATTGTGAAAGCATACCATGAGATGAAGACAAAAAAATGAATTGAAAAGTAAAGGGAAAGATGATCAATTCGAGATTTCCCAATTGCAAGGAAAGGAAGGAATTTTGTTTAGTTCTGAGCACCGAGCTCTGTCTTGGGACAGGCTGACTCTGAATAGGGACGAGAAAGAGGGTATCACACAAGTTGAGACAGGAGATGTCAGACGAAGAAAGAGAAACGTTCTGTGAGGAAGAAGTCACTGGGTTCGGAGAATATTTATTGACAGATAAGGAGGTTGGATAGTCAGACCTAGACCTACCTAAACCGAGAACACCAGATCCAGTGGCGCGGCCAGGTCGACCTAAAGGACGATCCCAGGGTGTGCAGGGCGAATCAGGGTCAGACCGCAGTATATTCCATGGCATCAGATGTATAAGGACAACTTAAAATGGAAGTTGCCCAGTTTCAAATCGGGTGCCGGAAAATTGATCTATGAGCATTTTTTGCCTTTGCTACAGCACAGACTGGAAAAATTACTGTTCTTGAGCCACATAGGTGTGTTGACATTTAACTTTGGACTGCAAAAGAAAGAGCAGAGCAATGCCAGACAGTTCCATGTAATAATGTCCCCTCAAAAATATTGCCATGCAAAAATGTCGCCGAAAAATTGCTGTTTTTTGTGGGGCCATTATTGCATGGAAAATGCGGGGGAAACCCCCGCAACCCCCAAACCCTTTTTTAAATTTTTTTTTTGTTGCTGCCCCTGTCCCCATATATATGATCTCCCATATAATATCGACACAACCTTTTCCCGGCGATATTATATACGGCGATCATATATATGGGGATAATATTACCTGATACCTGCCAGACTTGGATTTTATATACGACGACTGGAAGAGAGAGCAGTTCCTGGACTCTTTTTAAACAGAGTTTTTTTTTGGACAATTCTATGGTCCTCACTGAGGCAGACAAACACAGACTACTCATTGCTGTATTTATCTTCATACTCAGAGCTTACCCTGCTCTTGTTGGTTGTCATAGTGATATTTGTGCTTTCCTCCAAGATCCTAAGAATGGTCTAGGGATTAGATGCCTTTTTGCAGAAATTCTAGACCAGATCAGACTTGTTGCCTGAATGTTTCTTTGAGCATACAGATAGTCTTGCTTGATGAAGATTTTCATAAACTACTTGGATTAATTTATTACCTTTTGATTAGCAAGCATCCTCATCTTGTTGGATGACGCACAAGCACTTGTGTATTTCTGAGGGATCCCAGAAATCAGATGCAATAAATTGGCTGATACGTCAACTTTGCAAACAGACTTATTCATCACTTGGTGCATCTTTGTTAGCAAACTGATGATCTTATCCAATGAGGAGACTCATAAACTGTGTGGAATGGTTTTCTAGTTCCTAATTGAAGAACGCCCACATCTTGTTAAAGGCAAACTGATGTTCGTACATTTCTGAGAGATCCAAGGAATCAGCTTGCCCTTAATCAATTGATACATAACATAATGGAGCAGATTCATCATTTGTACAACGTTTCTTCATGAACTAGTGAATGGTGTTGTCACAGGAAGACATCCATAACTTATTAGCGTTAATCTTCTATTATCTACTCGGAGCACATCCCTACCTCATTTGGCGAAACCTATTAATTGTCCAGCAATCAGCCAGATGTTTATGGAACTTGGGGAAAAGATACAGCAGCTATCGGAATGGTTATGAGATTGCATGGATAAACCATTTCTTTTTTCCTTAAAGTTAATTACAGGCAAATCATGTGGTCCATAAACCACTTAGCTATTCCAGAAAGAGACAGGTGACGACCATCAGCATCTTCACGTTGGTGGGGCATCTTTTACTGGTGCATGATATATGCCTATTTGATGTTTTTGTCGTCATTCTAATCTTGGTAATACATGCTGCCTATGTTATGGATCAGAAAAAAGGGAGAGTTCCTTTTATTCTCCCTACTCCTGAAGATAAGGGAGAAGTTCAGGTTGGAAGATATCCTAAGCTTTGTGAGATGTTTCCCACTCCTGTAGCCTATGTGGAAGTACCTGGCTCTGTGGCAAATGTCACTAGACATCCTTATTCAGGAAAGAGCCTTTTGTGAATTCTTGCTGAGCACCAGATACAGATTCTTATGGAAAGACAAAATAAGAGGTCTTCTGTAACTAACCCTACACCAGTAGTACATGTAAAAACACCAATTGTACTGACTAATGTTCCTATGATCCCTCCAGTAAGAAAGAGTTATGCTGATATACTTTATGACATAATCATTGAACCTCATTGTAGCAAGAAGGAGACCCAAGAGATATGCACCATGGAATGATTATGAATTGAATAATTATCTAGACAGCACAGCTTAGTAAACAAGGTATGGTATCAGCACATGAAAGGGGTGGGCAAGAGAACATCTATTTATGTGCACTCCTGCTTTATAGTATGGGATAATCTATGGTCTTCATAGTTATTGAAATAGATGTCCTAACAGCACATTGCCTATCTCACACAGCATTCTGCTATTCTAAAATTGGAAACTGAATGGACAGACCCGGATGAGGATGACTATGTGCAAGACAGAAAGTCAAGAGCAAGAACCCACACTAAGAATCATGTGATAAAGTATGAACAGCCTGGAGCAAAAGGAGCTGGAACCAGCTGGGAAGTAAACAGAAGACTGGAGAGCTTGGGAAAAACTAAAGAGGAGATCCGAAGATGGAAAGAAAGAGGCCAAATGCAGATCTGGGGTTCAGTGCTCTCTCCAGATAGTAGTAATAGGTAGTAGCTTGGATAGTAATGAGTCACTATAAGCCAACTGTTGACAATGTGGAAAAGCTGTGCAAATCATTATGGTCAAGACTTGCTAAACTACTGACATGGGTCGAAGACAAAGGAGGATCCTTGCAGACAGTGCCGCTGGAAAGTGCAAAGTTGTGTTTCAGAAATAATGGCACAAGACAAATGGGAGAAAATCTGGATTGTGGTTGAATCTTTGATGCACAAGTGTCAAGATACACAATAATGGGGAAGAGAGGTCGACACTCTCCCCCGAACCACAGAAGTCGAATGAAGTCGACCCTCCCACCGTGGTTGGCACAGGTACCTGATATCTATAGTAGACAGGACACTATGTGGCAGCCAGTGGGGGGAAGAGGGTTAGGGAGAGGTTGTGGACAGGATAGGGAGTTTTAGGAACACCGGATAGAGGGTAAGGGGAAAACCTAGTTTGGATAGGACTGGGGAAGCAAAGCGGAAAAACCTACACTTACTAGTAACTTGTACCACGATCACCTGTGTGTTTTCCTTGTAGCCTAACATATACCCTGAAATGCTCTGATTACTTAATACCATACGCATTCAGTGCTACTTGTTACCATCCAAACATATCACTTGAGAACACCTTAATACCTGTACCTCTGTTAACCTATGACATTACACATAAGCATTGTAAGCAGGATGAAACATACAATGGGAATGCTCCCAGGATGAAGACATAACACATGGCCCCCTGGGCTGGCATATGCAACACTTACAGACAAGAACATAAACGGCAATTAACATATAGAACATAAAGATTTGCCAAGTGCTTTCTTTCAGCATGAACATAAAGATTTGCCAAGTGCATTCTTTCAGCATGTAGTTTTCTCCACTAGCACCCAGTTAGCAGCCCATGCCAGTTGGGAGCAATGTTGGGGATAATGCGGATTCTCAAGTAACCCATGTGTAATTCACACATCCAGAAAAAACAAGTTTTGTGCTTCACAATGCGGGCTGCCCTAACCCTAACAAGCACTAGGTCCTTCTGTTAACATGCTCATGGTCAGTGTGTGCATTTTTCAATGAAATAAAGCCCTTCCTGCACTTATCTTATGTCCGGGAGGCTCCTGAGGCTTCCCGGACATTGAATGCAGTAGATCATAGCAGCCGCCGTGATCACTTCTCTCTCCTCTGCGAAAATGCTCACGCCCGCCGCCTCCACGTCCCTGCAAGTTCCATAAGCAAGCGGCTCCCGACTTCTCTGACGCAGCTTCGTCCTCCGAAACAAAATAAGCCACACCTGCCGTGCGCCCCTCATAAACCGTTAGTAATCAAGATCAGCTGGCCCCACGCGCGCAGGGCAGTAAACTACCCAGCCTCACAAGTACTGCTGGGAATTGTAGTCTTTGCTGTGTGGGATTTTTTTACCCATGCATCCGAGCCCTACCACAAAAACTGTGCAGTACTGGCATTGAAAACATCATGATGGCCAGAGCTTCCCAGAAAATGCCCAGGGAAATACATGAAGAATAGGCTGCCACCCATTTTTGCCGATGTTATGGGCACAGAAGGGCATTGCCTAAAACCACCATTGGACTACCCACACAGTAGGGAATGGCAATGCTGATTGCCAAAAGCAACCTAGAACTGTGGGGAATTCATTTTCTTAAATCCCAAAAATGGTTGCATTACCAGTACTCACCACTATCAGAAAGCCGGCGTTTTAAAACAACACAAGACATTTGTGTAAAACTGAATAAATGAACCCGAAGCAGGCCAAAGAAAGACTTACTAAGAGGTGGATACAATGTAAAGTTATATTCTGAAGTGACTTGAAGGTTTATAACAAGACTGGCTGAGCTCTGCAGGTCTGCAGCGGCTTAAACTGAAACTGGATTTAAAATTACCAAAAATCGAAATGTGTAAATAAACTGAGGGACAGACTTGTGACTGCCACATAGTTTGTCACTGTTAAAATGTCATAGTTTTGAACTTAGAATCAGCATTCTAGCTGCATATGTAAAAATTGTCTTGACTTAAACTGGGGAACAAAAAGTGACATTTTATCTGAAACCTGGCTTAATGAAACTGAATTTTGCCCACCAGCTACCCCCGACAGGAGTTGAGACTTGCACAACAGCTGTGTTCCCAGGCCTAGCTGCCTTTTGCTGTTCCCACCAAAAGGGATATGACACTTCTCTGATTGAATTACCTGGGCTCTGCAGGAAATTGAACAAAGCCCTGTCCTGACAATAAATGTTTTATTGGGGGGGGGGTCGTAAAAGTGGCTTCCTCCTGGAAGGAAAGGGGAGGAGCACTGCCTGTGAGAGCAAGCTTGGCTTGGCAGAACTGGAAAAACCAGAAATTCAACCTTGTGCTGGGGGGAAACCACACCCCTTTGGGGCCAGAACATAAATCTAAAAAGATGGATCATTTATAGAGCGGACTTGTGAAAATTGTATAAGTGATATCATTATTCTTGTGATTTTTCTGTGCACATTTGAAGACGTGTTAGGACCCGGTGGTATGTTCAGGGGGGTTTTTAGCGGAAAAGAGGATATTACTCTAAATGTATGTATGTTAAAAATCTGACACTCCCCCACCTAATGCCCACATGCTTTGCGAACATTTGTGTAAATGCGGGGACAAATCCAATATTGGTAACCCGACCAAAAAGTGAAATATGTTGCCATTTTTGAACCCAAGCTCCTAGAAACGACAGAATTGGAACAGGGGCTACCATCAGTAAATGCATGATGTGTGTATTGAATGCCAAACAACTGCCTATCGGCGAAGTATGTATTTGGATCAGATATAGATTGTGTGTAAAGTTGACAGGGGTGGGTTCTCTGTATCATAAACAGACCTCATCATGATGACACTTCATTTCATTCCCCCAATCAAGGGGAAGAGGAGGAAGTGGCCAATGACAAGTGGAGAGGGGTAGGGCCTAGAAAGCTAGCCTCTCCACCCACTTTCAAAACACATAAAAGCAGACAGTCAGGACAGATAGGGACATTCTATTCCATCTGCTGCGGGACGCTCTGCCGGGAAAATCCATACTTTACCTCCATCAACCTCCAGAGAGCCAACATAGAGACTTCAATCTATCCACCTTCAGAGACCAAGACTTTACTTCAGAATTTGTAGCAGAGAGGTCAACTACAAGCTAAATCCCTCTTTAGCAGGCCTCAAATCATTGCCCCTATTCACAGCCAGGCGAGCTGTTTGAATTCTTTGCAAGAACTCTTGCCATTTGCCAGAAAGCAGTGTTGTATCCAGAGAGAGACCAGCTGAACCGGAGACTGCTGTATCCGGACCCACAGACCTGATCAGATCCAGAGTGACCCAGACCGCTGTTAGCAGAACCAGAGAGCTGACCCAGATCACTGTGAAGTGCCGAGACCAGAACCGGAGTCCAGTCCGAAAACCTGACCAGATCCGTGGCGAGGCCTATTTCTAAATATATTGTGAGTACCTAGCAGAACAGTGCAGAACCAATCTCTTAGTTAAAATAATATGATTCAATCTATTTTAATCTAACCAGAACTGCCTCCTCGAAGTTGTCACCTGTCATTTGCAAAGCTGTCACCTGTCATTTTCTAGCTGCAAGCTGTAACCTGTCGCTTTGAACTTTTAAAATTTCAAATCCGAAAAACTACCTTTATTTAATCGTCCGTATCTCTGGAACCGTTTGGGCTAGGAACTTGGCTTAGCATCTCAGCTTTTCAACGAGCCTAGAACCGACTTCCTACTCCTTATACCTTCTCCGTAATCACGATTCTCGCACTCGCGAATTTTCCCGCGATTTGCGATTTGGTTAAAAATCCAGCCACGTGTAACCATCAGCAGTCATCTCTTTCCTTGCTAAAAATTTGTTTGCCTCTTAAGAACCATCCTAGATCCTTGCTAAAGTGAGCCTGAATTCATCCCAAGTATATTTCACTTACCCTGAACCTCCTAAAGGGAATTAAAACCATTTTCAGCATCTTCCTCACTTCATTGTCACCATATTCAAAGCATTTTGCATGTGTTTCAAAACTCCTACCTGTTGTATAAGATTGCTGGGGTGAACTGAATTACATTTGATGGCATTTCTGAGAACTGTGTGCTTTCCTTCCATTTCCTTGCATTGCATAAAGGGGGGGAGTGGATTGCCAGAGAAAAGTGATTACATTGTTTTGCTGAAACCATATCAAGTTATTTTCTGTATTGCATTTTCATTCCACCTTGCATCCATTTGAAACCATAAAGGTATTGTTGCTATCTTATCCATCCTATAACCACTCATCATTGATTATAAAGAAGTGTGCTAGTGCCAGACTATCCATTATTGATTACTGCTCAGATTAAGTGTGATATTCAATTATTAATTTATTATAAAGTGTGATATATATATATATTGTTTAAATTATCAAATAAACCGTTTAAACTTGCAAAACAGAACTACTTCTTGGCTCAGTGAGGTCAGGGGGATTCCAAGAGAGGGATGTTATATAGGGGTAGTCATCCAGACCTCATGAACTGGACGTAAAGATATATCAATAAGGGTGTCCATTCAGTATCCCAGACTAGGCATTGACTTAGCTGTAGTGTTGAATTGAATCCTCTTACAGCTGTCTGTTCAGTGCTTTAGTCCTTTTCTGAGCCCATGATACACACGCTTGCCCTTATTCCTGACATTACCTCCTCTCCCAGGGCCCTTCCCAGGACCTGGCTTACCCGGATGTCGCCGATGAAACTGTTTAACCAACCTCAGAGCATGTACTGATTCCGCCGGCTCCCAAGAACAGTCCTCCGGCCCATAAACTTTCCATTGAATCAAGTACCATAAACATTGATTCCTTTTCTTGGCATCCTGAATAATTTTCACTTCATACTCCATCTGACCTTCTTTCATGATGGTTGGTGGTCTCTTAGTAGTCATTCCCGGAGCTGTAGGTTTAAGTAAAGATACATGGAATACCGGATGGATAGGTAAAGTTTTAGGCAAACGCAATTTCATAGCAGTGGCAGACACAATTAATTATCTCGTAGGGCCCAATGAAACGAGGTAAACATTTCCGTGAGCCTATCAAGGCTAGATTTCGTGTGGATAACCACACCTTATTCCCACTGCAAATTTGGGACCTGCTTGTCGATGTTTGTCAGCCTGAATTTTATATTATCTTTTTGCTTGTTCTAGATTTGCCCGTGCCTTTTGCCTGACCTCCAGAAGCAACTGCTTTCGCTCTTGTAACGCGGGCATGTGTCCCACTTCTGGCAAATGTTCTGGTATCATATTCTGCACTTGACCATATAAACATTCATTTGGTGCCATTCCCAGGGAAGTGTGATAGGTATTATTGTAGGTGAATTCTGCCAACCATAAGGCTTGTACCCAGGAATCTCTGCCATCTCCCAAATACCCTCTTAAATATTGCTCTAATGTCTGATTCACATGCTCTGTCTGACCATCAGTTTGAGGATGATAGCTAGTAGAGAGCGCACAGTTGATTCCCAGCATCTGGCAAAAGGCACGCCAAAATCTGGAGCTGAATTGCAAGCCTCTATCCGAGATGATACACTTTGGTAACCCATGCAATCTGACCACATGTTGCAAAAATAACTCTGCCAGCTTTCCTGCTCCTGGTATTCCTACACATGGAACAAAGTGAGCTTGCTTAGACATGAAGTCCACCACTACCCAAATGGTATCAAAACCATTATCCGGAGGTAAATCCGTAATGAAATCCATCGAAATGGAAGTCCGTGACTGACCAGGGGTTGGTAATAGTTGTAACAACCCTCTTTTCTTCCCATGCTCTGCCTTGTTACGTGCACAGTTCTCACACAACTTAAAGTAATTCTCCTTGTCTTGTTTTAATGTGGGCCACCAGAAATATTTTCCTAACATCTCTTGCATTTTTCTCAAACCTGCATGCCCTGCTAATGGAGAATTATGGCACCAGTATAAGGCTTGCTTCTGTAATTCCTTAGTAGGTAAATACAGTCTACCCTGATGATAGGGCAAACCTTCCCGTACGGTACGTGCGGGATGACTTTTACTCCATTCTTGCAATTGTCTGACTGGTAGTGCCTTCTTGACCTGCTCAATGACTTTCTGTGTAATAGCCCCAACAATTCTTTCAGGTGAAATAATGGTCTTAATTTCCCCTACTGCATTGTCCAAATTTTGCTGTCTAGATAAAGCATCCACTTTTCCATTCTTACTACCTTGTCTGAATGTAACCACAAAATCAAATTCATTAAAATATTGAGACCAACATAGCTGTCTAAGGCTCAGAGATTGTGCCGTTTTGAAATATTGCAAATGTTTGTGGTCTGTTACCACCACCACCTGATGTCTTGCACCCATCAAATAATGTCTCCATTCCACAAACGCTAACCGAATTGCCAACAATTCTTTATCAGTGATGGAATAATTTTGTTCACACCCCGACAATTTCTTAGAAAAAAAAGCCACAGGGTGCCATATTCCCTTTTCATCCTTCTGTGATAAAATAGCTCCTACTGCCACATTACTAGCATCTGTCTCCACCTGAAAGGCTCTCTCTAGATTAGGATGTCTTAACACAGGAGCGGTAGTGAAGGCTGTCTTTAGTTGTTGGAAAGCTCTCTCTGCCTCCACACTCCACGTAAACCGCACCGCCTTTTTTAGTAGTTTTGTAATTGGAGTAACAATCTTGGAGAAGTTGCTAATAAAGCGTCTGTAGAAATTGGCAAACCATAAGAAGGATTGTATGTCTTTTATGCATTGTGGAGAAGGCCAGTTCAACACCACCTGCACCTTTTTTGGGTCCATCACAATTCCGGTTTTGGTCAATATAAACCCAAAAACCCCACTTGGCTCACATGAAAGGCACATTTCTCTGATTTCACACATAATTGATATTCCTGTAACCTCTTCAATACTGCTCTTACATGTTTTACATGTTGCTCTGGGGAATCTGAATAAATCAAAATGTCGTCAATGTACACAATTACAAAAAGATCAATAAACTCATGCAATACCTCTTGCATAAAAAACTGAAAAGCTGCGGGAGCATTACATAAACCAAACAGCATCACAAGATACTCAAATAATCCAAACTTAGTTCTGAATGCCGTTTTCCACTCATCTCCCTCTTTTACCAGTATCAAATGGTAGGCTCCCCTTAGATCCAACTTAGTATACATCTTTTCATTTTTTACTTAGTCTAATAGAACCGAAATCAAAGGTAAAGGGAATTGATTCTGGATGGTCACCTTGTTTAATGCACGATAGTCTATGCATGTGCGTAATGTCCCTTCCTTCTTAGGAATAAAAATACTGGAAACTGGAGAAGTAGAGTGCCTAATAAATCCCTTAGATAACTTTTCATCAAGATACTCTCGTAAGTGTTCATTTTCTTTTTTCGTGAGGGCGTAGATTCTACTACAGGGTAATTTCGCCCCTTCCTCTAACTCAATAACACAATCATAGGTCATATGAGGGGGCAACTGCTCAGCCACTCTTTTGTGAAACACTTTCTCAAATTCCATGTATTGTGAGGGAATTCTCTCTCCCACTGCTCCCACCACTAGGGGCCCTGCTCATTTCTCATTTAACAATGCTGCGGGCCTGTTTCGGGTAGAATGTGTTCTTGGCACCTTTGTTCATCAAACCTTACTGTCTGCAGTTCCCAATCAATTTGCGGGTTATGCAATTTCAACCATGGCATCCCCAGAATCAACCCGAACTGCATGGGCTGCTATGAGGTCAAATGTAATTTCCTCTTGATGACCTCCTACACATATCATTTCCAATTTCTCAGTCTGTTTTCGTATGGGTCCTGATATTAATGGTGAACCATCTACCGACTGGGCTCCTTCTGCCTGCTGCTTGTCCACTAAAGGTAATCCTAACTGAGTAGCCAATGTAATATCTACAAAATTAGCTGTAGCCCCCAAATCCACCATGGCCATAACCTCCTAATTAGTCAGAGCAAAACATAACGTCACAAGAATGTATAAATGTGAAGTTTTACCCCTTCCGTATTTGCAATCCATCTGGGGAATCTTACCTCAAATGGGCCTGACACCTGTGTTCCCCTTAAGGCCGGCCCAATTCTTTTCCCGCCTCCTTTGCACTCTTTTCACCACTCTTCTGAGGGGTATTGGAACATGTCCGCATGAAATGCCCTGCTTGTCCACAATACAAACACAACTTATTAGTCCTACGTTGTTCCCTCTCTGCCGCTGACAATGGTCCTCTGACACTTCCAATCTGCATTGGTTCCACTTCACTTGTCCTTCCTCCCCTACTTCTGTCTAATCGTACAAAAGGCGCTGCTTCCGGTCTCTTCTCACCTTTCCTCTCGTTCATGCGATGATCCAACCTCAAGGCTAAATCTATCATAGCAGTACATGTTCGTGTTTGGGGTTCCACTTGCGCAATGGCATCTTTAAGTTCCTCACATAATCCCTGATAAAATAATACGGTTTGTTTGGCTGCCGGCCACTCAGTCTCTATGACTAGCCTGTTAAACTGGGTTACATACGTTACTAGATCCCGCACTCCTTGTTTTAATCCCAACAATTCCTTATCCTGAGCTAAGGACACCTCTCTACGATCAAATAGTCTGCCAAATCCCATCAAAAAACCATCCCAGTTATATAATAGAGAGTCATCTTTCTGTACCAAGGGCATCGCCCATGCGACGGCATCACCTGTCAAATAAGAAATGACAAAAGCCGTCCAAGCCTGGATAGTCTCGAAGGCCGTGGGTTTACTCAAGAAATGTAGTCTACATTGTGTAAGGAACATCATGTATTTTCTAGGGTCACCTGAAAAGCATTTGGATGCTGCCAAAGGTACACTACTAGGAGGGTGGACAATTACCGTGGAATTCTGACTGGAAGAGGCAGCTCCCATTGCGCTAGTTCCCTCTAATGGAGTCCTCTGAGCAACCAAACTTTGTACTTGTGTCTTCAAATTATCAGATTCTTGTCTTGCCTGAGCTAATTCTAACTGAATATCTTGGAGGGCCTTTAGCACATCGGCCAAAGGCGGAGGATTTGCTTCCATTGGGCTTGGGTGGTTTAAGTATCCCAATATGGGGGTGGCTTATTATGTCAAGATACACAATAATGGGGAAGAGAGGTCGACACTCTCCCCCGAACCACAGAAGCCGAATGAAGTCGACCCTCCCACCGTGGTTGGCACAGGTACCTTATATCTATAGTAGACAGGACACCACGTGGCAGCCAGTGGGGGGAAGAGGGTTAGGGAGAGGTTGTGGACAGGATAGGGAGTTTTAGGAACACCGGATAGAGGGTAAGGGGAAAACCTAGTTTGGTTAGGCCTGGGGAAGCAAAGGGGAAAAACCTACACTTACTAGTAACTTGTAACAACATCACCTGTGTGTTTTCCTTGTAGCCTAACATATATCCTGAAATGCTCTGATTACTTAATACCATACGCATTCCGTACTACTTGTTACTTTCCAAACATATCTCTTGATAACACCTTATTACCTGTACCTCTGTTACCCTATGACATTACACATAAGCATTGTAAGCAGGATGAAACATACAATGGGAATGCTCCCAGGATGAAGACATAACACATTGCCTCCTGGGCTGGCCTATGCAACACTTACAGACAAGAACATAAACGGCAATTAACATATAGAACATAATGATTTGCCAAGTGCTTTCTTTCAGCATGAACATAAAGATTTGCCAAGTGCATTCTTTCAGCATGTAGTTTTATCCACTAGCACCCAGTTAGCAGCCCATGCCGGTTGGGAGTAATGTTGGGGATAATGCGTATTCTCAAGTAACCCATGTGTAATTCACACAACCCAGAAAAAACAAGTTTTGTGCTTCACAATGTGGGCTGCCCCAACCCTAACAAGCACTTGGTTCTTCTGTTAACTTACTCATGGTCAGTGTGTGCATTTTTCAATGAAATAAAGCCCTTCCCGCACTTATCTTATGTCCGGGAGGCTCCTGAGCCTTCCCGGAAGTTGAATGCAGTAGCCCGTAGCAGCCGCCGTGATCACTTCTCTCACCACTGCGAAAATGCTCACGCCCGCCGCCTCCACGTCCCTGCAAGTTCCATAAGCAAGCGGCTCTTAACTTCTCCGACGCAGCTTCGTACTCCGAAACAAAATAAGCCACACCTGCTGTGCGCCGTGGGCCCCTCATAAACCATTTGTAATCAAGATCAGCTGGCCCCACGCGCACACGGGAGTTAACTACCCAGACTCGCAAGTACTGCTGGGAATTGTAGTCTTTGCATCTTTTCAGTGCTTTAGCCCTTTCTGAGCCCATAATACACACGCTTGCCCTTATTCCTGACAACAAGGAATGAGCATTGGGACAACAGTGATAATGGATCACTACTGGACATGCCGATGCAGAGCTTATATGAAGCTTCCCAAGGATTGGGGAGGACTGTGTTCTATAGTGAATGTTCCAGCATTGGTGATTTTGAAAAGTGATCTGAACATTGGTGAATTTCCAAAAGCAGATGCACTTCTGAGGAAAAAGAGGTCTGCAGAGATTTCGAGTCAATTGAAAAGGGAGAACTATTTCTCAGCAAAATTAATAGAAGCTTTTAATTCAATCCCATATGAACACAGATTGTTCAGCAAGACCTCATCAATATTCACGATAATCTTCATGCCCAGGATCCAGATGGAAGCAAATACTAAATGGTTACAAATAAAAAGATGGGAGCTTCTGCAGACGACCAACACTACCATAAAAGGATTCAATGCAATCAAGAAGGAGCTAAGAGCCATAAGACTGATGACTCTTCAGAACAGAAATGTTCTAGACATGATTGCAGCTATGGATGGAGGCGTTTGTGCCAAAATTGGAGAATTATGTTGCACATTTATACCTTCTCATGACAACGAGAATGGCACCTTGACAGAGGCCATATCTATGTTGATAGACCTACATGTCCAGATGATTGATGAAGTAGAAGACAGTGCTGATGACAGTTGGTTCAGAGCAGTTTTTCATGTGTTACACAATGGATGGCAGTTATATTCAAGGTTCTTGGAGCCCTGTTGGTGATGGCAGTTATATTCAAGTTTCTTGGAGCCCTGTTGGTGATGATCATGCTTGGATTTTGTGTGATCAGAATTATAATCGCTCAGTGCAAGAAGATGGCAAAGAAATTTGAATGAAGATCATGATTGACGTAGAATCAGGATGGAAGACTAAAGAACTAACAGATGAAGAAATCAGAGACTACGTGAAAGACAGCATACACGCACCTGAAGGTACAAAGTTTCTGTATGCAAGACACCGGAAGAAGTAAGTGGGAAGATGGGTCTAGTGTAGCCCTACTGAACACTGCACTCTTATGACCGGGAGTATAGATGAGCATGTGAAATCAGCGGCAGGCCTGAAAGGAGTTGTAGAGGTACAGTCAGATATCCTCACTCCAAGCTCTGCTACTATGTTGCCTATATGTTGGGAACCAGAGATGATGACACATGCAGTCCCCGTCAGTATACCAATATCGCAGAGAACCTTCAAGACGAAAAATCCATTGAGGAAACCCTACCTAAATGCAGGGAGACATAGTATTCTTTTGGATGCAGTGCCGGAAGAAATGTGCATTTGAATAACATAATAACCTGATGACGTTGCATGAAATAGGAGTTGACGTATCTAGAGGTTGAATGAAGAGAAGAAACATAACAGTATTCTCTAAGAATTGAAGAACAGATGGTACAGATGAGCAACATTTTTGGCTCGGGATGAAGATGCTCATGCAATAGAAACGCAGAAGAATATGTAAATCAGTTTACACGTGTACAGTTGCTGAAGCGCAAGTAGGGAAAAGTATTCATTAGGCTTGCTATGTACTGAATTAGATTGTGGAAATGCGCCAATGTATATACATAGGAATGTATAGAACCTGGATGTTCCACAACGCACTTTAGCAGGCCCCTGAAGCCCATGAACAAGAAAAAGACTTTCAAATGAGTGGTGCAGTTGGAAATTACTGATGGCAAGGCAAGTTTCAGAGATGATGGGGCTGGCCCAGAACCAAGGAGATAAGACAACAGTGAAACTGATGCCTGTCAAGAAGGCTATAACAAATGTGAGAAAGGAACACTCTTCTGTTTGAAGCAGCATGAAAAAACACTAAAGGTTTTCTACAGTTCACCATTTAATAGGATTAAATACTGCAAAAGGCTTGCAAAGAGTGGTCTTCAAGTAACATGGGTGAGATCGAAATAGCTTGGGTCAGGCTGTGCCTAAACTAGAAAACAGAGTGAAGCTATACTCCCTTTATTTCCCAGATGAAGTCAACAGTTACAAGGCCAAGTTCAAAAGCCTAATTGTCTGATAGACTGAAGTAGTGTTGATGGATAGTGGGTTAATTGGAGGGGAGGCATGATCACGCTGAGATTCCCTGCACCCGGGATGGTAGCCTGTGTGCTGCTAGTGTGTGGAATATTTTAGAGGGGTACAAGGTGCCAAACTAATTATAGTGGGCCGTGTAATGAAGAGCCCTACAGTTTGAAGAACCAATTAATCGTTGTGTATTTTGTGACGACAATAATCAACAGTTATTGGGGGTGGGTTATGATGCCCACCTGACTTAAGTACCCAATCTTTACCAGTGGCTATATAGAACGTATACGTAGATGTTCACAGAAAGCCAACCACAGGTACTCATATGTTTTGTAGTTTGCCATGTAGTATTATGTCAGCAGTGATATATTTTTTATATAAAAGAGCTGTTTTTTATTAAATGTTTCGAGAT
Source organism: Ambystoma mexicanum (assembly GCF_040938575.1). NCBI lineage: Eukaryota > Metazoa > Chordata > Amphibia > Caudata > Ambystomatidae > Ambystoma > Ambystoma mexicanum. Next base: position 224,075,949 of record NC_090933.1, on the reverse strand, counting down.
CTAGCTGTGTGGCGTCAGATGATGCCCCTTTACTGATTATTGATGTTTGAGTAACTTCTGCATCCCCATCTGACTCTGCATATTGCTACTTCGTCTTAAAGGGCTCTTAGGAGTAAGAGTTCATCTTTATCTTGATGAGGTGGACTCTCTCAATAATCGCTTGCTGGCAGATTTGGCCATTGACAATGAATGGAGTGACATCAATTTAAGCCAGTTTGTCCAAGATATGGTAGCCAAAAATCGCGAACTGAGAACAGACCCTTTTTACAGAGATTCTGTCCCGAGGAGAGACTCTGAACTCTTGCAAGCAAGCAGTGGTGATCCAGATTTTCAAAAAAGACATCAGAACTGACTCCAAAAATTACTGCCCCATTGTACTCTTGGATGTTTTAGGGAACATTTTTGCCTCTTTACTTTTAACAAGGCTGAAGAAATGGGTGAGGGATTCGGGTCACAACGACGTAAGACAAACAGCCTTTGTAAAGGAGACAGGTTGCAGCTTAAACCTCCTATTGTTAAAAATTCTAAAAATTATAGCTTTGCGAGAGGGAAAGATAGTGTATATTGCTTTCATTGACTTTGCACAAGCCTTCAACAGCATTGACCGTGATCTGCTGTGGTATAAAATGGAAACATGGAACTGGCCAACAGATATTTTGTCAACCATTATTTAGCTATTCAACTCCACCTTGGTGCAGATAAAGCTAACACTAAATGGGCTTCTCTCTGAAAAAATTCAGACCTCAAGAGGACTAAAATAAGTCTGTCCTCTTGCCCCGTATCTTTTTAATCTGTTCATTTCTGATTTTAAAGAGGCATTAATGGGGGAAGATTATTTCCCACCTAGATTAAATGGGGAACAAATAGGCTGGCTACTCTATGCAGATGATTTGATCATTCTGGACCAGATGCAGATTTGTCTGCAAAAATATGTACAGACCAATGGCCTCAAGATCAATGTATCTAAATCTGAAATTTTGGTCCTCCAAAATATAAAGGGGAAGAAAAGACAAAAATTCATTTGGCACTTGAAAAACGGACCAATAATCATATTGGACAATGCAAAGTACCTGGGAATTGATACCAATTAATGTATTTGTGATGCCAAGCGAGCAATTGAGCTGAGATCAAAGACCAGGATGGTGGCTACACAGGGTTGTGTGATCCTTAAGAAATATCGAAAGTTCTCCCTGATACCAGCCCTTAAATTCTATAAGCAAAAGGTAACCCCTATCCTGATCTATTCAGGAGAAGTCTTGGTAATCCTGTCATGGGACATTTGGACAAAACTGGAAGGACTTTTCTGAAGGAAGATCCTTCGGCTGTCACGGTGCATTTCCACAGCTCTGATTAAACACAAATTTGGGCTTTATATGCTGTGGTGACTTGAAAAGCTCTTCTTCTTTACCTTTAAGTATTATTAGAGAGCTGGCCTCCTCAATTGAACATTTTAAAAAAAAAGAAGATGGTGTGCTAGGACAGGTCCATTGAAACATGGGCTAATCATTGCACAGGAAAGGTGATGGAAGAGCTGTAGTTATCTAACCCTGAAGCTGTTAAAAAGAAAATCTAGCTTGAAGACTGGATCATGACAGTAAATTCAAAGTCACAATCTAGTTTTCCCTGCCTTGCCAAAGATGACATAAAAGCCTTTAGGTTTAGATTTAACTTGTTCTACACCAGAGAGGTATTGATCAAATTAAACCAGGTGGAGGAAGGAGAGTCAGCCTGCAGATTGTGTAGGGAATCAAAAGAAACGCTAAAACATGTTCTCCCTTCATTCAGCTACCAACTCGAAAATGCTGTACCTTTGTGTGTTTGTCTCACTCAGAGTGTGCTCTTGTGCTGTGCCTTTTATCCGTGTGGGGAAGTGTGAGTGATTGTCGATAATTGCCTGATAATTGCCTGATCTCGCTTGACCATAGTATTGGGACATGCTGGGGTCACGGCTTGGTTGTGTGTCTGTTTTCTCCCAGAGTGGGCTGTTCATGTAAAACTGTTTCTGCAGGATAGGGGGGGGGGGTGAGTTTCCAAATAGCCCATTGGGTAGGATGGGATAAAGGTGTTACAGGGAAGAGAGGGAAACTATGTCTCTCCATCCGGTGTCCCACTCCCACTCTCCGAGGACCTCTCACCCAGGTGATCATCCCGCACTGAACCACCCCCAGGAACTGGATCTAAAAGCGATGGCCCTGTTCTGGCCACCTGGATGACAGATCCCTGGGGATTAGCATGTGATACACCTTCTGGTTTCTCACATATTGCAGAAAGGACTCTCAGTCATGTGTTACGACTCCCGAAATGTCATCACTTCTCCCAGAGGGGTATCCCTCTTCCCATGAGGCCAGGGTGGTGAGGCTGCTACCCAAATAGACCCCCTGGGGGTGGTACTAAATGGGAGGATCTCATGGACAGGGAGATTCCTTCTGAGGACAAGGGAGACCATCCCGGGAGAACAAAGTATACCAACCCTCCACCCACATACTATACACCTTCCAATACTGTGAACCTCCCCTCCACATCCCATATTCAGATGTACATCTGTAAGGCAACAAGTTTAACATCCACTGAGACGAGGAAGAGAAGAGACTATCTGAGGATGACTCCCTTGACAAGTGCTGGGACAAGGAGGAGGTGTGGAACAATGAAGAGCCAGAGTGAGGACTTGAATAATTATTCTAGTTGTTTTTACTCACTCGCCATTAATAGGAAAGAAGGACTTACAAATATGTCAAGCCATCCCTGGAGGAGCCACGAGTGTGGCAACAGCCCAGTGCAGAAGACAGAAGAGGTGAGTAACCGGAACACCGGTGAGGAGGCAGAGTCATCCCAGATCGGTACAACAATGTTAAATAGACTTGAGGATACATTATTCCTCACTCCTATAAGAAGACCATCTTTACGACAAACCATCCATCCTTTTTGGCAGGTTTGGCCAACAGTGTGAAACCCTCAATCTTTATCAAAGATGTTAACCAATTGAATCATAAAAATACCATGTGAGCAGGCAAATGTAAAACATTATCATTCATTAAATATGTCTTATGCCCAAGACAGTAGGCACTAGCTTTTTAAAAATTATGTAAGGGACGAGCCTTGGTTTTTAGCTGGATAGGCAACCAAGACCAATACTCCTGTGATCAAGTCTGCTTTCCTCACCAGTCTTCGGCAATCCCTTCTTGCAGTACAATATAGCAGACATCTATCTGCCATCTTTTCATGTTATATTATCAGTTCTCCCCTCTCCTTATGAACCAAGTCTTATACATTTTTATTCTTGTTGTGAGAATTGTACACAGTCAATGTCTCTTGTCAACACTACCTGTAGCATGAGAAAGAAGTGGAATCATTCAGTACTCTAGATGCATTCGAAGACATTGCATCAGATGGAGAAAAAAAGTTTGTCTAGTAAAACTACAGGACTTGTTGCCCTGTTTTTATTAGCAAAGTTTCTCCCTGCCTTTCACACTTCACCTTGCAATAAGCCATTCTGGGATTGCCTTGGTACCACCCTCTCTGGGTCTAGTCTATTCATCTGTGGTTGGTTACACTGCAATTTTGGTGCACCTTCACTATAGGAGTTATCCTATTCTGTTGCTAATAATATGATTAAATGATAGCCTTTCAGCTTAGACAGGTCCACTGGATTGCCAGGGTCCAGTTGTTGAATTTCCCCTTGTTTTTCCTCCTGACAAAGCGGCACTCTTATACCTGAAACCCCTTACCTATCATGTCCTCCCTTTGAGTATGTCCTTGTTTTATATAGCTATCAGTCATCTTTGCCCTAGGGAGTCATGCCCTCACCTGTATCCACACCAGATACATTGCAATATGTACTGACTTATTTCTAGTATTTATACAATACCACCAGAATTCTTCGTTCTTAATATTGTTCAAAATACTCATGAATTTTCCAAGCTTGCTGTAAGGGAGGAACGGTATCACAAGTGTAGACAGACACAAGAGTTGCAATGTTTAAGAGTGTTTATTGAACACAAGGGTTGGATAAACTCCTATCTGGCCCTAACTCTAAGGATGGGAGCACGCTCTACCATCAAATATTAAATAAAAGTAGTCCTAGTAGTGTCCATCAAAATAAGATGGCCTACACTAACGAAACCTATTGCCTGCCCTTATACTACTACATCAAATGAGTGCAGAGGAAAATGCAAGTGTAATGGAAAACTGTGTTCAAAATGAAAAGTCAATGCAGTTGAGCTAACAAACTCCCTTCCCCACCTTTCTAGCATGGCACAAGGTGGCACACTCAGACTCAGGTCCTCATCACAAAGGCATCAGGGCCTATTTGGCCTACCATGTTAAAGTCACTAATTCCAGCTTTCAAAAGTTCTTTCACAGTTCAACAAAAGTTCACGCAGTCCTCCCTCGATCGTGCTCGGACCTCTCAATCACAGCATTTGCAGAGGTTCCCTTCCACAAGCTTAATTAACATTGTTTAGGGGTTCCCTTCCCATAATTTATCACACTTCCGGTCTCCCTCAGTTGGGCTCAGACCTCTTCCTGATGTTGAAGACTTTCGAATGTGCAAAGCTTTTACTCTAGACCTCCGCAGGACCACTTCAACTTTCCCTTCAGCTCACACTCTTGTGTTATTTGCCCCATTGTCTTTTGGTCTGGGTAGTTCAGTATCATAAGCACAACATTCACCTTTTCACTTCCTCTTTTGCTAGGGTTAATCTTGACATTATGTATTTTAGAGTTCAGTCACTTTGTCGCTTTGTAACAAAACATTTCATATTTTACAGAAATTTTCGAGTGGGCTACTTCCTTTCGCCAGACCACTCTGGTACTCATTATCACTGGCTTTTCTCTGTTGCTGTTTCCTCAAACTACAAGTTTTACAATGCAACAGTCACTTGACACAGTTATGACTTGAAATGTCACAAAATGGGCTCTCTCCCATTGCACACGAGAACTCAACAGTTGTCTTCACCTTCTTCCTCATCAGTCTTTGCCTTGATTAGGTTGGGGCCTCCATTGCCGGTCTTGCTCCTCCCCAACACTGTCATTCACCTGGGAGGAAACCAGGCTGCCTCCAGGCACCCGGGGCAGGAGAAAAAACACAGTTCAATATAGTGGGGGAGAGGTTAGAAGCCTCAACACTTCACCTCCACCTCTACTGCCAAGCAGACCTTGTCGGGATTCCTGCTTTGTTCCACACCCATCCCCCCATCAGTCAGTCCTGGGCTGAGAAGGATCTGTGGTTCTGCCCTCTGCTCTGTGGCTCCCCATAGCTTTCCTGAATTCAATTTGCAGCCATTCAGAAAGGGCTATCCTTTCTTGTGCCCAGCCTTGCTCTCTTGACTTCTCTAGGGTTTTCTCAGTAATGCTTCGACCCCTCTTGATTTACGAAAATTAATGTCTTTGGACTTCATGTCCCAGTATGCAACTGTCTGAGTTTTGCTCCTATTTCGCCAACTTCCCCAAACGGCATCCAGGTGATTTTGGGAGCTGCAGGGTTTTCAAAGAGCATATCTTTCCGAGGGCCTGGGCTTGATTGTCTGGCTCCCCCCTGTAGTTTGAGCTCCCTTGCCATACCGCTGCTGTTCCTGTATTTGCAGGTGCAGTGTTGGGGTAGTCCTTCTCCCTCCAAGTCCTCCAGGGTTCTTTCTGCTCTAGGTTTTCCTCCCTGTTCTCCGTGCTTCCTCCAGCATCCACAGCTCACTCAGAATTGTTTTTTATGCTCTTTGTTTTACACTGTCTGGGAGCCTTAACAGGTTTCCGATGGGAATGATTGTAAAGGGAGGCCTGCCCTTGCCTGGCCTCATTACTGGGTCAAAATGGCGACTGCCTATAGCAATCCCTGGGACATAGGTTTCTATGGGTAATCCTCATTGCTCCCTTTTGCTTCTTCCTCTTCCCAGTGGTTTTGGAAAAGAGCAGCAGTGGGGGATTATGGGATTTGTAGTGTTCCCAGGTAATTATGTAAAAATTGGGTGAAATGTTAGGTCAGGGAGGATAGATGTATGATAGTGGATACATGGGTTTTGGTTTCCCATAAGGCTCTCGCCTTCTTTCCTTCAAGGGAAAGTGCAGGTGTAGGATGGGACTTGGTTTAGAATATCCCCTGAAGAATTAGGGGAAGTCGTATGGGGTATGCCTGAAAGGGGGGCTACCACATTTCTCCCCAGGGCACACCTCATGCAGTCCCCAAGGACCCCCTTCCCAAGTGATCGTTCCTCTCTTGTCTACCCCCAGTGTTGGGATACAGGCGCAATGGCCCTTCCGCGGCCACCTGAACAAAGGATCGACTGAGCCTACAAGTGAGAACACCCTTGTGTTTCTCACACTTGCACATATACAGGGACCATTATAAGAACACTCAGTTGAAACATGCCGTGGCGTTTCTCATCAGCTCTGAAGATCAAGATCTCCTGTAAGACTCATTTTCTTTAAGTAAAGTACTTATATAAAACAGCAATTTAAGATTTATTGAATCATGGGAAGATGTGAGGAACATGAAAGAGAGATATGGGGCGAGTCACTTTTGAAACAGATACAGTGAGGAGGGAGAAAAAGATGCACTATTTTGAACAAGATCTCAATCTTTGTCTAGATGTTAAGAGCAGGCCACTCAGACATCGAGATGTGTATGATGAAACTCTTGAAATTAATATGTAAACCATAAATGTAGTTCATATAGTAAACACAATTTAAAGTTCATCATGGTGGTAGGAGATGCAACTGAAGATCGAGATTCTTATGCTGGAAATCCTGATCTTTATATTTAAACCACATATAAATGCTCATATAGAAAATTCTAGTCCATCTATAAGTTCATAGAGTAGAGACAACAGCAAGTTGTAGTATGTTCAGGTGAAAGGAGCAAGTAGCAAGATGAAAGGAAGTAAGGAACAGAGGTATGGGATATGTTTTCTTTTCGATTGATATGCATCTTAATGAGGATATTATCAATTATATATTTTTAAGTACATTTGTCATTTATATAATTGATAATATCCTGATTCCAGCCCCTCTCCTTTGTCTCAATGCTTCTTCCTCATTCTAGTCCCTGTACCTCTTCCTTGTCACAGTCCCTTCTCTTCATCACAGTTGCCTTTGTCATTTCTCTACCTTCTCCTCTTCCTCATTCCATGCTCCTGCCTGCTTGCTTGCACCAGTCTCTATTAATCTTCCTTGTTGGTGGAAAATTCCCCCGGAACAAATGCCCAATGGCCTTGGCCGCAGCCCATGGTGAGTTGTCTGATTAACCCCTAATGGGTTACTAAAAAGTGCGGGGAAACTCATGTTGTGTAGTTTAAGAAAACACATTGATAATATAAAGGATATGACATCAGGAATTATATCAGAAGAAAAAACCTGTAGAATAATAGGTTGTGGGAGACAAAGCATAACACAACCCTTGAAATGAAATGAAAACACTTTAGTTGACTGATAGTTCAAGTAAATAGGTTCAGTGCAACAAAACCTTTTACAGTCAGAAATAACTGTAGTTGAAACCATGTAAGGGTGCTGATTTAATTCAACACAACCTGTAAAATTCAGCAGGTTTTGGAAGCTAAGCAAACCTCACTTTAAGCCACATCGTGCAGCCCCTAATCACACAGGTGACATCACATATAATGTTCTGATGAGAGGTATGCAAGATACAGATGAGCCATGTATGGTGATTGCCTACTGCCATGCATTCTTAGGAGGGCATGGTGAGAAAACGCCACTACTTGCCAGAGTGGCTGGAATGCGTAAAACATTTGCTATGGAAAAAAGGCTTCAGGAGTTCAAGGTGATGATCACCAGTGTTGTGGTGCCTCATAAACATTTGAATGGATCTAGCCCTGGTATTAACTGACCCTGTTATCCCATGCGTGTTGTAGAGGGGCTCCTTTGCTTTACTGCTGAATCGAAAGCATAGCCTGAGATGGAAAAGGAAGCCCCGCTGATGAAGCTGAAAGACCTGTGAGATCTAAGGACAGCCACACTCCACTGAGTACCATGGCTATCCGGACATCCTACCTCGCAACTTGAGAGCAGAAACAGAGCTTATCAACAGTCCGCATAAAACCTCAATAGCTGCCTCCCAGCCTGCTCACCACCCCTGATCGAGGGACCTGACAGCTATGAGAGTGTACTACTGGAAGTCACATGCCCACAGCTGACGGTATCAGCATACGACACGTCCCCTCCCATACGCATCCATTCTAAATGCATTTAACCGACATTCAGTATATTAAACCTATATCAGCCTGGACACCCTTTTAAATCTATGTGACACATATTTCTTCTGTATCTTGAATCAGGACACTCCCTCTGAGAGCTCGGCCTGAATGTTTGATCACCGGTTGCCTTTGGTGAAGAAGTCATATTTGCCAGCAGCTGTGCAAATCTGCTGGCAAATATGTACAGCTGGTGGCAAATAGGTTTCATTTAGCAGTCCCCTGCTCACCATAAAACCTGTATATACATTCTGGTCACATGAAGATTTTTTTCTTGAACTGACACATCAATGACCAACCCTTTCCATGAAATGGAAATTAACATTCGCCTGTAATTGTGGTGAGCACTCTATGGCCATATTGAGCTGATCTGGTCCAACTGAGGTCATTCTAATATATCTAAGATATATGTTAACAATTCCATCGCTCTATCTGTGTTACATAAAGATGCAATCATTAACAGTCATTATAAAGTTCACAGTAAATGGAGGGCAGGATACGTGAATAAAGTAATACCTGCAAGGAATGATTTCACTTTTCATAAGCAGTCGAATGGTGACCCATGCAAGTGCCATCGTTGCACTCAAAGAGCCTCCCAGAGGGAACAGTGTGAACCGAGAGAGATCTAGAGTGGGAGGCAAATCCCCAAGTACCCTGGAAAATCCCCAAGTACCCTGGGAAGTCATGGTGCCAGGCCACTGCTGCACTGACAAAAAACAAACTAAAAAAAGGAAGCAAGAGGTACACGAGAAATAGCAAGACCAAATTGAACTGGCACTGGATTTTGTGAAATTTCACATTTTAAAAAAAGAACGCACATGCAGGACTTAAACAACCAATGGCACAATGTGCATATGTGAAAAATGTTTGGATCTTTGACCTTGCATGTAAGATTCTCCTCTTATCTGTTGTCACCAAGGTGAGCCAACATTGAAGAGTATATAGATAGAAAGGATGTGAAATAATCATAACCATTGGCTATTGCTCTAAGCAGTCTTCCATTCCATCGATTTCAGTAAGCTGCATTATTACAGTATTGACAAAAAACATATGCATAGCTACATAACACCACAAGCAACACCATACGTCTTTCAGCTTCACTGGGTGTTGTCACTGAGGAGGGGGTCCATCTCCTGTCACATACATGCCCCACATAAGGTGGCTTTGAAACAGCGGGTTGATCCCAAGCTTGTTGTGCATGGAGTCTAGGGTCTGATGACTCATGGAAGGCATATTTCTGCTTGCTGTAAGTACCATTACTGAATAAAGAAGTCCAAGGGTTTCCAGATAATGATGAGTTTAGAGTTGTTAAAATGTTGTAAATTTACATACATTTTACAGATTCTATGTGGGTAACTCATGGCAAAATTCAGACAAAGGTCTTTACATCCCTGTTTTCAGAATGGAAATGCATATGGTAAAGGAGGAGTTCAGACGGGTACTGCGCAAACCATGAAAATACACAGAAGGGTCATTTTGTGGTACACAGCAAAGGGGGGAGAATATGGATATTTCAGATGCCCACATTATCACTCCCTTTAGTGGCCCCCCCACCTCGTTTTCCCTTGTATGTATAAGAGATGTGGCGGTTCATCTCTTCACTTAGAGGGCAAACACTTTCTATCAAATGTAGAACTTTAATGTGAAATCTACCCTCAAATCCGTACAGTATTTACAACCTGCAATATTCCTGTAATATCACATGCCCTAAAAATGTAATGAATCCATAATTAGGCTGATGTTAAAACACGTGGTACCTGAATAGTCCCTGTATTTATCATAACAGCCATACTCATAATGGGCTCCATAGAGTCCATATGAATTCACTTGCACATTGTACAGATGATGCAGTTAATGGCCTTGTGCAGAGGCATCTTTATGGGAGGGGAAAAGGAGCACGTGCCCCTTGTACCCACCTTGGAGGGGGCCACCACATGACTGCCTGATGCAAAAAATGATTTGACCTCTTTTTAAAATTATAAATAACACATCAGAATATTATATAATAAGCTGGTGAGGCCCTGATGCTCACCTGTTGTTGGCAAATGCATTCAATTCAGATCAATTAATGATGTAATGCTTCCTGTTTTTACTGTAGTGCACACACTTTGTTCATTTACTGTAATGTTTTTGTGATCAATATATTGATCAATTGCAAAGCCAATGTTGAAATGCATGCTGATAAATGTGAGTGCCACTATGGTTCTAAAGATAGCTCAGTGTGTTAAGCACTTATTACAGAGATCCTTCATATGCCAGGTTGCAGTACCAACCTGTAGCAATGCCAGCTAAGCCTATGTGTGAGGTTGTCAAGTGTACATGTAGATATACTTTGGGGATGGTAACACCTACTATGTAACAAAATAATGAACCTCCACTACATCGCACCAGTAATAAAATTAAACATTGCATCAGTTTGGTGGACTCGTAAAACGCTGTTCCTCCTGAAGAGGGTTGTAAAAATTGTGGCAAGTCAGGAGAGGTAATTAGGCAGCCCAAGTCAAGTATCTGGAACCAAAGTGTTGAGTCTCATATTTCGACTCTACTGCCAGACCATACAGTCATCCCGAACAAATAATCTTGTGCCTTCTGTGAAAATATTTTCACTCCTACGTGCTGCTGAAATTGTTTAGGCCTTTGCCCGATCTTTCGTTTTGTGTAGGCCATTTAATTGGACGGGGTCTTAGGCAGAAAAGAGTGGACCGAATATGATATCACATCCCTGTCAAAAGGTTATTTTCAGGCCTGTTTATTTGTCACAAAAATGGTTGCTTTTTTCAGTGTCAAATGTTCCTCACATCATGTGTAACAATCCACAAGTCTTTGTGTCTGGTGTATTTCATTTTTAAAATATAAATCAATGTAAAATCTTAAATGAGATTTTAGTATTCTGTTTCTTGCATACTTCCCTTGATGATGGAGAATATTGAGTTAAAATCGCCTTAACGATATCTAGAAAGTTTTTTCCGTTTCTTCTGTTTCAAATGTTGGGTTGTTATGTGTTTTGTGTACTTGCCAAGTCTGGTCTACAAAACAGAGTATTGTTGAAAGTCGAACATTCACAAATATGTGCCCCCTGCTTTATGACAACAATTGATAAAAGGTTTGGACAAATACCAGCTCTGTCTCATAATTAAAGTGTGTGATCCTCGTCACCTCAGTTAACCTGTCATGTTTGGCAGCCCCTACATTTTTCGAAATTGTCAGCCTCTAAGAGTGATTTACTTCTCAGGGAACTCTTCAAAATCCCGAAACCTCACTCGGGGCTTAACTGGCCATAGTGTTGCTTAATCTGTATATCTATATTGGACGAAAAAAACTTTAGTAGCAGGGACGTTAAGGTGAGAAATTAATGCAACAAAACCCTGGAAATTCAGCTAAAACCACCTTAACGTCGCATCCCCTGTTGCGCAGACTATGACCACAATGATGACATTGCATTGAGTTCTCACCTTAACTTACCTGCAACTAAAGTTTTTTCCTTGAATTTCAAGGGTTTTGCTATTGCATGGATTTTTAGAACGCTTCTAGACCAGTAGAATGGTCTTTGGCTGTGCCCACTGTCCATTTTAAAAAGCTACCAGACCACTAGCCATGGCCTTCGGATTGCGGGCTTTAAGTATTCACAATTTATTTAAGCAATGCGTAGTGAGATGAAATGATTTGCCATGGAGCACACACTTTGGTTAAGCAGCGTTCTCCAAGCACTACACCCCTTTTTGGGGTCATCATTTTGGCGCATCGGCCATTTTGGTGTGCCCTTTTTGACGAAAAGGCCATTTTGGTACAAGGGATGTTTGGACATGGCTGACATTGCAGCCACGTCTAAATGCCTTTATGCTAAATAAGGTCACAGGACTGCACTGCAAAAAACCTTGCCACCTCCCACTTGAGTTGCTTTTCTTTTTTTTAAAACACTTTATTTAAGTAAACAGGCAAACAGATTGGACACAGGCTTTTATTTTAATTAAATTAAATTAGTTAAATAAAACAACTTTAAAAAAAAAAACATACAGCCTTGAGTGCTGGTCTGCTGGATTTCAAGGCCCGGCATTTAACCACTAGGCCACAATGGCTTGATGCTTTGTGGACATACATTTCATACTTAGCCTATCATTTTATATGTTCAATGATAAAAGGCTAAGTACGAAACCTGTGAAAATCCATACAATAACATCATTGTAGGTATGAAACTTGTGAAAACCAAACAATAACATCATTGTAGCGTAATCATTAAATGCTGCGTCTCAAACTCCTTAAGACCTGGGATCTCTGATAGCAGTGTTCAGAATAAATGTGATTTTTTAAATTTAATTTGTTCTGTTTTATAATGTTGCACAGAGACGGTGTAGTCCTCTTTTTGAATATATGTGCAGTGTAAAGGGGAATGTGTGGTGTGAGGGTGTGCATGTCATCTCAGAGGGTGTGCATGCAATGTGTGTGTTTGTTTGATGTGATCACATGTGTGTACATGGTGTGAAGTTGTTTGTCAGGGATAGTTGCATGCAGTTTATAATATTGCAGTAAATTAATGTGTTTCATGTTTACTATGTGTTCAATTCTTCAACGACAATGTCATTCATGTCCCATCCTGTTTTATAATGTTGCAGTAAATTTCTCTTTTTCAGGTTTAATCCATACTACAAAATGCAAAGTGCCTGCAGGTTCATGTCAATTGCGACCTCTCTCACCAAAACATCCTTGTGCTGAGAGGTACAAAATGCAAAGTACCTGCCGGTTCATGCTGCGCCAATTGCGACCTCTCATGCCAACATATTCCTGTGCCAAGAGGTCCCTGCCCCAACTAGCTGTGTCTAACTGGGTGCGCCCAAACATCACCTGCGACGAAACGGTCACCCAAACATCACCTGCAACGCAACGGTCACACCATAACAGCGTGCACCTAACTGACCATGCCAAAATGTACTGTTCCATGCTCACAGCCCCTTGTTTATGGCCAGTCTCTTGGTGACTGTTTTGATAAATCACACAACCCCAACTAACCACATTTAAGGAGCACGGAAATGGGAAAAAATAACCGGCTGCAAGAATAACCAATGGCCAGGTACTTTCTGCACCCATAGCGAAAATCAAAAGCTGGCACCCATAAATATTCACACAGGACTGCTTAGCTTCAAAGTGAGGAAGGGGCAAGCCCCCTCAGGCCATCTTGCTCTAAGTGGTCTTATAACTGTGCTTTGGTTATTAGGCACCGTGGCCTCCGGGGGCTAACATTTTCCTCAGTTTGAAGCTAAGCAGGAACAGGCACAAGGGATGTTTGGATGCGGATGAGATTGCAGCCAGGTCTGTATGCCCTCATGCTAAAAAAGATCACAGGACTGCACTGGAACAAACCTCATCACCTCCCACTTGCACTAGTTTTCTTTTAATTAAATACAATTAGTTAAAATAAATAAACATACATCCTTGAACACTTGTCTGCCTGGGTTTGTGGCCCCGCATTTAACCACTAGGCCACAATGGCTTGTTGCTTCATAAGGCATGCATTTCATACTTAACCTATGATTTAAAATGTTTAATGATAAAAGGCTAGGAATGGAACTTCTGAACATACAAACAATAGCATCATTGTAGCATATGATTAAGTGCTGCATCTTGAAATCCTTAAGGCGAGGTTTCTCTGATAGCAGTGTTCAGCATAAATGTGATTTTTTTAAATTTCATTTTTTCTGTTTTATAAAAATGCAGATGCCATTTGTTATGATATATTTAAAACTAAGAAAACACACAGCATTTAGAACTGTGGACTGTCTGCCATCCATGCAACAAACGGGACTGATCCTGCTTAGTTTCAAAGCGAGGAACGATCCAGACCTCTTAGGCCATGTTTCTCTAAGTGTTCTTCTAAGGGGTGCATGTGTTAGGCAACATGGCCTTAGTGGGCTGACCCCTTTCTCACTTTAAAGTTAAGCAGTGTCTGTCCCAGTTACTGCAGGTACAGGAAACCTACTGTTACTGTAAAATAACCTATTTTTTTATTTTCTATTATTGAATGGGAGACTACAAATACCAGAATGCAATTCAGCAATAGGCAGAAAATAGTCTTTCAGTGCAAAACCTTCAAGGACTGACAGTAGCACGGTTTTAAAAAGAAAATAATTCAGATGGCCATTTGGTCCTCCCTCCATGCAGTAACTGGGACTGGTTAGCTTCAAAGCAGGGCTGACCCTTCTTAGCTTCAAAGCAAGAAAAGGGCCGGCCCATTTCTCTAATTGGTCTTGTAAACTTGGCTCATTGATAATGCAACATGGCTTGAGAAGGTTGTCCCCTTTCTCACTTTGAAGCTAAGCAGAGTCTGTCCTGGTTATTCCATGAATGTGAGACCTGGATGGCAATTGAGTCACTGGCCATAGCCAGTGATTTTTCATCCCCAATGTCACTATAGTTATAAAAATATCTTTCCAAAAATAAATTTACATTTTTATAACTGCAGGTACCGAACTACACATATGCACGGTTATCTGTAGTCCTTTGTAACCTCGGATATAGCCGCGAATAGCGTCAAAACAGCCGGAAAAGAAATAGCTTGCCTCATCTGTGGCAGCTCCCTTCACTACCCAGATGGCCTTCCTGCCTGTCCTGACCCCTCACTTTCACCCAGCTTCTGTGACGCAGTTTGCTTTCAGATGTCAGCTATTTTCGGCTGTAGCCGAGGCTACAGAAAGCTTTGTGTTGCAAACTCAGTCACTGGACCCCCCCAACTCCCAAATTTCACTCAGTGCTTTCTAGCCATCCCCCAACCTCTACCCTTATGGCATTTGTGTGATTTTTGTCCTTTAAATAGCTTTTTACTGTGTTTCAGTTTGCCATAACCTCGACTATTGCTGCGACTTTCTCTCACATCGAGAGAAAAACAAGATGGCGGTCGTTTCATTTCTGAAAACCATGATCCTGCAATGCACCATGGGAGATATAACAATAATTTTTGGGGAAGGAAGCACCCCCTTCTCCGTCAAATTTTAAAATAACTACGGGACGGCATAACCCCAAACCTTGCATGGATCGCGAGTCAACGGTTCATGCCGAAGTTGTTTGGGACTTGGTCCAAATCTGTCCAGCCGTTTAGGGTGTGCGCTTTGGCAAACATTAACCTTTTTTGTCTATGGGAAAATGTATGGCAATGAATATAAAAAGGAGCAATTGTAGTCTAGTTTTAGATGTGCCATACAATGTATTTTAGGTTGTGTATTGTCACTTATGGTATTATATTGTGTAGCTGTGAAATGTTTTCCTATCTAGTTTATTGTTATGTATTTTTCTATGCTTTCTTATTTTCAGTTACTTTACATACGTACATGAGTAGTGTTGTACTGTAGTGATCAAGTCCTTCCCCCTTTTAACTGACTTTTTGTAACCACGGTTATGGTAAAAGTCAATGAAATGTAGCCACAGGTATAATACACATTATTTTGTGTTATTATTTATTGTATTTGTGTATTTATGTATGATGGGTAGTCCTTAAAAGGACTGTTTTGGAGTACACTGTGTGTAGAACTTTAGCACATCAGGAGTACTGTTTTGATGTTATGAAGGAACACTGCATTTCCTTCATCGGTTAGATGTACTCCATCATGTCGATAGAAATTGGCCATGTTGAACTCTATGTTGTTGTTTGAAATCCAGAATTGGTTCAGACCTATCATGAATGCTGCAACTACTTTTATGTATGATGGGTAGTTGGTCGGATAGCACAGTGAGTAGAGAGCTCTCTTTGACATCTGTGCAAAGCTTGCTGATGCAGGTTCAAATCCTGGCAAGGCCAAACTCAATATTTCATCCTTCTGAGGTTGAAAAATGAGCACCACACACTGTGGGTGATAATGAGCAGTGCTCAGATGCCTGAGGGTTTGTAGTGCTATATAACTGCTAAACTATTATTATTACTTTATTAACATTTCTCCAGGATTTATCAATGGTACCATTAAATCTGGTGGTCCATGTCCATTTTTGCTTTTGAGTGAGATTGGAAAAGATAAAAATGGTGTGAGGAAATAGTTACATTAGTTTTCCTATGTCTTGTTTTATCATTAAAGTAAGTGACACACCTCCTACATTCCCAAAATCACTGCTTCCACAATTAATTAGTATGACGTCTGGGTGTCCTCTACTTCTCAGTATTGTACGCTTAAAAGTCACGTGTAGATGCAGAGCTGCAGCATCTGATTTCATTGGTTGGTAGCTCATGCGTAAAGATTATTAGACGCCTCAAGGGAGTTCAACGTCCTATTTGGCTCATTTCGCACGTGCGGGTCAGGTCAGACGGCATTGGCGTATTCATGTAAATACATCCCAATGTTTGATTGGATCGGTCGTTGACGCTCATAAAAGTCATGTGTAGGCGCCGAGCCGCAGCGCATGGTATGATTGGCTGGTGTGAAGGTGAGAACTTAATACAATATTACCTGGAAATTCAGCTAAAGCCACCTTAACTTTGTGCCCCCTGTTGCACAGACTATGAACACAATGATGACATCAAGGATCACATGGTTGCTGGCTTTTTGCGAGAAACTAAATATTACTATGGACCTAGGTTTGACAAATTTCACAATTAAATGGGTTGGAATGTGAGGTATGCAGTGGTTTCAAATTCTTCCAAAATTGTTAAGTCTGAGAAGTAGAGGGTACCCAGATGTCATATTCATTCATTGCGGAGGCAATGATTTGGAGAATGTACAAGGGGTGCCCCTTACTTTAATGATGAAACAAGACATGGAAAAACAAATGGAACTATTTCCTCACACCATCTTCATCTTTTCCACTCTAACTCAGAGACAAAAATGGAGATGGACCACCAGATTTAATGGTAAAATTGAGAAATGTTGAGAAATGTTAATAAAGCAGTTTCAACATTCATGACAGACCACAACAAATTATGCATTTCGAACAACAACATACATTTCCAAATGGCCTATTTCTATAGGCATGGCAGAGTACAACTAACTGATGAAGGAAATACAGTGTTCCTTGATAATATCAAAACAGTTTTTCTGATGTGCTAAAGTTCTACACTCAGTATTCCCCCAAACAGTCCTTTTAAGGACTACCTTATCATATATAAATACACAAATAAAAAGAAATAAGAAAAAACATTTTTTACCATACCTGTGGCTACAGTTCATTGACTTTTATCATAGCCGCGGTTACAAAAAGTTTGTTGAAAAGGGGACTGACTTTGGGCCTCATCACGAGTCTGGCGGTAACCCTTAAATGTGGCAGTAGCGCTATTACCGCCGCATTTAAGGGTCTGCCAGATCATTGCTTTGGCGGATTTCCCCCCAACTATGAGCTGGGGGGAAATCCGTGGCAAAATTGCTGATTTTCAGCACGATTACCGCCCGCGGGAAATCCGCCAGCGGTAATAGCGCAATTTTTCCCCATTGGGCCCAATGGTGAATGAGGAATTCCCAAATGGGCCCAATGGGGAACGGGCAATAACCCTTCCGCCAAACCCGTGATCTGGCGCTAATAGCGCCGGGGGCTTTGGCGGTAGGGCTATTAGCGCCGACGCTATTAGCGCCGGCGTTACCACCCAACTCATGATTCGGCCCTTTATCTTTCATACTACTATACGACTTGAACAATCAGTACAGAACAACAATGCTTATTTACTTATATGAAACAACTGAAAAATAAACTGGTCAGCCTAATATTCCACAGTCACACAACATAAAACTATAATTAAAAATACACACTCTAAAATACATTCTATTTTGCATCTAAAACTACACTACAATTCCTCCTTTTCATATTAATTTTGCTAAACTATTTTCTTCTATTTCTATTCAAAGTCTTACATGCTCAAAAGTCTGAAAACACACATCCAAAATAAAAAAAGACTCTCTAATACCTACCAAGTCTCTGACCATGGCCTTTGGGCTTTTCACTCCCTACGAGACTATACCTCAACAAAGAACTTTCAAAAAAACACAGTGACACCCCAAACAATTTAGTCACGCATAGCGAACTACACATACCCGTGGCTATCTGTAGTCCTTTGTAGCCTTGAATATAGCCGCACATACAGTCAAAATGTCAGAAAAAAATGCTTCCCTGCCCCCAGGCCCTCACCAATTGCCCCCTTCACTGTGCCAGCTCCCCCCAGTCCCCAGACAGCCTCCTTGCCTCCTCTGCCCTCTCCCTTTCACCCCTGAACACACGTTGCTTCTGTCACTCAGTTTGCATCGAGATGACGGCTATTCACGGCTACATGTTTTTTGAGTATTGGAAAAAGGCAAATGTAATTGAGGCAACAACGTTTTTTTCTATGGATGGAACCAGCCTTTCTATGTCTAACCCTCATGGTGGAGGTTTGGAGGAAGTAGAGTGGTTTTTGGTGTATCGTTGGGACATTGGTACAAACAACATGTTTGTTTCAATGCTCCTGAAATGTATGCAATCATTTTACAGACCTGGAGACCAATATGTTTTGACTATATCTGGTACATCAAAATAACCAGTATGTATTGTATTGCATTTTTATAGTGTTTGCACCAAAGCACTGACCATGAAAAACATGGAACAATTAATGGGAACATGAACTGATTTACACAAAGACTTTATTAGGACTGGAGATGAGTTTTGAGAAAAGAGAAGAATAAGGATACAGAAGAAGAAGAAGAACGAACAGTGAGTGGTAAGGAATTCCAGAGTGTATAGGCTAGTAGAGAGAAGGATTGGAAATGTGAAGGGGCACAAGAAGTATTAGGAACTGAGTGAAGAAAAACACTTGGGAGTGCAATGTTCAGGTGGGGTCAGAGACAGAAACAAGGGAAGAAAGAAAAAGAGCTGCAAGAGCATGTGTGCACTTAAAAACAATGCACAGAAAGTGAAAATGAAGATGGGATTCAAAGGGATTCCAAGAAACTGTCTGGAGGGCCCTGGAGATAGACGTATTGGGTGAAAGAAGAAAAAGAGTACAAAGGAAGAATTTAAAATAGGTCGTAGAGGAGCAAAACAGTAAACAGGGAAACTTTAAAAATAAGAAGAGCAGCATAGTAATCAAGTTGTGATTAATAGAATTTCCATTTTGGAGGGGTTGAGATGCCAAAAGCGAGAGTGCATCCACAATTGTAGGGAAAATTGGCAAGCAGAGACATTAGCATCAATAGAATCAGTCAAACAGGAGAATGATAGGAAGATCTGGGAGTTATCTGCGTAGGAATGGCATGACTGACTGAATGGTTTCATAATGTCAGCCACAGAAGAAGTATTGAATGAAAAATGAGGACCAAGAACAGAGCCTTGAGGAACAATGTGACTCAAAGGAAAGGTACCAATGTATTTTCCAGCTCAAGAAATCGAAAATGAATGGTCAGAGAAATAAAAGATAGAGGAAGAGGCTGAACCACAGTATCAAAAGCCACAGTGACATAAGATTGAATCAGGATAGAAGATTCTTTAGAATGACAGGCAGAAAGGAGAGAGTTAGTGAGAGTAAGAAGAGTATTTTTGGTAGAGTGAAGAAGGTCAAAACCCATAAAGTTGACAATTGTGATCTAGGTAAGCAGAGGGTTGGAAGTAGATGATATGTTCAAGGATTTTAGAAAGATAGTATAAAAGTGAACTAGGGCAACAATTAGGAAGGGTAGAAGAATCAAGGAAACAATTATCAAGAATGGGGAGAATCACTGTGTGTTTGTAGAAGGAGGGGAACAAAAAAGTGTAACAGGAACAATTAAAGATAGTGTGGGTAAGAGAAAGAAGTAGGAATTGAAAGTCTTGGGAGTAAAAGAGGAAGGGATGGGATCAAGGAGGAATGCAGGGATATGCCTGGGCATTAAGGTTGTTGGGTTCTGAGTCAGAAAGAAGTGAAAGGGAAGGGGAGGAGGTGGGAGAGAGGGAGAAGAGTTTTAGTGAAGGGAATGAGAGAAGAGGACGTTTTCAAGAAAGTACGCAGAAGAAAGAAGCAAAATCAGCATGAGTGAGTGAACAGAGGAGGGAAGATGAAATTAATGGAAAGGAGGGCATAAAGGAATAGCAGAGAAGAGACGTATCAGATGAGAAGAAAGGGATATGGAAATGGAAGAGTCAGTTGGATGAAAGGGAAGAAAATAGGTCAAATGATAAGGCGGAAATGACTGAGGGAGGGTAACATCGAAGTACCGGTAGAGAGGGCCAGGAAGAATGAATGGAGGAGAGGTGAAGATGTAAGTCTTCACGTAGAAAGAAAGGAAAATCAAGAGATAGTATTGGACAAAATAGAGAGTCCAGATAATCATAAATAGAAGAGAGAAGGCTTGGCGGACAATCGATAACCAAGAAAGCTTAACAAATCTAGAAAAATGATACTCAAAGTATGGAAAGGTAAGGGGAGTAGGAATGGATACAAGAGCACATGAAGAATGAATTAGTAGTCCCATAACACCTACTTCTAACGGAAGACCCTGGAGTATGGGTAAATCTACACTTGTGGAGGTAAGAGAGGTTTTAGTGGTGGTATAAGTTGGAGGAAGCCAAGTTTCTATAAAGCAGAGAAAATGTAGTTTCAAACAAAATAAAGTGTTGAGAAGGAGGTAAATTTATTTAAAGATAGAAAGAGAAGTCAATAAACCTATAGAACAAATGGGAGAGATCAAAGAAAAAAGGAGCACATGTGAGATTAGAAGAGTTATGAGAATGCAAGTGGAGAGTTATAGTAACTGCATGCTAAGTATAGTATAGTATGAGGAGGAGCAGTAAAGCAATAAGGCGAAGATTAAAGTTACAAAGATATTGAGTAACAAGCCACCAGATAACAAGGTTTAACCAAAAGGCATGTGAGTGAAAAGGCTGAGATCAGAGGAAAAAATGGAGAGCATGGTAGAGGTTATAAAGTGGAGGTGGACATATGATGTTAAAGGGTTGAGTACCTGGCCAAGCAGGAATAAACAGGAGTTGGAAAAATCCCTTAGATAGATACCTTTTTAAGAAGACGCACAGGGTGAGGATGCACAAGGAGGCCTAAAAAGATATGGAAAGATGGGAGAGTTATGCCCCCATGACGCCCGTTGTTATGTTATGTTATGTTACATTTATTTATAGAGCACACGATCGCCCAAGGGCATCTTGGCGCTAAGGGCATAGGAGGAACAGCGACGGAACAGACAACCTAAAAGAGCAGTGTTTTTGGCGAGCAGCGAAAAGAGAGATGGTCAATAATGGCTCGCCGAGTAACAGGAGTTTATTCCAGGACCTAGCAGCAACCACAGAGAAAGCATGCCCTCACATCCGAAATAGCCTTATCAGTGGGACCAGAAGCAGGAGAGCAGACTGAGATCGGAGAGCGTGGGAGGGATCACATTGGGAGAATTTTGCCTGGAGATATTCCGTCCCCTTTTATAAAAGGCACGGTGAACAATGCAAAGTGACTTGAACTAGATACACTTCTCCGCAGGAAGCCAATGCAATTGTCTGAGCAAAGGGGGCATGTGGACCCGTGGGGGAGGACGAATAACTGCTCTAGCCGCTGCATTTTGGAGCAGTTGAAGTCTATTTATGAGATAAGCAGGTTGGCCAAAATAGAGCGAGTTGCAGTAATCAACTGCACTGAGGACCAGTGCAGCGACCACAATGGCATGAAATTGGGTAGGAATGAAGGGAAGCACCTTCCTCAATACACAAACTTTAAAATGGCCAGATTTGCTGACAGCCGCAACCTGATCAGCCATAGATAAGAAAGAGGATAGCTTAATCCCTACATTTAGACGGAAGGGGAAACGGGCCAAGAGAGGTAGGCAAAAAATCAAGAGTCCAGAAAGAGAGGGGGCAGGTGGTGCCCACTACAAGGACCTCTGTCATGTTCCCATTCAGTTTGAGTGAATTCAGCACCATCCACGCTCCCAGATCCTCAAGCCAGCTCTTCAGCCAAGTGGCAGTGTCAGGGCGAGTAAGGTCCAGACGGACCAACAACTGGGTATCATCGGCGTAGGAGTAATACCTAAAGCCGCGTGAATGGATAAGAAGAAGGAGACATCTGATATATATTTTGTAAGTGGGTGGAGTGATAGATTGGCCAAGGCCTGCGGTGGAGATTCAGACATGTGCCAGAAGATTCTTTAACAGGCACACTCCCAAATGGAGCGAGAACACAGCAGGCAACAGACCATGAAGGAGATGACAGATCAGTTAGTTGGAGAGTGGGCTATGCAAATAAATGTACGTAATATTTGGAGGCCATTCAAATTGTGGAATGACCGCAATGGAAGGCATACATTAAATCATATAAGCGTATTTGGAATGACTCAGTACATCTATAAGTAAGATTCCTTAAATACCTAAATGGTATTCATAAAAGAGTAACTTTACATTGTCTCGAAAATACACTTTCTTGGTTTAAAAATGCATGATACTAATTCAAAACTGACCACAACATTATTAGTTAAACCTAGACAAAGGAACAATGTGTTGCATGCCAAGAGTTGGTACCCAAGACCAACCATAGCCAACCTATCCTTTAGTACATTTTTCTGAGTGAAATTGATGGTTTCAAAACCAGAAAGTATGTTGTAAAAGTACACTTGCTAATAGACAAGATCAAAGAATGAAAATATGATGAGCAGCTGCTTCAATTTGTGATTTAGAAAATACCAGTGCCCAATGATTTACTTAAACCAAAAGGATTTAAATGTTCACTGTCACTAATATACAGATATATTTAAATGAATTGAGACAAAGTACCCACATTAAATTGATCATATGGTGTAGTTGGCATATTTTTCAACATGATGGTTTCACACAGATTTTATTTTCCAAACCACCAATATTTGCATATCAGAACCACCAAATATCTCATAATATCTCAGTTAGAGCAGAACTTGAGCAAGCCAGCAATTCAAATGTGTTGAAAACTGAAAAAGGAACATTTCCCACTGTGAATTGCCAACACATCAGTTATTTGATTTGTGAAGATTGGATACATCATTTATATGTGGGCAAAAGCATTTGTTTTAAATATTTTGCAACCTACAACATTAATAAGGTAGTTCATGATGTACGGTGTGTGTGTGTTAAATGTAATGTTAAGTTATTTTATGTTGATTTATACCATACACTGCTAGCATCCAAAGGCAGTCTCCAGGTGCTAAGAACCAGAATGGCTGATAAAGATGGACAGAAATTAAATCCAATATTCAGACATAACAACCTAAGTATTCAGTTCCTGCCCATTTGAAAGAAAATAGTCATACAGTTGCAACAAATGAAATTTGTGATTTTAGAAGCAAATAAACTTCAGAAAAAGGGTAATGAGATGAGTAAAAGGATGACCATAAAGCGATTAAACTGGATTGACGTATTCTCTGCTTTAAGTCTGAAAGTAATGAACATTGAATGTGATCTGTATCTTTTTTTCTGACTTCTTTGTGTGTAATATGTATACCCGTTGAAGATTTTGTTTTGGATTCCATACATTGACATGGGATTTGAAGACACATTACAATCATAATATTAGAAGATGCTAGCAATAGTTTTTAGAGTCTCGTTACATCATAGCTAGTCTTAAATCATATCGTTTCTTTGTAGACTGGTTAAGCACATAAATTATAATTGAAACAAACTTTGATACATTTTTGACATGTCAGTTTAATATGTTCCAAAACAAATGTTTGCTATTCTGTTAATCAAGAGGTGTATACCTGTAATCTTTGCGCTATGCATTTGAAAAGCATAGTAAATAATGAACAAAGACTGAATGTTCAACTATATTTCTGTTATTAGAAGAGGCGTAAGAACCCCTCTACTGAGAACAAACACAGACAAATAACCTGGTCTTGGGGTAGGTGCCAACAACAGTACCAACAGCAACCCCAGACATGTGTTTCACCCTTCTTGGGACTCAATAGGAACACAGCCAAATAACCTGTTCTATGTGTAGGTGCCCACTGAGGAGGGCCTGCAACCACGTCTTAGCTCACAGAAGAGAGCTATATCCATTTGCATATCAATTTGGCCCCACACATCTGGCCAGTCAAGCACCAACATTCTAAGCAACTCTCCTCTGAACAAGAGTACCAACAGCAACCCAAGGCATGTGTTTCACCCCTGTTGGGGCTCATCAGTGAGGTGAAGTTGTGCCTCTCTAAGCAGAGTGAGCAATGGGTCCATGTCTGGAGTACCCTGAGTAACTTAGGGTTTTTCCCAAGTATTGCAATATAAGAAGAGGTGTGAAGAGGTGTGAATGCCCCTCACAGCCAAATAACCTGTTCCATGGGTAGGTGCCCACTATGTGGTTGTATACACTCCCAATTGGGCATCTTCCCATAGACTAGTGCATTTGGCCATGTGTGTTGTCGATAGAGGGGCTCACAGATCCTTTTGTGTATTTTTAGGAACTTGGGGTTTTACCCAAAGTAATCCAGATGTGGACCCCTTTCTCTCTGTGCTTGGAGAGGCGCAGCTCCACCTCACAGATGAGGTTCAATAAGACTGAAACATGTGTCTAGGTTGCTGTTGGTACTCTTGTTCAGAGGAGAATTGCCTAGCATGTTGGTGCTGGAATGCCCATGTGAGTGGGACCAGACTGCTATGCAAATGAATATTTCTTCTCTGTGAAAGGTACAGTGAGTTAAAACGTTTATGTAGACTACCCAAGTGGGCACCTCACCATAGATCAAGATATTTGGCTGTGTTTGTTCTTGGCAGAGGGTCTCCCAGGCCGTTTTGGTTACATTTTGATTATGTTTATACAATACATGCAAGTATCAATTGCCATTTTGTAAACTGAGATGCAAATATGATTTTTGGTTAATATTTTTTATATGGATTATACATTGCAATTTCAATGTTAAACACTTAAAGTAGGTTGTATAATTTGAACCATTGTTGAAGGAAATCAAATGCATGATAGAATGCACTTCTGTGACCAACTGATTAAGGATTACTCACTCATAATAACTTCCACACAAGTCAGTTGTTGTCCAATTGTTACTGGTGCTCAAGGTATGACATATGGGCAACTTGGGTAGCAAATTCGAATTTTGTTCTATGATTTGGACCAGTTGCAAATTATGTTTTCTTTTACAATTTTTTGGTTTGATTATGTTTCCATCGTAGAACTGGAAGCTATTGGGACTTGCTTGACAACATGACACCTACATACAGAGATTATTGTGAATGCAGGTATGCATTTCACATTTTTAAAATCAATTTTGCAACTTGTTTGATTGGGATTGTAACAGAGGCTAAGAATCTAGATCGATTGGCATTGGCATTCATACAAATTGTAGAATGTGACCTTAGCGGGACATGCAATAACATTTAATAATTATATATAACCTAGCAAGTAGTCTATTATCTGTTCAGCTAGATTGTGGATATTTATCGTCTCGTTTTGTATATATATTCCTTATATACTTCTTTTGTTGTTTCAGTATTAACTTTTGGGTATTATATGTGGATGCTCCCTGTTAAATTTGGAGCAGTAGTTCAGTCTAGTGAAGATTTTATGATAAAGGTTGGTCTATCACAGATGCACATGATCACAATATATTGGCTTTCAAAGATCAATTCGAGTATTTTGTTCTTACTAGAGAATTTATTTTATTGTTTAAATACAAAGAAGTTAGGATTAATTTCTCCTGATGAAGGGTGTGTATCCTGAAATGTGCAGAGTGTATATGCATCAATGACAGTACAATTGGTACAGTAAATAGAAGACATTTTCTAGGATTTTTTTTATGTGGAGGGAATGTATATATATTATCTTGACAAAGTGGAATTTATTAAGATCCAATTAATAACTAAATATGGTCGTGTTGCTAATTTGATTGATCTAAGTTTATTTTTTGTACAAGCATTATTCTTTTCTGCAAAATTGTTTCTAATGTAATATGTTATAATTATAAAATTCAGATCTAATTGAAATTATGGCAGGCATGCATATATACAATTGAATAATTTAGTTGGTATTTACAGATTAATTTTTAATGAAATTCCTATGAAGGACTTTATTTACATCAGGTGCAGGCCTTGCCCAAATGAAAGCGAAAAGCAGAGAGTGCCCTAAACACTTGACAAACACTGGTCAGCTTGTGCAAGTTGTGTAAGATCATGTGATCTCTCACCAACCCACCTGCTTAGGCCTGCCCCTTCCTTTAATTTCTCAACTGTCTCTCGCCCAGGATTCTGAAGTGAAGGGAAAATGAAGAAAAGCGAAAATCATGTTTGTCCTGTTCAGACCAGTAGAACATTTGAAATGATCCCCCGCTCCTCAAACATCAAGTACGCTCCCTTAAATAGGTTTCTCACCCATCTATTTCAACAGGCCATTCACACCATCACCACCTATCAGCAAACATGCCAACCACTAACATCTTTTTTTTAAAATGTAATTTGGCTAGTTGATAGAATCAACTTCTCAAATCTTTTACATTCACTTTTTAAATAGAGAAAAAAACACCAATAAAATACATTAAAAAAGAACACCAATAAAATACATTCATCGCAATGTGTAAAATGTAAAAGCGAAATCACAATATTATGATACATAAAGTAAAATAATCATTGATATGCACCATTTGACGTAACTAGTCCTCTTCATTTCTGACGAAAAACAGTTCCATATATGTACACATAACTTCTTTTCACTCATGGATCATATGTTACCACATATAAGCATTTACAGTCATGTTTTCATTTCCTGCCCATTGTTAGGACTTGCCTTTTCCAGATTCAAAGTCAGGCACTCTTGCTTCGAGAAAGTGTACTATGGCAACTTTTACGGCCAGTCTTGGGCTTGTGAAGATTAACTTCCAACTGACCATCTCATCTGAATTACTATGTAATGTGAAAACATGTTGAAAAAACGTCTTACGAAGTAAGCTCAGACCAGGACATGAAACTATCAAATGTTGCAAGGATTCTCTTTGTTGTTCATTTAAGCAATAGCGACAACAATTTTGGCTTAGGAGAATTTGTTTTCTCTTATGTAGCACCTCTCGTGTGTGCCATAGATTTAACCTGAATCGCATTTATTGCCTTCGTATGTGAGGTGAGGGGCATTTAGTTAAGTATTCTGCCATAACTCTATATCTTTTAGTCCCAAAGATTGAAATGTCAAAGCCTTTATAGGTTTCACAAGCCATAGGTTAGTTATCCAATCGTATTCAAAAATCTTTTTTTTCGCTCGCTCAGGATTGGAAACCAACAACTCAATACTTATAGAAGCATCAGCCAAGGCACTGATCAAGAATCTACACCAGTTATTGGAAAAACCACTTGTAGTTGACAGAAGATGCTGCGCTCCTATACTCATTACATTCGGTGCATTTAAGCTTAAGAAACACTTACGCAGCAGGACACACATTTTGCACAGTGCTTGCGAGTGTAAAGACAATGAGCCTAGCTCAAAAAGTATCATTGCCAACGGGGTGCAGTTAGGTATACCAGTATGGGCGCCACTTTTATTTGAAAAAAGGATAATATATGTTTAACTGAGAAATTGCCAAATCTAAATACAAGTAATTTGGCCTGTGAGGTGAGAGCTTGTAATTTACATTTCAATTCCCACTTTTGCAATGGGAGAATGTTCAAATTTGTCAAGGTGACGACCAGGTATTTATATTGATCGACCTCAGCAAGTACCTTTTGTTGCAGTGACCAAGAATAACTCTTTCCTCTACTTAGAGGTGTTGCTGCAAACTACTATTTGTGATTTACTTGTATTTCTTACTAGATTGTTTTCTTTGGTATACTCATCAAGTTTATGTAACATGTTTTGTAACCCAGATGGAGTTTGGGATAACAATACCAGGTCATCTGCATACAGTAGATATCTGATTTTGTGATTTCCCAATTTTAGGGGATCACCCATGTGGTGTTGACAAAGTTCTCCCCCATGTCAAGTATGAAGAAAATAAATAAGCATGATGCTAAAGTGCACCCCTGTTTTAACCCTGTCTTGATGGCAAATGGTGCAGAGAGGGTGCCCTCAAAAGTCAGACTCACCTTATTTGTCGTCTGTGTGTGAAGTAACATGAGTAATGTTAATAGGGAGTTCCGACAGTTATGTTTTTTAAGTTTGTTGTAAAGCAATACACGATCAATAGATTTGAACGCTGCCCGAAAGACAATACATGCTAAATAAAGCAGTTGGCCACGGGCAGCACATTGCATTTTAATCATATTTAAGCATAAGATATTTGGAACTGTCCCCAAATCGGAAACAAAACCAGATTGATAAGGATCTCTTAGCTGTTCTTGCATGATCCATAGATTCAGTTCCTTTAGGAGCAGTCTACCAAAGATTTTACTTGGAACATTCAAGAGCGAGATGGGTCAGTAGCTGCTTGGCTCCTGCCGAACACTCTTCTTATAGATGGTTACAGTAATTGAATGAGTCCAGGTTTCTGGTAATGCTTGTGCAGCATTAATTGCTGAAAATATAGAATATAATATGGATTCCCATAAGTCAGGATGGGATTTTAAAGTGTAGTTTGACAGGCCATCAGGTCCTGATGCTTTGGAATTGGATGCTGTTTTAATCAGTGATAGTATATCTTCATACTAAAAAATGAGATGGAACTGAGGGTTCCAATTCCAAAGTCTCTAAACTTTTACTGCCTTGGGGCACAGAGTATAAATCGGTGTAATATTGTATCCAAGTCTGTTCAGTGACCACATGAGACTGTAGTGCGATTTGGGAGGCCCCCACAGCTTGGTCAATAATATTCCACATTTTGGCAGTGTTCTTAGTTGCCAACGTGCTCAACATGATCGCACCGTCGTTCTGGTACATCTGTGCACGATAGCTTTTTACCCAATTTACATACTTGGTTGAATTTTCCTGAGAGAAAGATCTTGAGGTCTTGAGGATGCTTAGAAACTTGCCTCAATTCGGCACGGTATAAATCTTTCCTTATTTTTACCACCTGATTATAACTATGTTGATGTTTTAATTTATTTCGAGTATTCGATCTTGTATGCTGAAGTAATTACATTGTGTTACTATACTCAATGCCTATATTACTTGCATCACTTGGCTTCTGCTTAGTCATATTTGCCAAGTATTGATTAAAATGTTGTAATGCATCCTCCAACCATCAGAGTCGATTCCACCCATGATTAACAAGTAAGCAGCCTTCTCGACGGACTTCACCACCAGTGGGAATGTGATCCCTGTGCCACCAAATGAAAACAGATGCTCGCCAATGTCTGCTCAGCAATGAACCATGCAACAGACATCGACATCATCACCACAACGAATTTGTACACCATCCTCATCACCAAGACCTGGATGACATCCACCCTCACCCACATCAACATGCTAGATGTCCTCTTACCCAATGGCTACAGCACTCTAAAAAGAGATAGTCCAAATAGGATTGGCGGAAGCCTCTCTATCATTCACAATGTATCATGGCCTTGCACCTGAATGGACATCCCCTCCATTGGGCCTTTCAAAAACCTCTCCTGCCTCTTCCTGTTCTCCCCAATGGACAAGACCAACTTCCACCTCATTCTACAGTCCATCCAAGCCCCAACAACTCTTTCATCATTATCAGAGACTTCACAGACTTCGTCGCCACACTACGTCTCTCATGCAAACCAACAACATCTTCAGTGGCGACTTCAACATCTTTGGTAAACACAGCAGCCAAGAAAATGAAGGAAGCTCTCCACTGACTTCTCTATATTCTGAACCTCAGACAGCATGTGAAAAACCCTTTGCACTGAACATGTAATCTCTTCAATCTCATCACCACCAACCTGTGAACCCTTGTCACAGCTCGCTGATCCTGCATCACTGGTTGGACTATCTGGCAATCCCCTTTGACATTAGCCACAACATCCCAGTCAAGCGCATGCACTGGAAACATAGCAAACAAGCCTTCATCAAATTTGTCCTCATATGGGCTGATCTACCTCAGATGGACCAAGACTTCTACTCACTTCTCAGTGTTACGCTCCGGCAGCGCTGCTCTTGCCAGTCTCCCTCGGCAGTTACACCGGCTCACATAGTCCGGGGCAAGACATCGCTATGGCAGCGTTATTGGTTTCCATGGAGATTGCATGGACGTCGGCATCAGTTTTGGCCGTGTCAGCTGACACGCGCATTACGCACAATGCGTACACCAATGCCCCGGCCCTGGCCTTCTTAATCCGGTTCCTCTTGGGACTCGGTGCTGCTAATTGTAGTCTACACGTACCCTTACGTGTTTAGCCCTCGAGCTAAATTCCTTCTTCAAACCTACCAATCTAGTTTCCCTGGTTTTCGACTTTGCCTTCCACTCGGACTGTTCACGGATTGCCCTGTAGATTTTGGTTCTACACGCTGTTACGACTCGGAACGTTTCCTGGATTGTTCACGGCTGTCAGAAGTCGTTTTCCTATGCTCTGTAGCTCTTTGGTTCCTTCCACAAGGGCTGTATCGGAACAATCATCGCCTGACACTAATTGCTTTCAGTAAGTGTGTCTTCATTTCAAGTTGTCTTCATTTCTTCCAGTGATTGTTGCTTCTTGGATAAACACTGCCTACTCCCGCTGTGAAGAAAATTACTTGTTTCCTTGGACATTGTGCTGGATTGGTACACTTATCTTACAAAGTGCAGTTCAGGACGCTTTCCAGTTACCTGCACCAACCCGTACCTAGTACGTCCCTCGTGCCGTTTGGGTGTTTCCTCCCTCACTAACTTCCCTGTTTATTATTTTCTCCTGTCGTTGTGTCCTTTCCAACTGGATTTCCCTTTTGGCTCCTCAACCATCTCCTTCTAGGTTAGTGGTGCATTCCCTAGGGGATCAAGGGGAGTCCTTAACTCAGTTAAGCTAGTTCCTTATTGTCCTTTGCATTATCCTTTTAGGCACTGTATCTACTCTGCTACTACAACCAACTTGTTATTCAGGTATTCATGAATTGTTGATTGTCTTACAATTGTTATTCTTATCTGTACCACTTATAACCCTTTCTGTGGTTTCCTTTCAGCTGTTGGTCTAGCGGTGTGTGTGTCTACCCCGCTCTTTTATTTGATTGATACCTCTGTCTGTCTTATCAACACAGCAGAGGGATACATCATAGAAAAGAGCCCCTCTTTTGAGGAAGCGTGATTTACTAAAATCAGGGTAGCTGAGGTCGAGACTGGTTGCTCCGAGAGTTCCACCACGTCTGTCTTCGGGGTCTGGTTTCAATTTTCCGAACCGTGGTGTGGTGAGTAACAGAATTAGCAGCCTTAGAGATGTCTACAGAGACAACCGACGCATTAGCACAAATAGTGCAAATGGTCACTGAGCTACTTTTTGAATTAACCACAGCTCAGGAGGCCTTGCATCAACGCATGGATGCAATTCAGTCTCTAGTGACCTCACCAGCATCCCAAGCAGGAGCTGGATCTATGGCTTCGGGATCTGGGTTTCCTGTACCTAACTCAGAACCAGCTCCTTTGATGTTTACTACTCAGTTTCCTTTGGCCCCTCCAGAACGCTTTCTAGGCGATCCAAAACAGTATAGGATGTTTATAAATCAGTGTAAGCTGCATTTCTTATGTCGCCCTACATCCTTTCCTACCTCCACCATTAAGGCAGCTTTTGTCTTATCCCACTTAGGGGGTACTGCCGCAGCATGGCTAATCCATTGCTCGAATCCAACAGCCATGTGTTATACAATTGTGACGCTCTTCTTTCAATGATGAGCAAGGTGTTTGACACTAGATATACCACCCAAGCCACAGATCTTGAGCTCCTTAAACATAGGCAGGGGAACACCTCCCTATTGGCTTATTTAGCAAGATTCAATCAACTGGCAGCGGAGACGGACTGGCCAGAAGAGAAAAAAGCTGCAGTAATTTACCAGGGCCTTTCTGAGGAACTGAAAGACATACTGTCCACAGTTCCTGTGGTTCCTACCGCTTTCACTGAACTCTGGACTTAGTCCTCCAAATAGACGCTCGAAAGCCCGAACGTCGTGGGGAAAAGAGGTTGCCTCCACTCATGTCGGTACCCTCCGATACCCCCGCACAACTGCCGATCCCTGAGCCTATGCAGATCGGTGAGAAGCCCATTAACTCCGGCTCAACGTGAACACCGTCGATCCCACAATCTTTGTATGTATTGTGGGGATGCTGATCATTTATTGCCTGAATCTCCTAAAAAGCCCAAAAGGAAGGCGGGAAACGCCAAATCCCGACAGTAGAAGGAGTCCCTACCTCGGGAGATTCAATCAAGGGCTCTTGTAATCTTGGCCAATTCCAATTGGTTCATCTTCCTGTTACCTTTTCGGTAGCCCATGAAGAAACATTTGAGGCAAATGCTATTATTGATTCCGGAGCTACAGGCAATTACATTGACCAGTGTTTTGCATCTGTATCTAGGGTTCCGTTAATACCCAAAAAGCAACCTGAAATTGTGAATGCCGTTGACGGATCTACCTTGGTTTCCGGAATGGTTACTCACCAGACAATACCGCTGCTCATGTCCACTAAAGAAGGTCATACCGAGGAGATATACTTTGACGTTATCAAGGCGCCTGCTTACAAAGTCATTTTGGGCATTCTGTGGCTTCAATACCACAATCCCGCCATCGACTGGTCCTCCCAACTGGTGCAGTTTCCATCCTCTGTATGCAATACGTCATGCACTTCCTTGCATACTATCAATCAGAGTAGTCCAACTCAAATGCTTGTCTCCTCTTTGCATATAGGAGCTATCTCTGCCACTGCGCTACCCTCAGTTCCGGCTGAATATATGGATTATTCGGATGTTTTTGACAAGTGTATGGCAGAGACCCTTCAACCTCACCGGATCTATGATTGTCCAATAGATCTGATACCAGGGGCTAAGACACCTACCGGCAGGGTGTATTCGCTAATGCTCAAAGAAGACCAAGTGTTAAAGGAGTACATCGACAAAGCACTTGCGATGGGTTTCATCCGTCCATCCAAATCGCCAGCGGCATCTCCACTTTTTTTTGTCCCCAAAATAGAAGGAGATCTTCGTCCTTGCATAGACTATTGTGCTTTGAATGCTGTGACCATTAAAAATCAATATCCACTCCCGTTAATATTGGTCCTTCTCGACCAATTGGGTTCTTCACAAATATTCACTAAACTGGATCTCCGAGGAGCGTACAATTTGGTACGTATGCGAGCAGGAGATGAGTGAAAAACCGCATTTAAGACACGCTACGGTCTCTATGAATACCTGGTGATGCCGTTTGGTCTCTGCAATGCTCCGGCCACCTTTCAGGCATTTATGAATGATCTTTCTCATGATATATTGGATCAGTATGTCGTTGTCTATTTAGATGACATTCTGATTTATTCCAGGACACTTCCAGAACATATCCAACATGTCAGAACTGTACTTCAGCGTTTGCGAGACAATCATTTGTATGTGAAAATTGAGAAATGTATTTTTCACACCCCGGAGGTTGAGTTCTTGGGATATGATTTGACCAATCAGGGAGTTCGCATGAGCAAATCCAAAGTGAGGGCTATTTTGGAATGGCCTACCCCGAAAACAGTGAAATCACTCCAATCATTTTTGGGATTTGCCATTTTTTATCGGCGTTTCATACATGGGTTTTCGGGGCTTTCTGTGCCTCTCACCTCCTTGACCAGTGCTAAGGTTCCATATGTCTGGTCTAAGGCGGCTCAGGATTCATTTGAACAACTAAAATTGGCGTTCACATCAGCTCCTGTTCTAAAACATCCCGATCCGGAGTTACCATTTTATGTGGAAGCTGACGCTTCTGGTTTTGCTATTGGCGCGGTTCTGTCGCAGAAGTGTCCTCTTACTTGTGAAATACATACCACTGCATTCTTTTCTCGTAAACTTACGACATATGAAAAGAACTATTCAATCACTGAACGTGAACTCTTGGCCATCCGAGACGCCTTTTCTGAGTGGAGGCATCATTTATTAGGGGCTCGCCATCCTGTCACAGTTTTTTCTGATCACAGGAGTCTACTCGCTTTTAAGACCATGAAATGCCTGACTGCCAGGCAAGCCCGTTGGCATCTGTTCTTTTCGCAGTACGATTTTCTTATTACCTATCGTCCTGCGAGGGCTCAGGTGTCTGCTGATGCCCTATCTCGCCTTCATGCTGCGGAGTGGCCGTCAAAGACGGAACCTCTTCCACTGCTACCTAACAAGGTTATCTGTGCGTGTGCTGTGCAACCCACTCTACGCTCTGTCATTGAGAATTGGGTCTCTTCTCATCCTACGGAAGTCGTTGATCTAAACCTAGACATGGTTCAGGGTCTCCCATTCATACAAGGACGCATCTTCATACCACCGGGTCATGCCCGTACCTTGGCCTTACAGTGGTCTCATAACTCTGTCATCGCGGCGCATCCCGGCCACAAGAAGACAGTAGAGGCTTTATGTCGCTGGGCCTGGTGGCCTAACATGTCTAGGGACATCAAAGACTATGTTTCCTCTTGTGCAATATATGCTCAATGCAAAACTTCCAGATCTAAACCCATAGGATTATTAAGTTCATTACCGGTCTCTTACAAACCTTGGCACATGGTCTCAATGGATTTTATAGTCGATCTACCTGAAGTGAGTGGACATGATACCATTTGGGTATTGATTGACTACTTTACCAAATACGCAATTTTTGTGCCCTGTGCAGGTT
The DNA here is from genome assembly GCF_040938575.1 of Ambystoma mexicanum. Classification (NCBI taxonomy): domain Eukaryota; kingdom Metazoa; phylum Chordata; class Amphibia; order Caudata; family Ambystomatidae; genus Ambystoma; species Ambystoma mexicanum. The sequence continues at coordinate 224,041,188 of NC_090933.1, read as the reverse complement.
TGCCTTCCGCTCCTCAGTTGGCCAGGTTGTTTATGGCTAATGTTTTCAGGTATTTCGGGTTGCCGTCCATCATCGTGTCTGATCGGGGAACGCAGTTCACATCTCGTTTCTGGAGGGCACTCACTGATTCTTTCGGCATCGACGACAGATACTCCTCATTGTATCATCCTCAGACGGACCGCCAGACTGAAAGGGCAAACGCTACTATAGAGAAATACTTGTGTAGTCTGTGCCTTCAATTTCAGCAATCTTGGTTTACTGCCTTACCCCAAGCGGAATTTGCTTATAATAACTTGATACATTCAGCCACAGGAGTGTCACCATATGCCCTATATGGGTGTCATCCGCGCTCCTTGCCTCTCGACCCGTCCTTACCTACAACAAATCCAGCTTCTTCGGATTGTGTTCGTGATCTGGTCCAGTTGCACCGGGACATCCGTTGCCATTTACTCCGGGCCCAAGAGCATGCCAAGAGGACTGCGGATGCTCGCCGTGTGCCTGGCCCCGACTATCGGGTCGGTATGAGAGTTTCGTTGTCTTCACGGAAGCTACGAATAACAGGTAAAAGATCTTTGCTACCACGATTTGTGGGTCCTTTTCTCATCATCTCTATGATCAACCCTGTCGCTGTGAAGTTGGCTTTGCCGAAGTCATGGCGTATCCATCCTGTCTTCCATGTGTCCTTACTCGAACCCTGTCCTCCTTCCACACGTTTATCAGCTCATCCACCGCCTGTGTTGGTTGATGGAGAGGAGGAGTATGAGGTGTCAAGCATTCTGGATTGTCGAATAACTAGGGGTACAGCTTTTTACTTGGTTGACTGGAAGGGTTTTGGTCCCGGGGATCGGACTTGGGAACCCCTTGACAATTTGCATTGTCCTGATCTTCTTAGAGAGTTCCATGCCTCCCGGGGGTTGCCGGCGTCTTTGGGGGCGGATGCTGTTACGCTCCGGCAGCTCTGCTCTCGCCAGTCTCCCTCGGCAGTTACACCGGCTCACACAGTCCGGGGAAAGACATCACTGTGGCAGCGTTATCGGTTTCCATGGAGACTGCATGGACGTCGGCATCAGTTTTGGCCGTGTCAGCTGACACATGCATTACGCACAACGCGTACACCAATGCCCCGCCCCTTGCCTTCTTAATCCGGTTCCTCTCGGGACTCGGTGCTACTAATTGTAGTCTACACGTACTCTTACGTGTTTAGCCCTCGAGCTAAATTCCTTCTTCAAACCTTCCAATCTAGTTTCCCTGGTTTTAGACTTTGCCTTCCACTCGGACTGTTCACGGATTGCCCTGTTGATTTTGGTTCTACACGCTGTTACGACTCGGAACATTTCCTGGATTGATGACGGCTGTCAGAAGTAGTTTTCCTATGCTCTGTAGCTCTTTGGTTCCTTCCACAAGGGCTGTATCGGAACAATCATCACCTGACACTAATTGCTTTCAGTAAGTGTGTCTTCATTTCAAGTTGTCTTCATTTCTTCCTGTGATTGTTGCTTCTTGGATAAACACTGCCTACTCCCGCTGTGAAGAAAATTACTTGTTTCCTTGGACATTGTGCTGGATTGGTACTCTTATCTTACAAAGTGCAGTTCAGGACGCTTTCCAGTTACCTGCACCAACCCGTACCTAGTGCGTCCCTCGTGCCGTTCGGTTGTTTCCTCCCTCACTAACTTCCCTGTTTATTATTTTCTCCTGTCGTTGTGTCCTTTCCAACTGGATTTCCCTTTTGGCTCCTCAACCACCTCCTTCTAGGTTAGTGGTGCATTCCCTTGGGGTTCAAGGGGAGTCCTTAACACAGTTAAGCTAGTTCCTTATTGTCCTCTGCATTATCCTTTTAGGCTCTGTATCTACTCTGCTACTCCAACCAACTTGTTATTCAGGTATTCATGAATTGTTGATTGTCTTACAATTGTTATTCTTATCTGTACCGCTTATAACCCTTTCTGTGGTTTCCTTTCAGCTGTTGGTCTAGCGGTGTGTGTCTACCCCGCTCTTTTATTTGATTGATACCTCTGTCTGTCTTATCAACACAGCAGAGGGATACATCATAGAAAAGAGCCCCTCTTTTGAGGAAGCCTGATTTACTAAAATCAGGGTAGCTGAGGTCGAGACTGGTTACTCCGAGAGTTCCACCACGTCTGTCTTCGAAGTCCGGTTTCAATCTTCCGAACCGTGGTGTGGTGAGTAACACTCAGCTCCATCCTCATAGCCAACATCAACAGCCATGCTTTGGTGAAACAAAGCACCCTCAAGCCTAAACCTTCCACACCCTGGAACCCTCCAAGAACTTGATCTTAATAAAAGAACCATCAGAAAACAAGAAAAGTGCATTCAAATTCACCCTGCTAAAGGAACTCTACTCTAAATGGAGATGACTGATCGCCAATGCAATGGCCAATCATTACCAAGACACCATAACCAAGGCCAACAATAGAAGCAGAGACCCTCTTCCAAGCCATCAAGTATTACATAAACCCTCTCCCCAACCCACCTGTACCACACTCCACTGAAAAATCAAACTCCATCTTCATCAACGCGATAAGTAAGATCTACCAGCACATAGACACTAATGCCAAAACTGACAACATAACACACATCCCATCTTGCAAAACCACCAATAACTGGACAACATTCAAGACACTCACCCTGGAAGATCTGAATGTCTCCCTGGAATCCCCAAAGGCCAGATCATATGTGGATGACTTCCTCCCTGCCTCTGTATTCAAGAGCTTTTTGACTGAAGCACTCCTTCCTTACCTGCCAATCAACAATAGCTCCCATTACTCAAGTCTCGTTGCCTTTTACCCTCAAGACTAAATACTTCCACTTCTCAAGAAACCATAACTGCCCCTGACATAATCAGCAGCTACCGCCCCATTATCCATCTTCCCTTCCTACATAACATCCTTGTGAAAGTAGCAGCCATGCATCTGCATTCAACTCGTACACACATCAATGGCAAAAATCTTCTTCAGTCATACCAATCTGGCTTCAGACACAGATGTAACAAAGATACAGCTACCATCAAGGTGATCAAAAATGCCCTTAACATCCTTGATATAATGCTACCCATGCCTCCTGGTCCTCCATGACTTTTCAGCAGCATGTGTTGCCATAGACCGCCAGACACTCACTGACACTGTACATCACTGCATTGGGATTAGCAATTTCATCTTTAAATGGCTCAAATCCTGGCTCGCTAATCACAACAAATTGTCTAAAGCGATTCTTCCAGATCACCACTCTACTGATCATATGTGGCACAAGGATCCTGACACGTCCCCTTGATCGTCAACCTTTACATGAAATCACTCAGAATGTTCCTGACTCCACACAACCACCATCTCAAAACAATGTCAAACACTGTCCATTACCCACAAGTGCCTCGCACTTCAAGCACCCAGTTACCTCTCTGACAACTTTACACAACATACTTCCAACCGCCCCACCAGATCTGCTCAGACTCATTGCCTCATCCCCCTAGATACAAATTACAGAAGGCTGGAGGGAGCATTTTCCCCATCCTAGTAGCTAAACTCTGGAACACCTTACCGTTAACTCTAAGAGCTGAACCATCCTACTATGCATTCAGAAAAAATGTTAAAACCTGGCTCATTGAGCAAGAGTCTTAGATACCCCACATGCTTGCCAACCCTCTATACTTGACTTCAGCCCTTATATGGTACCCCTAATCTGTGGATGTTCTATGTATATAATCATGTATCTAATTCTATAGATATTTTCTTTGTGTATACTTGCCTTGATGATGCATATTCTGTGTATGTTGAATTCTGTATATTCTGTTTATACTGCCTAATTCTTTTGTAATGTTGTAACCTATGACTTATGTAAGACATGCGCTCAGATGACCAAGGGCTTGGTTTGCGCTTTACAAATAAACAAAATACAAATACAAATCTCCACCAATACACAGATGACACTATGTTCAAAATATCCTCCATCAGCCAGTGTCCAGTGCATACCAAAAGCTCAACCCCTCCAAGAGCAAATTTCTACTGCTGACCAGCAAAACAGAGCATTTTGACATCCATAGCTGGATTCCACTAGGAATCTCGAGAGCATAACCCCCCAGCTGGCCACCTGTGGCAAGTGCCTTGGGGTGCACATTGAAAGACACCTCTCCTTCAAGGAGTGCATAGCTAAGAAGACACACAACTGGATTGGTACCAACATTTCTTCCTGTAAACAATTGAGCTCTTCATCCCAGCAAACAACCTCATATCTGCTTTCTAAGCCGTGGTCCTCCCACACTTGGATGGTGGCAATTCCGCCATGCAAGGCCTTCCGGTGACCATCCCATCACTCCTGAGATGTGTCATTCATTCTGTAGCATGACTCATCAAAGGAGTCTGCAAATTCAACCACATCACCCCAATCCTCATCGAACTGCACTGACTCCCACTGCAAGAATGTGTAACCTTCAAAGCCTGCTGCATCATCTAAACAGTTTGCTGCCCTTAAAACCCTGAACTAGCTCCCTGATTAGCTCAGCATCACCAGAGGCCTATGGTCCACCAGAAGCAAGGACATGTTCAGACTTGAAATCCGCTAGTGCTGGAAGAAAAGAACCAGAAGACATGCCTTCTCTGCCCCCACTCCAGACTCTGAAACCTCCTACCCATCAACACCGGACTCATCCCCTCCCTTTTACATTCCAGGAAGGAGCTCAACACCCTCTTCTCCAGAGAAGGGCTTCTCTTTAAAACCTAGGTCTACACCCTTTCCACTCCCCACTTTCCCTGAGACAGGGCGATCTGCCCCCCCCCACATCCCGTTTCCTCCCCTTTCTGTCAAATCGCCTGCCCTATCCTCCTCCCATGTTGTTAGCTTCCTATTCCCTTAAATATTTACCTTGTGATCTGCTTCCCTATTCGTTTCCATCCCCATATGACTGTAAAGCACTCTGTTGCTCCCGGAAGCTGAGCCAGGAATCAATAAACATAATAATAACAATAATAATAATAATAATAATAATAATAATAATAATAGTACATTATTCAGACCCCTTCAATCCTTGAGGCTTCATATGAAGCAATCATAAGTAACATGAATGTGTCTATGGCATTACACATTTCCACCCATGTGTTATAGTTAGAAATGTTAATTCTAGCCTAACCAGTGGGCTACCACCAATGTGGTGGGTGGACGGGGATCAACTGTCCACTAAAGGCCCAGTCCCCCATGCTGTTGCTGCAGGAATTCAATGCATATCTTAGTGCCAGACTATTGTCTAATAATAATAGTCCAGGGAACACAGCCGCTGAGCCTGTAACGAGTCCCCTTGCAGTCGACACATGAATCAATAGACCTGCTGATTGGTCGTTCATGTTACTGCTGACTAAATCCATGTCTAAGCAATACTCTGTATCCATTTACACACTGATATGTAAGTATCAGAATGGGTGATCTTTGCACATTTGAGCTCTTCGCTGATAGTTGCCAATAACGTGGAATCCTCCTTGTGGCTCAGTATAAACATTTTTGGGTCAGTGATATCAGCTGAAAATCCGGAAAAAACACACCAGGTTCGGTCCCTAATGGACTTCAAACCTGTTATGAAGCAACTGGCCTGCACTGGTTTATTTAGATATTTCATATTCCTACTTACAAAGAAGTGCGACCTGTTTACAAAGAACTTGTTTGTAGCAAGAACATATCAAAAAGAAAATGCTATCCTTCACAGAGTATGATGGGAGGAGTGGAGTCTGGTTTATAGAAACCGGGGTGTGGAACAATTCCACAAAAAACACTGCGCAGTTGTTATTTTTTAATAGTATGCATTTTCAAATTGAGGCACGAGATGCATCGATTTTCTCAGAATTACAGATGTCGAGTGTCACAGCTTGGATTAGAACCCATAACTCAAGATTCAACAACTTAACTAAAGACAGCATGGTCTCCAAGCAAGAAGAGATCCACTCTAACGTCTGTCTGTAGTACATATTAGCATTGCAATTGGGCAACGACCAACTCATTTCAGGGGGGCCTTTGTTGCTACCAATTGAAAAACGAATAAAACAACTCTTAACATATTTCAAGTTGCTTGATCAACTTGTCCACTCTCAAGCTTAGGCAAGCATACTGATTAACCTGAGGCTCGGAAATCCTTTGGTAGGCAGGTGCGCGTTCTCCATGGAAGTGTCTGAGCTTAATCAAAGGCCCGAAGACAAATATGTTTTTTAGTGTATTTCTGCATATGAACTCGATTATATGTGCTTTTGAACATGCACCCCGATGTAGAAGCCCCAGTGCTGGCCTGGAACAGTGAGTAAAGTTAACACATTCAAATACAGGTAGACTTGTTGGACTTTCTCTAAATAAAATGGCTTATATGTAAGCATGCAAACTTCCTGGTATTGCCAATAATTGATGAATACAAGATGTCATAAAAGAATAATCTGAAGAAATAAACAAATTTGACCTGTGTGATTCAAGGCATGGCAGTACTTTGCCTAATGTCATCTGCGTGATACATAGGGAATGACAGTGATGCGGTGTACTGCATTATCTCTGAGTTCAAGCTGCCTTTTAAGGGTGATGATTTCAGCAGTGTGCTGTCCAACGAGCACAATGTCTAAAATGTTGAATGTGCACATCAGAAAATCTTATTAAAGAAGCCTTTAAATCCTGAATTGTTCATTTTCAATTACATCAATATTGACTTTAGTTGGTCAGGTGCTCCAGGATAATCACAGCAAAGTTGTTTTCGAAAAAGGATTTGGAAAACCCTTATAAATCAGTAGTGTAAAACTCGAGCAATTTGAAGCCTTAGATGGAAATTGTAGCCGCATTAATAGGCCATTGATTCATTCATTTTATGCATGTTATAACTCAGAAATACAAAAATGCCAAAGGTGACATCTTTATGGAGGCAGAAGGGGCAATGCCATGGCTGGGACATGCAGAATTCTCCCTTCAATAAGGGAAGGGGTTTGTCTCCCCAACAGCGCCTTCATAGTCTGTGCCTCTGGCCTGCGCTGATCCCACGAGGAGAAGATGGCTCCACTGTGAAAAGCTCAATGGCCCATTGTGAAGGATGCAGAAAATGAGAACCACTGCTTTGGGTGCTTTTGATGGAGGAAGGCTACAAATTCCAGGCCCCATCTGCACAGGCAGTTACTGTATGTTGAAAGTAGAAAAAAACATTTATAATTTAAATTTTTATTTAAAATGAGTGCTATTATATTGGGTAATAATATAGCCTTGTAGACTGAGGAAGGGGTTGCTATCACGGGATAATGACCCGCCATAAAACCTCGGGCCATAGGTTGGGGAAGAGTCATTACTCGTAGTAGAGATAATTAACCCGCATCCCTCCGAGATCTATAAGGCTATTAGCACATGGTAGTAGTAGCAATACATGTTTTGGAGTTTCAGTGGTTAGGTTAAATATGGTGCTTGAAGAGTGAATAAAGTAAAAATGCAAACTGAGTTAGTAAATTAAATATGATTTTATTTTGTAGTATTTAAAACATGGTTGTCTTCATAAATTATGCATTTTTGTTGCAACTTTGTTGGACTGGAACAGATTGAACATGAGCATGCATTAGGTGTCATGTAAGCGTAAATGGTTTCTCTATGAGAAAGTGAAAGTAAATCCAATTTTTTCTCTTTCTCTTTCGTGTGTTGAATAGAATGTTGCAGCAAAAATACGGTCCTCCCAGAGAGTAATTGGCCCTCATTACGAGCATGGCCGTCTGGGAAGTACGGTACCGGTAAACATGCTGGTACCGTACTTCCTGGGCTGCCATACTACGGGCTCTGCTCGCGGAACCCGTTTCACCCACCAGGTTTTTCATGGTGGGTGTAACGGCACCCGCGAGCAGAGCACGTCGGATGCACCAGCACCATTCTGAATGGTGTGATGCCTCCGACGTCCCCATCCCCATTCAGCCCTATGGGGCAGAATGGGGTTAGGAAGGCCCTTGAATCTGGCGCCCGAAAATGGGCAATTACTGGGTCTGCAGGACTCGGCATGACACGGTTTTTGCCCATTCACGGGGGCCGGAAAAAATGCAACTCCGGCAGCAGCTGTGTCATTTTTAACGTCACGGCTACCGCCAGAGTTGTAATGAGGATCATGGTCTTGTTGTTTTCCTGGCTGCTTCAGATGACAAAATGTTCAGAATGCAGTCAATATCAGTAGTTATTGACTGCACTCTGAATATTCTGATTGGTTAAGGTGTCAATAACGACCTCTGTGTACTAATAACTGCTATTTTTGCAGAGTTTATAAGCATGAGGATCCCATCATGAGGCACTACATAAATACTTAATATTTATTTTGTTTTAATTTTATTTTATTTCCATTTGTAGAGCATGCCAAACCGGGGGGTATCTGGGCTCTAGTTACAGTACATAGATGAATAAATCACAATGCATCACAAGGTATAGATGAATAGACATAATCACATATATCAATTATGCAGGTGGCACTGCAAGATAAGAGTGAGGCTAGGGGTTTCTGTGAAGAGCCATGTTTCAATTCTTTGCAGAAGGAGTATAGCAACGGGTCCGATCTGAGTGAGAGAGGCAGAGCATCCCATTGTTTAGCCGCCACTACTGGGAAGCTATGTCTGCCTGCTTTGGCTTGTTTGAATTTAGGCGTGGTAAGGAGGTGAGAGGTGATGGCTCGGGTGGGTCTGTCGGAATGGGGTTTGGTGATATTGTTGGTGAGGTATTTAGGGGCTGTGTTAGAGATACAGTTGTGTGTGACAGAGTGGGTCTTGAGTATGATTCGAATTAAGACCAGAAGCCAGTGGACAGTGCGGCTAGCAGTGGAGATATGTTCTTTTTTCGGGATGTTTAATGCTACTCTTAGGGCATTGTTCTGGATAATTTGGAGTTTTTTTAATGTTTTTTGTGGACGAACCAGTGATTAGAACGTTACAGTAATCTAGTTTGGATAAAATCTAAACTAAGATTCGGTTTTAGGAAAGGTCAGCACTCGTTAATGAGCTTGGCTGTGTAACCAGCTTCCGAGGCAGTTGCACTGACTTGCCTAGTTAGTGAGAGTGAAGAGTCAAGGTAGACTCCTAGAGTTTTCACTTCCTTCAGGATGGTGATAAGATTCCCGTCTATGATAAAGGGTTTGTAATCGCAATGCAGTTTGTTTAATCAGGAGTGGCTGCCTACCACTAGGTGCTCTGAGTTTGTTTTGCGCCATCCATTCATGGATGGTATGGTAGACTTTATTGAGGGTGTTAATTTCATCAATGTGGTTGCCGGTGATGGGTATGAGGATTTTGTGTCATCAGTATAGTTAGTGTAGGAGACACTTTGTTCGTCCAGGAGATGAAATAGAAGCTTAGTGAAGATGTTGTAGAGTGTTGGTGAGACAAACAAGCCTTGAGGCACTCCACAGAGGACTGGAGCTGGTGTGGCTGCTGCTATGTTGGAGAAGACTGTAATTGTGCGGTTGGAGAGGAATGAGTCAATCTAAGCAGTGGTTTGGGAGAAAACTGGGCAGAGGTAGAAAGGTATTGGTAGAGGATTTGGTGATTTACTAGGTCAAACACTGTAGATAAATCTAGTAGCAGCAGGATGGCTAGGTTACCATTGTCTATGATCTCATTCATTTGGATTTTGAGATTGAGGGATGCTGTCTCAGTGCAGTGTCTTGGGCGGAAGCCTGACTGGCATAGTACAAGGATATTATTGGATTCCAGATGTGTCTGTGTTTGTAGGTAGGACGCTCTATCTAGAATCTTGAGGAGGAAGGGGATAGTGGTGATGGGGCGGTAGTTGGTGAGGATGTTGGGGTCTAGTGAATGTTGTTTAAGGAGAGGAGAACCCATGCATCTTTCAGGTTATTTGGAACAATCCCTTGTGCAAATGAGTTGTTGATGAAAGAGGCGATGAAGGTTGCTAGTTCTGTGTCACATTCTTTAATGAATGGGGCAGGGCAGATGTCTCCTTGCCATCTTGATGGTTTGAGGACATTGATAATTTTTGTGACTTCTTGTATCATGACTGGTCTAAATTCAAATAGTTTGTCCAGAGTTGGTGTTGGGTATATGTGGGTTGGCGTGGTTAGTAGGGATAATTTGGCTTTCTTGTTGTGAATTTTACTTTGCTGTGGAGTTGTCTTATCAATTAGTGGCTTGTGGATGTTGGTGCACCAGAGGGAGTCCTTAAGGCAGCTTTCTGGAGGGGATACTGGGGATTCAAGTTCACGTAGGATGGCAAAGAGTTCTTTTGAGCTTGTTTCAGCTTTGGCTATGCGCTCATTGTAGGCAAGACTGTTTGATAGGATGATGGCCTCTTTGTAAGTTTTGGCTGCACCAAGGAACTTGTTTTTGTTATTTATTCATGGTGTAGTCTTCCATAAGGTCTCTGCATTGCGTTTGGTGGCTCTTAGGATTTTCTGGTCAGGAGTGTACCAGGAATTCAGGTGGCTCTCGGTTTAGGTTTGCGGGTGCTTAGTGGGGCAACTTTGTCTATCGCTAGGCAAAGAGTGTGATTATATAACTCCACCATTTGGTTGGGGTCAAGTTCTGACTGTTGATAGTTGGTGATGGGGTGTAGCATAGGGAGCATGTCCTCTGGAGTGATGTTGTGTGTAATTCTAGATTGTATTGCAGGATTCAATTTGAGGTCCGACCATGGGCAGAGGTCGTTAGAGGTGGCATTGGTGTTACAGTTCATGTTGCTAGCCAGTCTAATATTCTACCTTTGTATTGTATAGGTGAGGTGATGCGTTGCGTAAAGCCTAGTGATTCAATTGTGTTGGTTATAGTTTTGGCATTTGCATCTGTAGGGTCATTTAGGCCAAGGTTGAATTCTCCCAAAACAATGATTCTAGAGGAAGGTTTGGTATTATTGCTCAGTAGGAGGGAGATATCTTCATCTAGTGATAATATTTGTCCAGGTGGCCTATGAAGAACGTGGATGGTGAGTGATGCAGTGTTGGCAAGGGAGATTTTTATGGATAGTTATTATTCAGAATGGAAGGAGGAAATGGGCAGTTCTCTTAGGGTCAGGTCCTTTTTGGCAAGAGTGCTACACCTCCTCCTTTGGCTAGAGGTCTTTCTTTTCTGAAGATGGTGTAACCATCATGTATAGCTTGTGAAAGGGCTTGGCCGGCATTGCGTGCAGTCATGTTTCCGTGATGGCTAGTATGTCAAGTCGGTTGGCCCTAATGAGGTCAGAGATGTCGAGTGCATGGGCTGGGAGAAATATAGCATTGATGAATTGATGAGGCCTGCATAGATGTTAGTTGGTGTAGAGCACTGGTCACTTGCAATGCTTGCCATGGTAATTGTCTTGGTTTCAAGGGTTTTGTTCAGGTCTATGAGTGCCTGGTTGTGTTGGATTGGTTGTTCTGTGCACATTGTATCCACAGTGGGATTCACTAGGCAAGGGCCATACATTGTATCAGCAGTGGGATTCACTAGGCAAGGGTCACACATTTTTTCTGCATTGGGATTCACTAGGCCAGAGTCGCACATTGTGTTAGCATTGGGATTCACTATTCAAGGGTTGCACATTGTAGCAATAGCTTGAATCAGTAGGTGAGCATCACACATTGTTTCTGTATTAGGTTTCACTATGCGAGGGCCACACATTGTAACAATAGCAGGATTTACTAGGCAAGGGTCACACATTGTAACAATAGCAGGATTCATTTGGCGAGGGTCACACATTGTAACAATAGTGGGATTCACTAGGTGAGTGTCAAACATTGTATCCGTATTGGGATTCACTAGGTGAGGGCCGCACATTGTAACAATAGCAGGATTCACTAGGCGAGGGTCACACATTGTATCTATATTAGGATTCACTAGGCAAGGGTCACACATTGTAACAATAGCAGGATTCATTAGGCAAGGGTCACACAGTGTAACAATAGCAGGATTAATTTGGAAAGGGTCACACATTGTAACAATAGCAGGATTCACTAGGTGAGGGTCACACATTGTATCCGTATTAGGATTCACCAGACAAGGGTCACACATTGTAACAATAGCAGGATTCACTAGGTGAGGGTTACACATTGTATCCGTATTAGGATTCACTAGGCAAGGGTTACACATTGTAACAATAGCAGGATTCACTAGCCAACAGTCACACATTGTAACAATAGCAGGATTAATTTGGAAAGGGTCACACATTGTAACAATAGCAGGATTCACTAGGTGAGGGTCACACATTGTATCCGTATTAGGATTCACCAGACAAGGGTCACACATTGTAACAATAGCAGGATTCAATAGGTGAGGGTCACACATTGTATCCATATTAGGATTCACTAGGCAAGGGTTACACATTGTAACAATAGCAGGATTCACTAGCCAACAGTCACACATTGTAACAATATCCAGGATTCATTTGGCAAGGGTCACACATTGTAACAATAGCAGGATTCACTAGGCAAGGGTCACACATTGTATCTGTATTAGTATTCACTAGGTGAGGTTTACACATTGTAACAATAGCAGGATTCACTAGCCAAGGCTCACAAATTGCAACAATAGCAGGATTCACTAGGGGAGGGTCACACATTGTATATGTATTAGGATTCAATGGGTGAGGGTCACACATTGTAACATTAGTGGGATTCACTAGGCGAAGGTCACGCGTTGTTACAATAGCAGGATTCACTAGGTGAGGGTCACACATTGTACCAATAGTGGAATTCACTAGGCGAGGATCACACCTTGTAACGGTAGTGGGATTTACTAGGCATAGGTACTGTGAGATAAGTATATTAGTGTTCTTTAAACATGGTAGGCATGTTATGTCTTTTTATGGCACCATATTGATGTTTTTTCAGCATTGTTCAATCATTTTCAAGCCAGAGTGCTCTAGTATGCGGGTCATATTCCTGTAGTCATGTTTTGCAGTGGGGAAGAGCTCATGTGTAAAACTATACATTAGGGTATTCCTGGCGAGAGTGTTGTTTCTTTTTGTAGTTTCTGAAAAGTGGCTGGTGGAAATGGGTGGTGAGGGTGAGCGGTATGCCTTGAGGGAGACAGGGGAGGAGGCTTTCTGCAGTTTACTTTGCACAACAAGGCGAGCACATGTAAACATGTGGCGGCCAGATGGCCTTGCTGTGGACTCTCTGTAGAGGTGAGGGTAAGTGTCAGGAGCTTTTGTGGAGATAGTCCATGAGGTGAGGAGCATATTGCGTTCCTTCACGGACCGCTGGTGGAGTTGCATCTCAGCCGCCATGACAAGAATCGGGAGGGCTTTAGTTGGTGGTAGGTGGGTTAATAGCTCTGCCGGGAGGAAGGTGGTCGACTGTGGGCGTATTCGGGAAGTTAAACCATAGGCCATGTGTAGTTTTCAGATGATTACATGCTTACCCGAGGTGTCTTTCTGCTTGTTGTGGGTCGGCGCCTTTCTACAGCTCTCAGTGGCCTGACAGGGCCAGACAGGCATGAGTCTTATTCGTGGGCCTGCACAGGGGGCTGGCTTCACCTGCCGGCACTCCCCCATAAGTCGTGTTGTGGTATGATGCGGCAAATCGGCAAGGATGGAGGAGGGTTTGGAGTGCACCAGCAAGTATGGAATTATGGCAGCTGCCATCTTGGAAGGTGAATCGAACTCCCTGGCTGGGCTGTAATCAGCTGCATTGCGGTTCCACAGGGGCAAGTAGATGAGGAATTTCCTTAGGGCTTACCTCCTGTTGCGATCTGGAATCATCAGTCTGGTGTTGTGATGAGGTATCAGCTGCTGCAGTCAGTGCCTAATAGTGAAGTAGCCAACAGGGTCAGACAGGTATGAGGGGGCCAGCTTTGCCTGTCCGGGGCTCCCCATACGCCGTGTTGTAGGATGATGCGGCCAATCAGCAAGGATGTAGTAGGGCTTGGAGTGCCCCGGCAAGCATGGAATTATGGTGGCAGCCATTTTGGAAGGCAAATCGCACTCCCGGGCTGGGCTGTAATCAGCTGCGGTGTGGTTCCAAGGGGTAATTTGCAAGTCGGTAATGCAGGTAGATGAGGAAGTTCATTTTACCTCCCATTGCGATCCAGAATCATCAGGCTGATGTTGTGATGAGGCATCAGATGCGAGAGGCAGTGCCTGATAGTGGAGTTATTATTATTATTATTATTATTATTATTATTATTATTATTATTATTATTATTATTATTATTATTATTTTTAATAATAATGCAGAATATGAAAACACACTGTACTGCATGCTGTTATCTACACTGTCTAGCAGTTTCAGCATTCACTTTCAAGAATTTATTGTAAAACATAGACACAATCGATTTTTGTGTTGCCCACTCTTAGCTTGCTTTCAAAACCATTCTCGATTTCTATTCACATTAATGTCAAATACAAATCAACCCAATTTCTTATTTTCGGGTACTGTCTGTACGGATATGTGCTACAGGATACAAAGTGAATTGTGAAGAAGAATCTGTAAGGAAGACATAACAAGAGGCTTAGCCTTCCCAAAAATGTAAAATTATGACTAAACCTAATACTTTTCCATTATTCTCAAGAAGATGTATTTGGCATACACTACGTGATATGCCAAATATATCTGTGCTCTCTTTAGTTCAGTGTCTCTATGTCTCAAAATGTGGGTCTGTGTTATTCTCTAGTTGATAGTCAGTTGTGTGTGTTGGGGATCCTCCACAGCTTCGTTTGACAGCAAAGTGAACAAACAAAAAACACAGATGTATAGAAGGGGTGCTTTGTTTTTATGGATAAAAGTCAAATTAGATCAGCAGTGAAAGTGGAATCCCTGAACCATAAATTGCCATTATGTGTATCCTGCCTGAAGACGCCATCACAGTGAGACACATTATGAGCTCAGGGTAACATGGATTGGCTCTGTAGGGGCTGTTGGGGTTCCTTCTGTCACAGGTTTCCCCCCTTCTCACCTGTCTTTGTTGTTTGTGGGAGTTCTTCGATGGAGTTTTCTTTCGTAGAGTTCGGGTCTTGTACAACCCTGAGTGCAGGTCCTCGGGTTCCAGCGTGCGTTCAGCGTTCCGAGTCCTGGGAATGGTCAGATGTCTGAGAAGTCCGAGAAAATCCAGGAAAACAGTAAAGAGTGCACACGGAAGACGAGTGCATGGAGATCCAGGATGCAAGGAGGACAAAAGGAGGGGGAATGAAGGAGGAGGAAATTAGGGGAACCGGCAACCAGGATTCAAAGGAGAAACACAAGCGAACTACGGCAGCACACGTCTAGCCACAGCAAGCGGTAGCGTTGAGACGTGCAGGGCTGCAGGGGCGTGTCCGCTTTATAGAACGTAATGTGTACGGCGCGGACACTGGTAAACAGTATTCTGCGTTCAGTGGCCATGTTGGGAGTACTGTTGAGTGCAAAGGCCTGTTCCTCATGGTGTATAAGGTGGAACCTGTGAAGTAACCTGGGGCGTTTAGGTTTGAGACCGGTTCCCAGGTGCGTTCACTGGGTGGATAGATTTTCCACTCCACCAGATACTGTAGCTGACCACGTCTGTACCTGGAGTCACATATTCGGGACACTTCGTATTCTAGCTGGTCGTTGATAACCACAGGGGTAGCTCTTGTAGCAGACCGGGAGGTCTGGACGTATGGTTTCATTAGAGATGTGTGAAATACTGGGTGGATCCTCTTCCAGGAGTCTGGTAATTAGAGTCAGAAGGCCACTAGGTTAATGATTTCCTTTATGGAAAAAGGGCCATAGTACCGAGGAGCCAACTTATTAGGTCATAAGTGTCGAGGCAGTAGTGACGAGGATAGCCAGACCTTATCACCCACTGCATAGGAAGGTCCTGGTCTTCTTTTGGAGTCTGCATAGTGCTTGGTGTTAGCTCGGGCCCTTTCGAGGTGTTCTTTGGCTTCCTTGTGTGCATTGATGAGGGTTTCAATCCAGGAGTCGACTGTAGGAACCGGTGTAGGATGTGGGAGGAGGGATGGTAGAACCAAAGGGTGGAATCATTGGCTGCAGAAGAAGGGGCTGGTCTTGACAGCCGAGTGATCCAAATTGTTGTAGGCGAATTCAGCCACAGGTATTAAAAGAGACTAATCGTCCTGAACCTTGGTAGTTAAACAACGAAGATACTGCTCCAGGGTTTGGTTCACACGTTCTGTAGCTCCGTTGGTCTGTGGATGATAACCTGAGGAGAGGGCACGTTGGATTCCTAGTATACGGCATAAGTGTTTCCAGAATTGAGATACGTATTGAGGACCTCTGTCTGATATGATCTTGGAAGGGAGTCCATGAAGTCAGAATATGTGTTCCAGGAAGAATCCAGCGAGTTCTGAGGAAGATGGTAATTTATACAAGGGTGTAAAATGAGCCATGTGAGTGAATAAATCAATGGTAACCATGATAGTTGTGTATCCCCTGGAAGGTGGTAGTTCAACAATAAAGTCTGTAGCAATAAATTCCCAGGGCCTTGTTGGTAGCGTTGGTTGGAGTAGAAGACCTGCCGGCCTCTTGTTATCCTGCTTGTTTTGATTGCAGACTGCACAGGCTTGGATGTACTGCTGGACGTCAACTTTCATTTTTGGCCACCAAAATTGTCTTTGTATTAAACGGAGAGTGTTGGTAATGCCACGATGTCCTGAATGAAGGGTATCATGACAGAGGCTTGTAATCCTTTGTCGCAGTCTCTGTGTGGGAATGACCAAGCCTTTGTCCATGAACAAATACCCGTCCTTGGTTTTAAGATTCCATCGATTCTTCCCAGTAAATTCCTTCCAGATCTCAGAGGACTGGGTTTGAATCTGAATGTCTTCCAGGAGAGTGATTGCTTGAGCTACGAAAATTGTATGGGGAAACATCATTGGGAAGGATCGATCTTCCAGAGATTCGTAGTCGGGACGTCGGGATAAGGCGTCAGCAATTATGTTGTGTGTTCCAGGTACATGATGGATCTGGAACTGGTTCTGGGCAAAGAAGAAGGCCCAACGGGCTTGACGACTAATCCTACATTCCATGTATTGTAGGACTTGGAGATTCCGATGATCCATACGGACCTGAACAGGATGTTTAGCTCCCAGGAGTAGATGATGAAGGCTTGATGGATGGCCAACAATTCCTTTTCCAGAACAGAATAATGGGTCTCGCTAGGAGTTAGGGTTCGCGAGAGATAAGCAATGGGGTGTTCCAACTTGTCCTCGAATTCCTGCCTTAAGACTGCTCCGATGGCGTAGTTAGAAGCATCAGTCTCCACTAGGAAAGGTTGATCAATGTCAGGTTGAGCCAAGAGGGGGGCTTGTGTAAATTCCGACTTCAAATGTTGGAACGCTTCGTCTTGGGCTGCGGTCCAGAGGAAGGGAGTATCCTTCTTCAACAATGTAATGATCGGTTGTACTATCTCTGAAAAGGATGGTATACATTTCCGGTAGAAGTTGGCAAGCCCCAGGAAGGATTGAATCTGTTTCACAGTAGTTGGAACAGGCCAGGATAGTATGGAATTTACTTTTGAGTGGTCCATTCCAATTCCTTCTGGACTAAGGACAAATCTGAGATAGTGAACAGTGGAGACATGAAAAAGGCATTTCTCAGTTTTAGTCAGGAGTTTATGTTCACATAGCCGTTGTAAAACTGCCTTGACATGTTCTTCATGCTTGAGATGGTCCTTGCAGTATATCAGTATGTCGTCCAGGTAAACTATGACAAAGAGGAACAGCATATCGGAGAACAACCGACCCATGAAACGTTGGAAGACCGCTGGGGCATTGGTGAGTCAAAAAGGCAATACCAGGTATTCAAAGTGACCAAAGGGTGTTCTAAAGACTGTTTTCCATTCGTCACCTTCCTTTATATGGATAAGATGGTAGGCACCTCTGAGATCCAATTTCGTGAAGATTACCGCCCCTCTCACCACTTCCAGGATATCCAAGATTGAGGGCAATGGATAGCGGTCCTTGAGAGTGCATTGATTAAGACCACGATAATCAAGACAAGGCCTAAGCTCCTTAGTATCTTTCTTGGGAACGAAAAACAATGAAGCTCCCGCTGGGGATTTGGATGGTCGTATGGTGCCATTTTCTAGGTTGGTATCCAAGTATTCTCGGAGGGCCCTTTTCTCTGGTTCTGATAGGATGAACATCCTTCCAAAGGGAATCACTGCTGAGGGTTCAGTATCGATAGCACAGTCTTCAGGTCTGTGAGGAGGTAGGGCTTGAACTATGGCAGTTGAAAACACATCAGTGTAGTCCTAATAGGCTCTGGGGACCTGTATAATATTTGAGACCGTGAGTGGGCCTTGCTGGTATGTCAGCGTACCTTCAGAGGATCTTGACGAGGAATCCAAGGATAGGCAGTGAGACATGCAATGTTCGGAGCCAAGAAACAAGGATCCTGCTGCCCAGTTCATATATGGGTTGTGCTTCTGTAACCAGGGCATACCCAACACCCTGGGATAATGAGCAGACTTTATAATGTCAAACTTGGTCATCTCTTGATGATGGTTTATCAAGAGCTGGATCTCTTTGGTTTGAAGGGTGATCGGTCCTGAAGAGAGAGGTCGTCCATCGATGGCCTCTACTGGTTGCATGATGTCTCGAGTTTCATATGGAATGTGGTGGGTAGTGACCCAATCCTGATCTATAAAAATCCCCATGGCTCCACACCACAATCCACTAATGCCAGAATGGGGTAAGTTTCTTTCTTGGACGGCGATAGAAAGGCCTGCAAGATCACAAGGTTGTTTTGTCCAGGAGAGTTCAAGGATGGAATAGATGTGGAGCAAACATCTCTCTCCCGAAGCTGTGCTCTGTCTAGGATTGGGAGCTGGCATTTCCCAAATGCCGTGGAGGGGCCAAAGGACATTCTCTCACAAGATGTTTATCTGAGGCACCTGGGCGAGCTACCCTGGCTAGCTCGTCCTTTATTTCTTCATTTAGTCCTTTCCGGGATAGGGTGAAACAGGCCTCCGGGGACCAATCTGCTTCCTTGGCCAGTTGCTTAAAGCATGTTACATAGGTAAGCATATCCTGGGACCCTTGTTGAAAATCCTATAGACATTCTTGGGCACTGTAAACCTGTTCTGGGCAGTCAAACATGGTCTTTAGAGCCCGTACAAACCCATCATAATCATCCAGGAGGGCATCTCCAGAATTAACTAAGGGCGTAGCCCGGGTTAATGCATTCCCGGAGAGATGCGAAATCATAAAGCCCACCTTTGCCCTGGGAGTGGAAAAGTAGTAGGGCTTAAAGGTAAAGTGCACTAAACTCGAATCAAGGAAGCCACGGAGGTTCTTTGAGGAGCCATCATATTTATCCACTACTCCACCCAGCAATACACTTTCCTTGGTCGCAGAATCACGTCACAGGACTAGTTGTTTTAATGCGGCATTGTCAGCTTTGAGATTTTGAACTCTTGCATGCCGCGCATGAGGTCTTGAACCGCAGCCTCCATGTCCGTATCTGTATCAGTTTGTCGGCGTCTCAATCGGTCACATGTTTCCCCCCTTCTCACCTGTCTTTGTTGTTTGTGGGAGTTCTTCGATGGAGTTTTCTTTCATAAAGTTCGGGCCTTGTATAACCCTGAGTGCAGGTCCTCGGGTTCCAACGTGCGTTCAGCGTTCCGAGTCCTGCGAACGTTCAGATGTCCGGGAAGTCCGAGAAAATCCAGGAAAAAAGTAAAGAGTGCATACGGAAGACGAGTGCACGGAGATCCAGGATGCAAGGAGGACAAAAGGAGGGGGAATGAAGGAGGAGGAAATGAGGGGAACCGGGAACCAGGATTCAAAGGAGAAACACAAGCGAACTACGGCAGCACACGTCTAGCCACAGCAAGCGGTAGCGTTGAGACGCGCAGGGCCGCAGGGGCGTGTCCGCTTTATAGAACGTAATGTGTACGGCGCAGAAACTGGTAAACAGTATTCCGCATTCGGCCGCCATTTTGGGAGTACTGTTGAGTGCAAGCCCTTATGGGTCGAGGACCAGGAAGTCCAGAAAGGACACGTCCGATGGTTCATGACACCTTCAGGCAAGACAAAGGACCAGAGGGCAGGATGCAGGGTCTGCTACTGTGGTTGGTTTATTCTATTTTTTGGGTTAATTATTTGTGTATGTGCATGCTGTAACAATGTCCACAGAAGAAACAGATAATTGGTTTTAATCTAAGAGCAATCCTTTCCAAAATGGAAACGCATTTGTAGCGACAAAATGGTGCATATTCCTGGCAAAAAAGATCTTTAAAAAGGTCAATTATTTGATAGAAGTAACATTGCAAACTATTTCTTTTTTTTAATTTTACCATGTTAACTTTGAATGATCTCTTCCAGTGTATATTTTAGTCATAATAATATTATTTCACTTGTATTACCGAGGAAAGCACATTATTAAAACCTACAAAAACATATACATTAATTTCTGATGAAAGGTTCTCATTCCCAGATTACCAATCTGCTAAATTCATATTCTTCTCTTTCAAAATATACCAATGAGAAAGGGGAAGTGGCCGAGAATCACAAGCTAAGGTTACTGGCTTATATGTGTTCTAAACCGAAGTGCATTTTGAGTATATAACGACCACAGATATTTTGATTTCATAAATATGTCTGTAATAAAAGATTTGAGTGTTTCAGTCACTAAGTACATAATGCACACTGAGGTTGGTGCTCATTTTATTTTTCACAAGACCCACTCTTGCATTAAAGTGTCTGTAACCATGAATTGTTTGTTTGCATTTGGACACCCTCATCATTTTTATGTGCGAATAAAATGGTTGCAACTCCTGTGATTCCATTGGCATCCAAAGTCCATCCCGTTTCTTGCTTTAACTCCCCCAATGGTTCTGGCTTTGCGAGCCTCTTGGAGTTTTAGAAGAGATGGCCCTGAGAAGGGAGTATAATAGAGAATACTGAGAAATGGGAGGCTGCCTGAATCTAAAGTGAGAGGTGCCAAAATATTTCCTCACTTTATTCATATGTTAAGGTTTTCTTCAATTACCATGAGATGATTGCTCCTGTGGGATTCCAGTAGTTACTTGCTCACTTGAGGCATAGCACCTGATATACGGCTTGGATGTTGCCACAAACTGAACTTTAACATGGAACTTCATAAGAGAAAATGTGTTTAAGCAAAAAGAATAAAAAATTAATGTTTACCTCTGGCATCATTCTGGGTAACCACCCAGATAATTGTTCTTCACCTGCAAAGCCATTACAGAAAGGTGAAAGACCACATGCAGATTAGGCTTGGTCCCACCCCAAAGCAATCCCAGAGGTTTAAATTAATTCTAAACCTTTGCGCCATCACCAATTTTGTTTTGTCTACACCCGAGTGGGACGGCTATGCCTAGACATGGGTCCAGCCCCTCACTGATGACACCCAATGAGGCTGAAACATGTCCGGGTTTGCATGTGGTCTCTCAGCAGAACGGATGTGACTCAGCAGTACAGTCTGGATGTCCCTTCTTGAGTGGGACCAATCCTGATTTGCATCCCCTTTCTGTAATGGATTGGCAGGCAAAGAATTATGATTTGGAGGGTTGCCCAGAGTGATGCCAGCGGATACAATCAATTCTAATCCTTCCTGAAATCACCTCTTTGGTTTTCTACGCTTCAAGGACCTGCCTAGAACCAATTTTAAACTCACAGAAAGAAAGGCTGAATTTTCTTTTTCAAAATAAAATGTTATACTTTCTTCTGAAGAATAGAACCTTGCTGCATTCAGGTATGGTACTGTACAGAACTCAACAAATGAAGAGAAGAGGGGACTGCAAAATGCAAAACAGCATTGCACCTAATAACATCACTCTCTACAAATAATGGAGAGCAAAAATTAAGAAAGCCCAGGATTTTAGCGCCACTTTCTAGATTAATAGGAAAGCTTGGTTAAACTTATAAACATGTATCATGTAATGCATGTATCTGTAAATTCATCAGCAAAAATGCTATATGTTTCTTTTTCCAATAGTAAGCAAAATCAAATGGATTATCCCTTCAAGAATACATGTCAGAAACAAACTGTTATACAGTTGTGATGCAAACAGAAGCCTATTTTCAATACAATAGGAAATACATTACTGTTTAAATCTGCATGGCCAAATATGTTATTCTAATGTAGCTTTGCCGAGCTGATTTTCCAGGAAACTTAACAACAAGCCAATTTTTCTGTTTAGCCCCACATACATGGTTGAATTGGGTAGGGTTTAAAATTCAAGTAGATTAACAGGTTCATCTGAAGACAAACAATACTTATGTATCTTACATCAGAGAAACATATTAAATGTAATGCAAAAAGACCATCTGTTCAAGGTCTGAGGTTAATGAAATTCCTCACAATCACATGATCCCATCTCAAGGGAAGTATGTTCAAGGAAAAATACATTTAACATTCAAGCCTATTTAAATCCAGATTCCTCTCAAGAGATAAAATCTGAGTTGACCACATGGTAGGGTTCTGTTTTCCAAACTCCCAGGCTTCAAAGGGCCACTTAAGAATTGATATAGACCCCCAGTAAAATTATCCAGCTGGAACAAGGAAAGATTTTATAAACAAAGGAGGCATGCCGGAAAACCCTATCAATCATTAACTGAAAGTCATGATTGGAAACAACACTTCATAATTCAAGAAAATAAAGCTCATTTAAAATGAGCACCAGAAATGTAATGACATTTTTTTTACATAGCTTTACAAAAATATGACATAGAATCAAAGGTAAAAGTATGTTGCAGTCAAGAGACTCTCCTTTTTCAAATGAGTCTAAACATGACATTTGCAGTATTATGAATAATCAATTAAATAAATAAATCATATTTTATTGCACAAATTCATGCCACATATGCCTGAATTTAGGAGGCCCATGGGAACACATCAATGTGTTATATTGCTGCGATGAGAGATTGGAAAAAATATGATTTTGCTGCGATGAGAGATGGAAAAAATATAATTTTGAATTCACAAGCATCCAGAGCATACAATACCTCCCTTTCACATGTTTACAAATATGATCAAACCATAAAAGGTAAAGGGCATATGCTTTGGGAGTGTGTGCCTGCTAAACCAGCCAATCAAAAGACTTAACCAATTAAAAAGTGTGAAGTCACATGGACAAACTATGGGAATAATTCCAATTGTAAAAGATGAACCACATAGTGAAGTACAACACATTTTAATTGAAGGCTGCAGATAAAGAGAACAGCTGTTCAAATTGGGCGAGTGCTTAGCTTGGTTATTATCTGGAATTGATTGTATCGTATCCATGAGAAATCTTTTACTCGAGACAGCCAGACCTTCTAGAGGAGGGATAAAGAAACCAGAAGAAGCCAAGCAGATTGGGAGTTCCTATGAAAAAATGTGATGTCCCCTCCTTGTTCTGTGACTTAAAAAATCATTCAAAAGTAAGTCTGGCAATACCCCAGCAAAGACCCTCTAAAACCCTCTAGAATAATATCTCTACTAAGCCATAGGAGTTGCTGGACTGGGAAGGATTTCCGCTAGGTGTAACACATTCCAAATAGATTTCTTGACCACGAAAGGTGGACACTACATTGTGTTCTCTCACTTTATTTAAAACCAATCCAGATTTGTTTTGCAGGGAAAATGTAGCATTTCTAGACAGATAATGTGCAGCTCTTTGCAAATCCCAAGACAACCAAATAAAACCATGCAGCTGTACACAGGTTTAGTCTGACAGATTTATGGAAGGGTGAACATTTCAACATCTCACAGATTGATTAATAATTTGTTACCTGTGAAAACCATAGATATTTAAATAGGTAGATTCGGAATGAAATGGAACTTAGCTGTGTCACAGCCATTTTTATAGAGGATGATGCACACGTAAATAACATGAACTCCTCACTCAGAAAGTGGGGGGTGTTTTGGGGAAAATCATAAACTATGTTACAATGTTCAGATAATAAACCCCACAAACTATGCATCCTACATTACTAGCACAGCACCCCTAAACAAATGCCCAATGAGATGAATGCAAATCACCACAGTTTGCATTCAACTTCCATGCATATGATAGAAACTAAAAAGTACCACATCTATGCAGGGTGGAATTCATTTCAAATATTTTTTTACATTAATGTAACTGTTGTATGCAATCATTTTTTATACCTACCATTACTTTTGATTGTGGAGAGAAGAAAATGTTTTAATTGTCTATGTGGAGTGATTGAAAACAATGGTCGATAAGAGACAATTAAATTATGGGGTTAGATTTGGTTGTTTAGAAATACATTTTACTGTTTGAATTAACTCAGAAATATAATAAATGTATCTATTGTATGACAACATGTGAGCACAGTTTCTTAGTACGATTCACACAATCAGGCCAATTCACATTTCTTCAAACCAGTTATAAATGTACTGGGATTTTATTGTGGTGACATTCCCAGTATAACAATAATGGACCACTTTCATGCAATTTTTCATTAAATAAAATAGAATTTGGATTCCTAAAACAGCCTGTTTCGTTTCCTCAAATTGTTGCATGGGATTGTATATTAGGAGTGTTCAATTGGTGATATCTACTTATTGATGAACAGTTGGAATTTACAAAAAATATCTTGCTTGACAGGAATGCACTGTGACAGAGTGTCATCTAGAGCATTTGCTTTCTCGACATAATGCCCCATGTTGAAGGTTTTTCTTTAAACAGCTAAACATGTGCCTTATACACGGTTAACTATTCTATCCTCATAGAACAGCTCAGTGAAATCCTTGGCCTCATGGATCAGCACTGGACTGGCCGACCTGTTTCCTAACTAACCACCCTTCCCAGTTTCAGCTGGGCCTCTACTACTCCATCACTTCTCTCTCTACGTGTGGCATCCCCCAAGGCTATATCCTATCACCTTGACTCTTAAATATCATGCCCCTCTTGCTTACCTGATCTGCTTCTTCTCTCCTCATTTCCAGTGTTATGCTGATGGTACACAGCTTTCCTTCAATCTTTTCTCTGCTACCTCATATCTGACTGCTATCTAGGCATGGTGTGCAGCTAATGACCTCTATCTCAATGCCAGTAAGATGGAGATCCTTCTTATTGGGACACCTGCACCCTGTTTCTCTCCTAGCCTCTGGACACCCTCCTTGGTCACTCTTCATTCACCTTCCTCTAAGGCCAAAATCCTCTGGGTCATCTTCAAACCCTCCAACTCCTTCATCCCTCACATCTTGGACCTTGTCAAGAAGGCCAACTTCCAGATTCACCTCCATAGAGGCATTCTCCCTGTCTTCACCTTTCCCGAGAAGCTCAATGTTTTCAGAGCTCTGGTCCTCTCTAGGCTGGACTACTGCAACAACCTCTTCCTCAATCTACCCCTTTTCTACCTATGCTCCCCTCAGCTAATCCAGAATAGTACTGCAAGACTCATCCTTGGCCTCAATCCCAGGGTCCACATCTGCCCAGCCCTAAAATCTCTCCACTGGCTCCCAATGGCAGCAAGAATCAAATTTCAGACCCTCTGCATCACCCACAAGGATGTCTGGGTACCTGGGACAATGCTATCTTCAACTTTCTCTCTGTAATCCCTCCATGTCAGAGCCTTCCGCTCCTCTAACTCAAATTCTCTGCTTGTCAAATGCTTCTCCAAGCAGAGAGTTGGGGGCAGGTCTCTCTCTTCGGGAGGTGCCTCTCTTTGGAACAGTCCCCTGCCTCACACAGTCTTGAGGCAGACCTTGATTGTATACTGTCTGTCTTTAATATGTATTTTCGTCCCTGCTCTCTTCCGCATTTGCCTTGTGGTGCCTTGAATCACTATTTTTTTGTACAGGTGCCTAACAAATGCTCAATAAATAAATAAATAAAATTAATAAATAAACATTATCCAACATGTAATTGGTGCTGCTTATTATTAAAAGTTTATTTCCAAATGTTAGGATTTTTTTTCAACATGTGTTCAACATGTGTTCTTACATATTCATGACAATGATTCAGTTTTCATGGATTATATATGCTTGGTCTGACACATGCCTTAGACAGATAGACAGATAGTAAAAATAAAAAAAAACATGTTGAAGGATAAAAAAAGGGGATTATTCACTGAGAATTTACCAAGCTATGTATATGAATCTGGATGATTTATGGAAATTCAGA
This sequence comes from Ambystoma mexicanum, assembly GCF_040938575.1. NCBI lineage: Eukaryota > Metazoa > Chordata > Amphibia > Caudata > Ambystomatidae > Ambystoma > Ambystoma mexicanum. The sequence continues at coordinate 224,015,200 of NC_090933.1, read as the reverse complement.
TAGCCAGGTATGTGTGATAAGATAGGCACTAGACTGTTAGAGCTGTATATGAATACAGAGTTATCCGTGAGCTAATAGCATGTCAGTTTGTCTACCGGATACGTTGAATATAGTGAGATGTGCATGTGAAACTGGATGATGTGAGGAAAACAGATATCAAGGTACGTGCGAATACAGAAGTACTGCCTCATTAGCACTTAAATATATGAATATAGGTATCACTGTGAGCTAATAGCATGTCCATTGGTCTACAGGATACGGAGAGAGAATCATAGCTGAATTTAGTGAATAGGCGACTTACACATTCGACGGGACTAATGTTTTTGGTGTACATGATCTGTTTTGAGTGGATGGCCACATTGGTGATGAATGTTTGGCGCTGGCACATGTATTGCGGGCTAACTGGTGAATGTAAAGGGCAGAACTCAGTCATTGACAGTATTTATTTTAGTGGATTAGGTCAATGCATCTATTCATTTAAGTTGATGGAAGTGTTACTAAGGGAACGATCTGACACAATCTGGATGAGATTTAATAACACGTCTTTTGATTAGGACAACAAGAACACTAGGAACTGGAACATTAGTAGGTCATTAGGGATTACAAACTGTCACATCTTAGGTAATTTTATTGTCTTAAATGGACAGTGGTGGTCATGGGTGGCACCATCATACTCAGAGAGAGTTATGGCTTATGGTAACGTCATATATTAATTGTTTGAATACATTACTCCTTCTCCCTCTCTTTATTCCCCTCACCCCATCTTTCCGATTCTCAGCTCTGTTATCAATGAATGATACTGCTTGGTAAAATGTTTTATTTGAATTAAAATATGTGTGCACTATCTATGAATTTAACTAATGAACTTGATAATACAAACTGATGTTAAATATGGTGTGGACAATTGAACTTGCAACAGGCTTGGTTTATTAACATGTCAATCTGATAAATGTCCCTGAAATCATTGTCACTGGATAATGTATGATTTCATCATTGGGTGTTTTGGTTTCATTATGCATTTTTTTATAATGAACTTGTTTGATTTCTGTTTCACAAATGAACTTTTTTTTCTGTTTATGTAAATATTGGTTCTGGCAACATGTGGGTGTTGTTTATGTCTAATTTTAATATATATTGGGTGATGTGATTGAAAAAAATATTCATATCCAGCCCTGAGGAAGACCACCAAATGGTCAAAAAAAGTGTTGGCTGATGATAGACATTAAATCTTTAGGAATCTGAATTTGGAGGATTGTAATTGCTGGGTTGAATAGTTGTGTATTACTTCTTTTGGGGCTACATAAGGGAGTTAGGATCATGGGTGTCTGAGCTACATAAGGAATAACATATTTCTTGTTGACTTTGGGCAGAGGTCAATTGGCTGAACCAAGAACCTGTTTGCACCCCCGGATGAATTTGGAACTGAAACTACATCATCCTCACACCACTTCTGCCAGAGGAAAATATAAAACATATCCTACCATCCACCTACCCTATCCCCACCCTCTCAAACCCAACCACACACCAGACTCCCTCCTTTTCATCCTCACCCATGTTACCTACCCCTGACTATCCCTGATGTAGGGAAGTTGTGTGCCTATCATTTCAACATGCAGCACATGCTATGTTCTCTGTAGTGTAATACTAACAGGAATTACTAACATGGTTTACTAACAAGGGGGATGGTTGTAGCAATAGGAATTGACATTGAACCAAACAGCTGATGTAGAGGTTAGATTTGTGGGCTACAGACCTTAACATTTTAACATGGTGTGGTAGACACATGAAAAACTGCATTTGCACATAAGTTTCTGTGAGGCTGCTGTGTGGGGCATTGAAGATCAGAGTTTGGCAAATGTTCATTGTTCTGGATGAAAAAGAGGAAGGAAGGAATATGTTACATTATGCTACCAAATTCTGCTCAAAGGTCATTTAGGGATGAGCTGGAAAATTACACGAGATTAATGCAGGAAGAGTTGGAAGATTCACGAAAACATTGTCACTTGTTAAAGTTGGATTTGACATAAAAAAAAGGCTGGAGTTGAAGGAAGTGACATGACAATAAAGGTGGCTCAAATGTGCAGGATCCATATGTGATTCAGGAGAAAGAGCTGGATTCTGGCAAAGGATTTACAATGGGCTGTGAGCTGAAAGGAGGGATTCTTTTGCCTGTGGTTTTGCTGCATGGATTGTGGCCTGTTGTGGGCTTTCACAGAGTCTGCCTTGGGCTTTGGCTGGCTGGGACTTTAAAATGGGGCTGAGATTTAACAAGTTCTGATTTTGTGCAAGACCTGGGCTTGCATGTGTCCGGATTTCACATGAGAAAGCTGAGCTGTTGTTTGGTCGTTGTGCTTTTCAAGTATAAGGCATTGGGACAAATCTCACTGGGGCCTTGAACTGGGACTGTGAGCAAAGACAATGGGCCTCATTTTAAGTTTTCCAGTCGGGAACTACACTACTGGTAAGCTTGCCAGTACCATAGCTCCCAGACCAGTAAACTACAAGTTGTGCTGACTGGCAGCACCCGTGAGCACAGCATTTCGGATGTACTGGCACCATTCTGAATGCTGCCGGTGCATCCAACCTCCCCATTCCCATTGAGCCCTATTGGGCTCAAATGGGAATGGAGAGCATTGTTTACTGGTGCCCAGGAATGGGCAAATACCGGGTCGGTGGGGCCAGAATGCCCGGTAAGGCTACCGGCAAACTTGTAATGAGGCCCAATATCTGAGTAGCTGGCAGCACGACAGAGTTTCAAGCAGCACAGTGTCCCAAAGAGTCCTGAGCTAGATGGTAGGTTAGCCTTTGAGTGGAGATTCACTGCATAAATGCCAGAAGGGCTGGGTTCAACTGAAGTAAAAGTGAGTATCAATATGGACCAAAGTAACTGTAATCTCCTGCAGGGTTAATTTGGCCAGGTAAAACTGACCCAAAAGGCATAACCCCTTCTATTCCAAAGGTACCCACGGATGAAGGTAGTTGCCTAAATCAAAATTGGTTAGGGAAATTGTTCTGCTATTTTTGAGAGTCCATTATCTCTAATCTCATTCTAACCCATCCTTAGCTAAAGGGACTTGAAGCTATATCTAAAATGCTCTCACACTTTTGTGCTCTGAAATTGGACCAATCATTAAAAAAAACCATGCCATCTTGAAGAATTTATTAATTGCATAAATCACCCATTTGTGCTTACACATGTTTTGGCCACCTGGGCCTTTCTCCAATCTGGGCTCAACGTTATAAATGTACTGCAGAAATGTTTTAAATAGTATACTACAACATTATATTCTTACTGTGTGATGTTCAACGATCATCGTATGTTTGTGTAACCGAAAAGGAGGGATTGGTTTTAAGTAGGATCGGTAAGGGAAAAGAGACACTAGCATCTTCCATTAGTTATACTGTGTATCTGCTTATTCACTCCATACATTTCAGTCACAATTGTACAGATAGCAGTACTGTGCCCATATCACTCCTTGATCACCCATATACATACATTAGTCAGATCTTAGAATTATGGCATTCCTTGTCGAGCGTGAATTTATCACTCTCATATATGTTAATTGATCAGGAGTTAGCTTTCAGAACAAACCTTATCCAATGTGGTGATTTCACTGTGGTATTTCATTTTATGTTTTCACCCTTTTATATAACTGTTCTCATAACCAACGTGACATTCACATTTATACCCATATAGATTGCACTAGTCACCAGTCTCATGTTTTATACCTTTGCATGCCATGCTTGTTTTTCCCATTGAACAGGGATAGATCCCTAGGTCCTTAAAGAAATGTCATTTGGAATTGTATGTATCTCATTAGTCCACTTCTATCTATTCCCCATCTAAATAAAATGGCATTTACTCTTAGTTTCCTATCTTAATACTATTACTATTTTGTAAGATGTTACTTCCCATAAAGGATAAGTTATATAATTTAGAAAACACAGAGAAACTGCCCAAAGTTTCATTTGTTCTTACTATCCCTGCGGTTATTCAGATCCCCCAGATCATATTAGTCTAATTAATGCACCCTCAAATCAACTTTATCAGGGTTTTACCTTAATTCCAACTGTATTCTTTCTGAGGGCATCCTGCGTGCATTTTATTCAATGTGTGTGCCATTTTGGATGATTTAAATATGCTTTAGCTCTCAATGACGTGGTGTTGTGGTCCTGAACAGATAGCATTATATAGAAATGGCAAGGAACCATTTATAAACTCCAAATTACTATACGATCTTGCAATCAGATCCTAGTAAACATGTCACAGAATAACTGGATAAACAGATTTTGAATGGCAAAGACAAGGCTTAATAACTGACTCAGAGAAGACCTATCTAACAGTGAAGGGACCAGTACTCCCTACAATGTATTTTCTCCCAAAAATCTATAAACAATATGACCGGATACCAGAGGCGAGACCCATCCTTACTGGGATAGGATGGGCAACAGAAATAATGTCTGAAGAAAAACAAGCATGGTATGCTTATTGCCCAATGTATGTGCACCATGCGCTGAGACCAAACTCTAATAAGAAGTACTTTAAGAACATACGAGAAGGTTAACGTCTAGATATATAGCACCTTTTGAATTTTCATGTTTTGACAATCAGTGTACAAAAACATCTAGTCTACATATGTCAGTGAACACAAACAAGTTGCCTAGCTATGTGATGTAATCAGTGATATCATCAATGACATTTGTGATGTCATCTTTGATGTTCTAGGTGTTAGTCTTAGAAGTGCATGTTGGTGGCATGAGTTATGGATGCCTAGCTTACCATAACTGGTGAATTTTTGGGGTTTTTTTCACTGAATTTCCTAGGTTTTTATTAGGGCAACTTAACCATAACCACCCTTTAACAAACTGTACTCACCGCAATATTGCCCATCAAGGAAGTTTCAAGTGAAAACTGTGCCATTCCCAAACGTCTAGCAACATTCTAAACACTTCTATCAACTTTCTACAATCTTTTACACTATTTCTTCTTGTTCCACTATAGACAGGTGGAAAGGGGAGGAAATAGTGCCATTCACTGCCACCTTTGCCGTGAGACCACTTTACAGGGCTGAGATCCATTGCCTAAAATTGCTTGCAAACCCAATTGTTTTGCAGAACTTGCTCATATAGCCCCACTCCACACGGTCAAAGGCTTTCTCTGAGTCTATGGAAATCAAGTATGCCCCCAATCCCTGATGATGGGCCTTAGTATTAAATCTATTGTTTTCCTTACATTGTCAGAACCTTGGCAGCCTGGGATAAACCACACCTGGTTGCCATGTAGCAAGGTGGTCATGATGTGGTGGAGTCTACTGGCCAGTCCTTTTGCCATAATCTATACGTCTGTATTAAGTAAGGAGATTGCACAATAAGATTGGCATTGGGACAGGTACGTCCTGTCCTTTGGAATGACTATGTTCAAGGCTGAGTGCATGGACCATGGGTGGGCGCCAATTCCATCACGTTATTGAACAGTTTCATCATGAATGGAGCTAGGGTGGAGTGGAACATTTGAAAGAATCTGACCATGAAGACATCTTCCCCTGGGGTTGTGCCCCCTCAATACTACTAATGGTGTCAACTACTTCCTGCTCGGTGATGGGAGCATGTAGGGCAGCTACTTTGTCCAGGGGAGACACGGTATAGGAAGAGAGTTCAGGAACTGATCTATGGTGGTCCCTTGCTCCTTGTGTTTTGATCTGTAGAGGTTTTCATAAAATACACTGAACTCCTTTGCTATCTGGACATCTTGATAGCGTTTCCCTCCTCCTATTGGGTGTATAACAGGTACCCTTCTGGCATTTCTCTGCTCCCTTAACCTCCAAGTCAGACTTTTATTGGCACGTTCCCCCTCCTCCATGTATTTCTGTTTTAGGAACATCAGTTTTTGTTCTATTTGGGAGATCAAGAGGGCCCTCAATTTGGTTCTGTATTTCTGGAGTTTGTCCCAGTCCCCTGGTAGCATCTGGGATTTCGTTTTCCCCCCTGGTTGCAGTGTTTCAATTTCCCCCCTGAGGTAAACTTCCTCCACCGCTATTTCCCTCTTTCTTTTGGCTTCCATTCCTATCAAGACTCCCCGAATCATAGCCTTAAAAGCCTCCCAGATTCCCGGGATACCTACTTAACCATTGTCATTTAACCAGAAACTTTCTCTAATTGCCTTCAACAGAGCTAGAGCAAGCTCCTTGTCCTTTAACAAGTCATTGCATGACCATCTAGATTCATGCTTAACGGGTGGCCATTCTCCTATTCTGACCTCAACCAGATTGTGGTCTGGCCACGGTATAGATTATGTGATTGACTCGACACCTTACTTTGTAAAGGGCTTTCCATGAGGATGTAATTTATCCTTGAGAAAGTATTGTGTACCCTTGCTTGAGTAGAATGTGAACGTGGATCCCGGCCAGGCACTTGGGTGTGAGAATCCACCACCCCAGCTCAGTGATGGTACACTGAAAACAGGAGGCCTCCCTGTACTGTGCCTGGGATGCTGCATGGGGGCCTACTCTTCCTGTCCAGGGCGGGGTCTAAGACCATACTAAATTCTACTCCTACTATCAGCAAGCCTTCAACAAAGGTTTGAATCTTTCCCTTAACTGTCTCCGAGTATTGTTCCTGGGCATCATTCGGACAGTAGAGTGAGACCAGGGTTAGGGTGTTCTCCTTGACATCTCCTTTCACCATCACAAACCGGCCACCCGGGTCCTTGAATTCTACCTTCAAGACAAAATTACCAACTATCAGTGCCACCAGCTTTTTTTTACGAGCATTAAGCATGTAAAACCTGATTAATTGATTTAGCTTTCAAGGACGGCTCCCTACCTTCCTGCCAATGGGTCTCTTGGAGAAACATAAGATCAAGCTTCAGGCAGTTGAATTTATGAATCGCTAAAGATGTCTTGTGCAGGGAATTTAACCCTCTAGCATTCAGAGAACCCATAGTGTACACCGTGTTAGCCATTTAGTGACATGATCAATTCAATGTACCTCCTCTTGACAATGCTGGTTAGCCTACGGCCCGATATCTTGAACTCAATCTGTCTGAAGTTTTGAATCTCAACCTCCAGTTGAATGGTCTTGATAAAATTCTACAACATGAAAACCCTTTTGTAAACAACATAATCCCCATAGCCCCCCTCCACTGGCGCCTGGACTCCTGGAGACATCAGAAACATCACTGGGTCAGACCACCTTGTGTTACCCCATCCTAGGGCTTTCAACTGTTGATGTAGCCCCTCTGAGCCCGCCATGAAGCCTGTTCTTTAACAGTTAACATTTAACATAACCCCAGCTCCACCATGTTTTAAAGAGAGACAACTCAAGAATGATTATGATGTAGACAGATTGGGGAGTAGATCCATGGTGAGAGACTTAAGAGGCCTCTCTGCTCTTTAATGAGTATTGGATTGCTGCCCTGCCTCCAGCCTCCAGAATGGATGCAGCTCTGAACAATCCTAGGGCACTGATGAGTATTGTGTCACGGAACGCTCCAGCGTAAGGGCACTGATCTACTCATCGCCTCGATGCAGTGGGGGAGACAACAGGTTAAATTTCTTAAATTTGCTATGGCCTCTGACTCAGCATCTGTCCACAATGCCTTTACTTTTCGAGGCATGATTCTGTGCCCCCCCCTGAGTAGTGGGGCTGGGCCCCGTGGCAGTCTCGCCAAGAATTTCCTGTGTCACTCTACCAATGTCATCTTCTGATATGAGGTTATATTTATATCCCTCAACCTTGGAGATGAGGGAGAAGGAGAACCCCCATCTGTATCGCACTCCTTTGGAGCTGAGCCATTTCATCAGGGGGGCGCAGAGTCTCCTATGAGTTAGGGTGAAGCCGAAAGATCTTGGAACACACTAATTTGTGAATCTCCCCAGTCCACTGGCCCTTCTTTCTCGCCATTTCCTGAACATTTATCTTATCCATATAATAATGGAATTTAGCTAACACTGACTTGGGCCGCAGGAGCCACCTACTGCCCTGTGTTCTCTGTCGTTGGTAGGCTCGCTGGTGTTGGCCTCATTAAAGAGCTTCCTTATGGCGTCATTTATAGATTAAATTATGTCACTTTGCGTTTCCCCTTCACATTGTGGGAAGCCAAAATATCTCAGGTCATTGCAGCGTTCACGTTTTTCAAAATCATCCATTTCCAGTGCACACTTCTCTTCCCTTCTCTCCAGCTATGATATTCTCATGACAATTTGGGTCTCTAAAAGGTCCACCGAAGATTGGTTTGCCTCTACCCCTTGGATATGATTGTCCGTACTGCCCACCCAGCTTTACTGCTGATGTCCAGCTGAAGCCTCTTATTTCTTCAAGGAGCTCTGCCATGCCTTTGCTTATTTACTGGGCGTCCTCAGTGTCAGGATCTACTGTTGCAGGCATGGTTTCCAGTGGGCGTTGGTGCTTACGTTCGTATTGGTATTTTTGGAGTGATGTTTCACCTTAATTATAGGCTGGCTATGAACACCCAATAATATATTATATGTGTGTCTGTGTTTGTGCGTGTAAGTGTGTGTGTGTGTATGTAAATATGTTTACAAATTGCATGAAAAACAACTTGCATGAAAAAAACTTAATCCTTATGTGCAAGATTAGAATAGGCCCTTTCAACTAAGAAGCCAATATGCCACAGTGACACCGAGTAGCCCGTGGAAGATTGCCACTAGTTCATAGCCACTAAAAATGCCTTGTGTGTAGAGAAACTAGCAGAAAAGCATATATTTGGCTCCAAAAAATTGTCTTAAAATGGATTCTATAACACACGACACCCCTTGATCAATGCTTCCACTTTTGACGGTGACCCAAACAATCAATACAACTGTACTGGGGGAGTGTGACATAGAGGGACCCAAATTCCAGATTGACTGTCTGTCCTAGTGGACATTGTGGACATCTTCAGCCCTTTGGATTTGTGGAGCCTGCCTGGTTGGTGCATTGGCTCCTCATGGGGTGGAGCAGTACAATGACACACATAAGGATGGCTTATGGACTCCTACCAAGATGGTTTTCAGTGTTACATTGATATCTACACTTTAAACAACTATTGCTGACTGTCATAGTTGTCATTCTGACTTTTTGCCTGGCCTAACATAGCCCCACTTGCTCTAGCCTGCCAGTTTCTTGTATCTGCAACAGATAGGAAAGCTGTCAGTGATGTTACTACTTTCTGATAGTGAGTCCTGGACAGGCTAATGCCTCCACAACAGAAGCTATTTATCATCTCACTGTTACACAACCCGCAGTGCCCTCCCACTCTACTCTCCTTCCACTACCAGGAAACATTGACCATTGGAGATTTACAGGTCTTTGTCTAGCTTCAGCTGCAGCTTATCAAACTGAGTCTTGTCCAGTTCTGCAGCTGCCTGGACTCTTAAGACATTTGTCTGTCTAACCCCTCCCATACATTGGGTTTATTCTGTTCTTGGAGAGTGACCCACAACCTAATGTGCACCTCAGTTTGCCCAGTTAGATATGTCTGCTTGTTTTACCTTTCCACTCCTTATTCTATTAGTTAATGCAAAACTGTAAACAGTTTTTTTCATATCTTTATCTTCTATTTACTGTTTGAGTAAACTCACAAGATTCAAACTAAAAACCACAATAACTTTTGTTTTAATGGATGACACGTCCTACAAAACATTGGAATTATCGTGGGCACAAAGTGGCTACCTAATGAGTGAATCTGTTTATGACACAGCTCAAGGAAGAGTTACTACAACAAGAATCACACAAAACCCTAAGGTACTGATCATACATTGTTGAAATGTTCATGGTGTGTACAGAAAGTGATGAGACTCAAGCAATATCTAAATGCTTACATGTACTTTGTTTATTTTTTATAACATAAATTACAGAATTGAAATGTGTATGTATATACATTTGTATTTAGATGTGAGTTACTTTCTCATGCAAAGAATATGTGCTGAGTATTTTACTTTTAAATAGAAGTGTTCTATATGAAGTATATGCATAATATGTGTTAATTATAAAGTATTATTGTATGAAACAATATGTTATAGTTTGTTTCATGATGTGTTAACGGTGTAAATTCAATAATGTTTTTTATAGTTTTACTTTATAAAAAGATAACTTGTTTGTATGCATGTTATTCTATTTATTATGTAATATTTGCTGTTTTTATGTTAATCAGTAAATCACTGAATGTGCTCCATAGTCTAGAAAACAGAGCCATTGCCTCCTTAAGTACTCCCTCTTTGCCAAAGCCACATGAATTACTGTGCACAGTTGCCTGCACTGTCTATCGTTAACCTAAATATACTTATCACATGAGAACAATGAAATTATTTGTATGACGAAGTCAGAAGATCCAACTTAAGTCTTAAAAAGAGAAACAATTATATGTTGTATGAATCTATGTTATTACTAGTTAGAATGGACTGCAAGTCATGTTTTATTTTTCTGTAAATGAACTCTTGATGAATTGTTGATAATTAACATTGTATTTTTAACATGTCCTTTTTCTTTCCTTTTAAGAAAGGTGTGAAAAGCTTGCGCTGAAGCACACTATTTATAATAAAATATGTGTTTTATGTTTAAGGGTAAATTAAGGTTACCATGATATTTGATTTGACTATAATATTTTTAAATGTATTGATAATATATTTGTATGTTGTTACGTAGGGATGTAACGGTATAACGGTATAGCGTTAAAGATACCATTGAACAATAATAACCGTCACATTGTTTATACCGGTATACCGTTTATACCGTTAAGTGTGCTTTTCAATCTGATTTGGAAAGGCTGCAGTAAGCAAGTGCTGCGCAGTCTTGGTCTTGCTCTGTTGGATGTGCCATCTGACAAGCAGTATCAGTTGGGGCAGTTTTTAATGCCATTCCATAAACCACACGTGCCTGACACAAAATCAGTATGTTAGCAATAGGAAGAATAAATACAGTGCCAAGAAGGAAAAGGGTTTACTTTGGGTTGGCGGCTTTGGGGTTTATATATTTATAATGGATAATGTTTGCTAAACATATGACAATTGGGGATTCTCGTGGTTCTATCATTGAATTTACATATAATAGGTCACACTGCGAAATTCACTCATCTGTGGGTATTGCCTGCTGCCACACCAAAGGGTAAGCTGTACGTGATTACTGAACACCTTTCGGTCCTCAAGTAAACTAAAGGCTGTAACTTAAAGAGAGCATGCGTGTGCGTGTGCGTGTGCATGTATGTGTGTGTGTATGCGCACAAGCGTATACTACCATCAGCCTCCATTGATCTGTGGCATGCAGGTTATAAAGATGGCAACATGTTCATCTTCACCATTAGCGAGTGGGGGAGCTAAAAGCCTAAATGACCACTTAACAAAAGCTATTCAGTTTGCTTTGCCAGTCGCAGCAGGGCTCCCCCCCCCTCCTCTCCGCACGTGTGTTTGTGTTTGGTGGAAGCAAGGGGTGGCATTTCAGTGGAAAGTATGTTGAAAAGCCCAATTCTGGTTTTGTTTGTGATGATAAATCTGACAATTTATTACCTTTTTAGAAAATATTTGTTAAGATTGGTTAACTCCACCTGCTATACGGCGATAACCATGATATACCGTCATTTGGCAAGAAGGTTATCGTACCGTCATAAAACCAATACCGTGACACCCCTATTGTTACGTTAACATTATGATTTATTTAGTTTGTAGTCTTTCATTTTATGTTGCTTTGACCTTAACTCTGTACATTTTAACCAAAAAATTCCAATGTTTTTTTTAACGTTGTGTAATTGTTTGTAAAATGATTTAAGTATTATTTCATGCTAAGTATTGAATTCAAATATATGAATGTGAATGATTGCTGTAATTCTGTTATTTTAATGTAGTTGTGTAAAATTGATTATTTTTATATTTGCGAACATTTAAATATAATTTTTGTTACAGCCTCCACATCACCTCTTGAAGCCATCCCTTAACCCAATATTAATAAGAACCTTTGAGAAAGAGTTCAATTAAAATACCAATGTTTTTAATTTTAAAAAATCCAACGAAACTTTATTTATGTATAATAGATTTTCCAAAAAATGTTTTATTAAAGTTTCTTCAAGTTATAATAAGAATACTTTTATGTACTTGTTCCATTTTTCTGGGTATCATTACGAAACGTGGCCGAATTTAAGGAAGTATGTAAAAGTAGACTTACTAATATTAAAATAATATATGTTGTGAACTTGTATGTACAATCTTTTCAATTATAATTTTATTTTTGATATCATTATGTGTTAAAATGTATTTAATATAAGTATATGATATCTTGTAATTAAGTTTTGTAATGTAGTTGTGTAAAATTGAAATGTTGTATAATTGTGTTTGAGAACATTTAAACAAAACAGAAAGGTGATGGCTGGAAGGTTTTGAATTAATCATAACCCACGGGCAAAGCTCTGGGCAACCCTCCAGACCATCGTTTTTCAGCCTGCCAAGCCATTACAGAAGGGGAAAAACCATATACAAATCATGCTTGGTCCTACCCCAAAAGGGGCAGTCCAGCCCGAACTGCTAGGTCACATCCCTTCTGCATGAGACCACAAGCATCCCCAGACATGTTTCAGCCTTGTTGGGCGTCATCGGTGAGGAGTAGCTTGGGTCACTAGGCCCGGCAGACTCGGGACCCACGTCTGGGCATACCCGTCCCACTCGGGGTGACTTTAACAAAACAGAAAGGTGATGGCTGGAAGGTTTTGAATTAATCATAACCACGGGCAAATCTCTGGGCAACCCTCCAGACCATCGTTTTTCAGCCTGCCAAGCAATTACAGAAGGGGAAAAACCATATGCAAATCAGTCTTGGTCCTACCCCAAAAGGGGCAGTCCAGCCCGAACTGCTAGGTCACATCCCTTCTGCACGAGACCACAAGCATCCCCAGACATGTTTCAGCCTTGTTGTTACTTAGCTTAACTTCTCCCCTTACGGCGTTCGCACTCCCGACACGCTGCTTCTTGCTCATACCTCCTCCTTGTGTACCCTTTCCTCTGCTGCAGCTCCCTTGTCATTCTCTAGCTCCTGCCTCTACGGTGGTGCCTTCTCTGGGTGTCGCTTCTGTTTCTGCTTCCATGGAATCTTTGTTTTATTACTTCTGCCATCTCCTCAGAATCCCTGTTGCTCTTTGCCTTCTTACTTTGAGTAGCTACTCATCCAGTCCTATCCTGACTACTCGACTCTGTTTTTCTAAAGATCTCTGCAGCAGTCATTTTCCGGGAATTGTTTTCAACACCTACTCTGGGAAGATAATCCGCTTGGGATTACAGCTTTCCGGAAACCATTTGATATGCCCAAGAATCAATGAAACTACTTTAGACCCTCCACATCCATTCAAGGCTTTTTGTTGCCACAAGGCTTTTTTCCTGATAGGGCTTGCTCCTCGGAGTCCCCATTTCCTGGTTTACATTTACCCAGGCAAGGTGGCCTTTGGGGGGAGCTCGTCCTTACCTCTTAGAAAGAAAGAAGGAAACAAAAGGTGAAGAATCCAAGAAGACAAGTAGGAAGAACAAGACGGAGACCCAAGACAGTTCTACAGAAGAGCCAGGTGAGGAGGATCTGAGGGAGGCTTCACTGGCGTTTGAGAGCTTGCAACGCCAAGAAACCTCCATGGCTTCCTTGGAACAGTATCAAGAACTGGTCGCAGCCTTGCAGGGATTGACTGTAGAGGTACAATCACTCTGAGCTGAAAATGTTGCCCTACAACAGCAGATTGTGGTACGTGAAGAGATTATAGGATATCTACCTCCTTTAACCTTCCCCTTTGGCAAATATGATGGGAACCCCAGACATCTTAAAGAGTTTCTTGATGCGTGCCTAGTATACTTCACCTTTCGTCCTAGAGCATACAAATTGGACAGAAGCAGGGTGGGCTTTCTTATCTCTAATCTGGTTGAAAACGCACTGGCCTGGGCTACACCATTGATTACCCAGTCTGATCCTGCTACAAACGACTACACCTTATTCACTCAATTGTTTAAGGCTGATTTGATAGACCGGAGGTTCAGTACTCTTCATATGAAGCAATGCTAGACCTTAAACAGGGATCACAAGATGTACAGTCCGACGTGTCTGCCTTCTAGAAGCTATCGTTTGGTGCAGGATGGCCGGACTCTGCTCAACAAACATTGTTCAGGGAGGGACTCCACTAGGATATAAAGGACAAGCTGGCACCAATAGCAAGACCAGCTACCTTGCAGCAACTAGTTACTCTGGCTCTCCAAATTGAGTTCCGCTTGGCTGAACGCAGGCAAGAGAGAAAGAGAACCAGACCTTATCAACCGCCTATTGTCAATCCTTCTGTACCTTAAGAATGCTCTCCAGGGAGGAACCCATGCAGATAGGTACAGCTCGATGACCCTTAACGGCGGTGGAGCGCAAAAAAACGCAGAGAACAGGGATTGTGTATGTAATGTGGATCATCTAAACATCTCTTGAGAAACTGCCCAGAAGTCCTTCCTTGATGACACAGAAACGCAACACCCTGACCCTAAATAGTGAGAGGCTCGGGGGTGATCACTCTAGTCCCTGCAATACTACCCAACAGGCGGATGAAACGGAAGACAACAGACTGATGGTATTCCAAGTACGCTTACACATCGAGACCTTACCACCAATGGAAGTACTGGACATGCTTCACTGCGGCGCAAGCGGTAACTTTATGTACCTCACTTGGGCTAAGGACAACAGCATTCCGCTTTAAGAGAAACAGAAGCCCATCCAAGTGGACGAGGTGTATGGCTCCCCGTTACCATCAGGACCCAAAGTTCAGGAATCATATTCCATCCTGGTCTTATTGTTTCATTATCAGGAGAGGATAGCGTTTGACGTCATCCTTGCAGCCCACTTCACCATCATACTGGGCATTCCTTGGCTGCACAGATATAATCCTGGAATTTATTGGTCCGCTAACACGATTTGGTTTAATTCCTGGTACTGTAATCAACATTGTTTTACACAACCGGTCCAAGGTCCACAGGAAATAAGGAAGATCTCCTTATCTACATCAGTGGTGCAGTCCATACCTTCACACTACCAGGAGTTTTCAGAAGTCTTTGAAGATAAGGTTCCTCGTTCTCTGCCTTTCACACCGACACGAGGACTGTGCTATTGATCTGGTATCAGACACTTCGATGCCCTTTGGCAGAATGTGCCCTCTTTCCTTACCTGAACGAAGGGCTCTTAAGGAGTATCTCGAAGCAAATCTACACAACGGCCTTATCATAGAATTCCAGCCTTCTGCCAGGACTTCTCTATTTTTCATTCCAGAGAACGGCACGCTAGAGCTTCACCCCTGCATAGATTGCTGCAGACTTAACCACCTCATTGTTAGAGACAGATATCCTATGCCTTTGATCAAATATGTTCTAGAGGCAGTACAGTGTTCCACTGTCTTCACCAAGCTGGACTTCCAGAGGGCATATAATTTACTGAAGAAAAGGAAGGGCGATGAAACGAAGACGGCGTTCGGACCCCTGTAGGGCGGTATTCCAGCGGTTCATGGACAAGGTTTTCTCTGATCTCCTGTACGCATCGGTTGTTGTCTATTTGGATGACATTTTAGTATTCTTGACTACACTGCCTGAACACCGTAAACACGTCTGTGAAGTTCTGCTCTGTCTACACCACAATAAGTTGTTTGCCAAGCCAGAGAAATGCGTGTTCCAGGTTTCTTCAGTATCTTACCTGGGGTTTATCCTCTCCAAGGATGGCGTCCAAATGGACACAGGGAAGATCAATGCGGTGTTGCAGTGGCAAGTACCTAAGAATGTCAAAGACAGCCAACGCTTTCTTGACATGGCACATTTTTACAGGTGTTTTGTACCCAGGTTTTCTGAAATCATTCTGCCGATCACCTCACTCCTTAAGAAAGGAGTAAGGTTCGACTGGAACCAGGAAGCAGACGCGGCCTTTCATGCTCTCAAGCACTCCTTTACCACCTGGAGCTCCGACTGACCTCTACCTTCCCTAGGGGACATGACACTGAACTTCTGTGGAAAAAAATAACACATTTCCCTCCTTAGTTAACTTCCTAGTATAGGAAAACCTATATAGATATTCCGACTCTACTGTAGCTCACCCTAGTGCTTAATTTGATGAGCTATCCATCCTGTTCTTACAGGGGCGCATGTCCTGAAATGGTAGCCCAGGATGAGGGACTATTATACTAAGGGGTTAAGTTCCTTATTAGAGTAAAACAATGAGACTGTGGAGGTTTGTAAATTAAAATAGAGTGACAACCTAAGCCTAATAAACTAACTATGAAGGACTATGGAGCTGTGAAGAGTCACTAAGCTCGCAGAAAAAACAATCTGCCCTATGGTATAAACCTACAGGCCGTTATGAAGCGCCAAAGGGGAAATCCTGTATGCCTAAACTGTATAGTGAGTAGACTGAAAAGGTGACTGAAAATAAGGGTAATCCTCCGTACTAATTCATGGACACAGCGTTCTTTTGAGTGTAATCATAATATCACACAACTGAGAGGAAACTGCGCAGTGTAAAACCTCTTCATTAAATGCGTGACAAAATCAGTAAATACTGAGATAACGTGTAATAAGTCACCCAGGAAAAACAACTCGGCAAACAAGTGTAGAAATTCCTTTTTTACGAGGGAGCAATACCAGAAGTGCGTGTTTGTCACAAAAGAATACGACTAAACAAACACGTGGTCCACTTGCAATGAATTTCCTTAACAAGCCATCAACCCTTCATTAACAGAGAAATACAAGCACTTGAGCGAAGACAACATATCTATTAGTCATTCAAAACCAAAATTGTACTTGCGTGTGAACAACGCGTTCTCTCAATGAGGAGAGGCATCCGCGCTGACAGGATACAAAACTTAACGAGTGCTTAACTCGAACTGAAGTGGTCGAAGGCAGCTGGACAGGAGAACTATATAAATATACTGCAAATACTAAACGGAACTGAAGGCTAAATATCTGTGGAAAAGGGAAACAGCTGTGGGTTGAGGGCTGAAGAATTTGCGGCGAGCGTTACATCTGACAACAGACGAAAGACGCAAAGCACGAGCCTCCAGAGTGGTGGGGCTTAAATAGACTGCAATAGGAGAATGACTAGACCCGCTGGCTTCACAATCTGAGAAGGCACAAACTAGCGCCCATTAAGGAACCCAGAACCTATAATTTAAATAGGGAATTTAATTAACAACAACATAGCTAGGACAAAAACCCGAATTCCCTTAAGAACCTTCCTGGAGCTGTACTTTCCTAGGACTAGAATTAGAAACTCTGCCTGTGGTCATGACACACGGCTCCCATTCTCATTCAACCCAATCAGACACTACTATTTGTCGTAGAAGCAGATGCTTTGGGGGGCACATTGGGAGCAGCACTCCTACAGAAAGCTAAGGATGGTCTTGAACATCCTGTGGCTTATTTCTCTTGGACCATCACCCCTAGCGAAAGGAACTACTCTGTACTGAAGTACGAATTGCTTGCCACCCGTCAAGTCTGTGAAGAGTGGAGAAATCTGTTATAAGGAGCAGCACATTGTTTCCTCTTACGAACAGACCACAGCAACCTGTGCATAATCCAGCAAATGGAATGTTGAAATTCCTGTCATGACCGCTGGGCCTACTATTTCTCGCAGTTCGATTTTGACATCAACTACCTCCCAGGCAAGGAGAACGTGTTGGCGGATGCCTTGTCTCGCAGTCTTGGTGATGATTCAGGTGACTATCGAGGTTATGAGAAACGACTGCCAGGCAAGTGGTTCCTAGCTATGGTGAATACCTTCCTGCAAGATGTTCAGTTAGATCATGTAAGGTAAGGTCTTCATCCCCTGCCTTCCTACACACCCACTGCAAGAGATAGATGGAATTTATTTTTGTCAGAAAACATTGTTCCTTCCATCTAAAGCCTTACAGACCAAGGCCATCTCCTGGTGCCATGATCTCCCCACAGCTGGTCAGACGGCGACCTTGGATCTGGTGTCAAGGAATTTCTGGTGGCCAACGCTCAACAAAGACGTCAAGGCCTATGTGGCCGATTGTCCGACTTGTGCTTCCAACAAGTATCCGACCTCCAAGCCGGTCGGTTTGCTCCAACAAGAAACCCTACCTCCAAGACCATGGGAACACTTGTCTAGAGATTTCATTGTGGATCTCCCTCCCTCACAGGGCAACACAGCCATCATGGTCACCATTGATACTTTCAGTAAACTGGCTTATTTTTCTTTACTTCAAGAGCTCCCTTTGGCCCATAGACCACTACAGTGTTTTTGCGAGGCATCGTTTGCTTACATGGTGTCTCTTGCACTATAGTGTCCGATTGAGGCTCACAGTTCACCTCGACATTCTGGTCTTCGCTGTGTAAGCAACTTGGAATCCAACGGGCATTATCATCCGGTTACCACCTGCAAAGTAATGGCCAGTCAGAACGGCTCAATTCTACCCATGAGCAATACTTAAGGTGCTTAATCAACCGAGAATAGGACAACTGGGCAGAATATCTTCCGATGGCAGAATTTGACTACAATAACACCCAATGCACCGTCATAGGCATGAGTCCTTTTTTATCACCTACGGGTACCACCCAAGGCACCTTCCTATTTATGGGTCTATACCTACCAAGATGTCTGCTATCAAGCACCTTTTGGACAACCTAAAACGTACCCACAAAGAAGCACTTCTGTCCCTCGAGAACAGTAGGAAGGGTTATAAGACCTGGGCAGACAAGAAGAGGAGGAAGAACCCTCCCTGGGGCACAGGAACTCTGGTATGGTTGTCCACAAAATTACTTCCTTGGTGGACCCATGCAGGGAAGTTTTTTTTAATGAGATTGCATTACAGCTTGAGAAGGGTGCACCCAGTGTTTCACCCCTCTCTCCTGAAGGAGAGGATCTTTACAGGCATAATTCTCCAGGCCTCAAGATGTCCAAACATCAGGATCCCAACAAATATGAAGTATCCAGACTGATAGACTCCAGATACAAGGGAGGTACCCTACAATACCTTGTGCATTGGAAGGGATGTTCAGTTTCAGAGAGAACTTGGGAGCCTAAGAGTCACATAGATGCTCCTCGATTCATCAAGCCATTTCATATGCAACATCCAGGCAAATCCATATGCAACATCCCCAATATAGAGGGGTCATACTGCCATGCTTCACCCTTGGAAGTGCTGGCATTGTTGGCTTCTCCATTAGGGTGCCGTCATGTTTCCGCTCCCAGTTCTAGCAGTGGTCTAGTGTTCATCCTACATGGCCACCACCTCTACTTCTCAGTTCCCAGCTGGTGGTTCCGTGCATTGCAACCTTGTTACCTGGTGAAGAAGCTAGTTGTGTATCTCGCATGCCTTATCGCTCTCTCCTTGTTCGTGTACTCAGCTTGACTTCTCCCCTTATGGTGTTCGGGCTCCTGACACGCCACTTCTTGCTCATACATCCTCTTTGTTTGCCCGTTCCTCCACGGCAGCTCCTGTGCCATTCTTTAGCTCCTACCTCTCTGGCGGTGCCTTCTCTGGGTGTCGCATCTGCTTCTGTGGAATCTTTGTTTTCTTACTTCTGCCATATCCTCGGTATCCCTGTTGCTCTCTGCCTTTTTACTTTGAGTAGTCAGCGACTGTATCTCTGCAGCAGTCGTTTTCAGGGAATTGTTTGCACCGGCTACTCTGAGAAGCTAATTCCCTTTGGATTACAGGATTCCGGAAACCATTTGCTATGCCTAAGAATCACTGAAACCACGTCGAACCCTCCACATCCATTCAAGGGTTTTTGTAGCCACAAGGCTTTTTCCCTGACAGAGGCGTGCTCCTCAGAGTCCCCATTGCCTGGTGTACACTTACCCAGGAGAGGTGGCCTCCGGGGGGAGCTTGTCCTTAACTCTTCAAAAGAAAGAAGGAAAAGAAAGGTAAAGAATTTTAGAAGACACATAGGAAGAAGAAGACAGAGACCAAAGACAGTTCTGCAGATGACCCAGGTGAGGAGGATCTGAGGGAGGCTTCACCGGTGTCTGAGAATATTATTATGTGTTAAAATGTGTTTAAAGGTACTTAATTTAAGTATATGATTTCTTGTTATAGTTGTGTTTTTGATGTAGTTGTGTAAAATTGAAATTGTAGGTATTTCTGAAAATGGAAATGTAATTTTGTGATGTGATGTGCCTCCACATTACCCCTTAGAGCTGTTCCTTACCTCCAATTTTAATAAGAAACTTTCAAAAAGAGTTCTATTGAAAATACCAAATTTGAAATGTTTAAAATGTCAATTAGACTTAATTAATGTATAATAGCTTTTAGAAACATATCAATTAAAATCTTTTCAAATTAAAATAAGAGTAGTTGTATGTACTAGTTCAGTTTTTTTTTCATTGTGAAAAAACACCAGCAAGGTAGGCTTAGATGTTTTCTAATATTTAAATTAAAACTATACATTTGTTTGCCTTGTATTTGATTTGATTTTGTTAGGAGGTTTAAATGTTTTAATTAGTAACCAAATTTAAAATGATATTTTGTGTCATTGGCATTTTGTATATTAATGTATTGATTATTGTAAATTGGTATAACATGTGTTTGTGTTTTTTGTGTTTTTTGTGGTGGGATTTATAATTATTTTTAGAAAATGTATTTGTTTTACTTTGAAAATATACCAATAGTTTATCATACTGCATTCATTATTGTTAATGTACACACATGTTAGTGTCATATGTTGATTATAATTAAATACCAACACTGCATATTAATAAATATACATTGCAATACAAATTTACATTTTAAATTAATTATTTTGATATGTATACTATTTTGTTAAAAAATGTGTGTTTATAAATATCTACTTTTTAAAAGTATGTCTTAATTGATGATATTTTAATTTTTGCAGAAAAGTAGCTGTATCTCTTTCTCCTACTGCAATGATTGTTCCACATTTTAAGCAACATAAAGAAGAATAACCATACTCTGGATCAATACCTGGTAAATTATGAAGTGTCACACAATCACAAACTTGATATGTTGTAGGAACCTTAGAAGGTACAAGTTCATTTTGTTTTTCTACAGTTACAGTTTCAATAGATTTTCATTTAGTATTTTGTTTTCAGTTGTACTAATGATTGTAGAACTGTATTTTTTTTAAGTTTGTTTGGTAATTTGATTTGTGTAAACATTTCTAAAACATATCTGCTCGTCTTTATTTCAAACATTTGCTAACATTGCTGAATTTCCTAAATTACATTTTTCAGGGTATTTCATTTGCAGATAGTGCAAATTATTTCTGTTGCATTTCACACATAATCTGGTTCAGGAGTTTCAAAGTAGCCGGAAACCCAAAATCTTAATTTGCCAAATGGAATTGTTCCCGAGGTAGTTATATTTCTGGGAGGTTGCTTTTTGTTTTTGCTAGTACTAGTGCCTGAAATGCTTTGACTGCATTCAGTACTACAAACATTTAGTTGTTTTATCTGTTCAGTTGATGAATTTTGTGTTGAAGAAGTTAAAGGAATAGTAGTAATGGGTACATTATTTGTTTTATGTGACACAAAAGTTTTACTTTTTAAATTCCTACCACATAAAAACAAAGGATAATTGTGTTGTTTTTTGTTTATGTTATAGGATTTGCTATTGGAGCATTAATTGTTTTACTTTTAGTTATACCAGAAGTTTTATTTTTATAAACAGAAGTAGTCAAAGTGCTATGACGTTTTCTTGCGGTTCAATAAAAGTACGTTGTACAGTTGAAATTGTATGAGTAGTACTTGCAAGTACTAGTGATAGGGAATGTTTTGTGTTTTTTTGGGATTTGTGGACTTTCTACTGTTGAAATAGTAGTATGTTTATTATTAGCTGAGTTATATTTTGTTTTTTGTGGTGTAACATCACTTTCAATTATTAAAGCAGTGCTAGCACTAGTGCTAGGCACTGAAGGTTACATTTGTATTTATCTATGCAAGGTTTGTACAGCACAAGAATAGTTAAATACATTGATCTGAAACAATCACCAAAAGCATGGGCGGGGGTAATCAGTAAAATCTTCATCCATTGCAGAAAAACAAAACTGATCCCAGAAACTTGGCTGAATGCCATAATCATCCCAGTATATAAAAAAGGCGGCAGAGAAGATCCGGAGAGCTACAGACCTATAGCCCTCTTGGACATTGTGGGCAAAATCTTCGCAACACGGTTGCTAGACCACTTTAGAAGTTGGGCCAAAAATGCTCCCTGCAGGGACACCTTTCAAACAGGGTTCCAGAAAAACGGAAGTACTGCCATAAACATCTTATTGATAAACATCTTGAAGGCCAGAGTTATAGAAGGAACACTAAGAGTGTATCTGGCATTTGCAGATCTATCGAAAGCTTTTGACAAAATAGATCAGGCAAAACTGTGGTCAAAATTAAGCGAGTGGAAATGTCCAACGGCAATCCTGGGCCCAATAAAAGCTTTTCACACCGAACTAAGATCAAGGTGAAACTAAACAAGCAAGGGACACTGTCAGAGGAGATTCCAGTTAAGAGCGGCGTCAAGCAAGGATGTCCTCTAGCCCCAGCTCTTTTTATCGCCTTTCTCTGTGACTATCAAAATGACGAAGAAAAAATAAGAGCGTTTCCACCACAAATTGGGAAAGCGACTATATCGCGACTTCTTTATGCGGATGATGCCATCATTATTGATCAAACGCAAATTGGTCTACAACGGAAACTAACGAACTTGGCGAGATACACGAAAGACAACAATTTGGAAATAAACATAATGAAAACCAAAGTACTGGTTTTGGACAAAACAACGAAGAAGTCGGTTAGACGGCCCAAGTGGGTTCTCTACAAAAAACAAATTGAAGTTGTCAAGCAGTTCAAATACCTAGGAGTGACCATTGACAGGTCTGCCAAAGATAAAGCGATGCAGGAGCAGCTATGGGATAAGGTGAAAAGATTAACAGCACAAACAAGAGCGGTGGATAAGAAATTCTGGAAATTCTCGCTTTTGCCGTCAATCAACTTTTATAAAGCAAAGGCATCCCATCTATTATCCATGGTATGGAAGCAATGCTAAACATACCAGATGTCGTATGGCAGAAGCTTGAAGGCCATATCTGGAAGTCGGTACTGGGGCACCGAAGTCGACATCCATGCCCGCGATCAGACGAGAATTGGGCTTGGTTTCCTTGGCATCAGTGGTACAGCAAAGCATGATGAGACTATATAGAAAAATCCTGATGGCGGATACGCTCCCAGTTTATAACATCATTGCAGAGGAACTCAAGAGCGGCATTTGCAAGGCACTTAATAACTGGTAGACAAGACAGCAAGAAATTCTGAGTGAAATAGCTTGCTCAGATGAAGATCTGAAAAATAACCCAGACAGAGTAAAATGGAAAATGGAACTCCTGGATTGGATCAAGACGATTGATAAAGCTACCCCAAACAAACTATTGACTCATCTCCCACCGATTTTTAATAAAGTCAAAACGCCGCAAAATTACTGTATGAAATTTCCAAACAAACGAATGCGAGGTATGTTCCTTAAAGCAAGACTCAACCTGCTGATGACGCATGAAATCCTGCCGATTCGATCCCCGTCGACAGACAACAGCTACCGCCTTTGCAAAAACAGAAACCGAGTGGAAACACTGAAACATTTAGTGTTGCTGTGCCCAAAGACACAACAAAAGAGAGACATATATCTTCAATCTTGCTTACAAGGGGCAATAACGCTAGACGAAGAGGCGGTGTGGAACAGGTTAATCTCGGGAGAGTCAACGAGATGGACAATGACAATGGTGAAGCTAATAGAATTAGCCTTCAAAATGATTAACCATCTAATGACAGAGGCGATCGCAACTGCAGGTGTCCAGGATGGGGAAGACTCTCAAATTCAGAGGGCCATTAAAGGTCCGATAAACTCTGATCAACATGCGCCAGTTGAAGACGAAGAAGTTGAGAGAACATAAAGAATTTTAATGAGATAAGACACATTGAGACACTTTCAGTATTTAGCAGATCCTCAGATTTGAAGTCTTGTAAAAATCAAAAAAATCTTTTTGATTAAAACTCAAGTAATATAAAAAATATATACATTTTTATTGTTTTTCATTATTTTTAATTTGCTAACTTTAGGCTGTTTTACATGGTGAATACAATTCATGAGCTGTGGCACAGGTAAACCCAGTGGTCACATTGGGAGTATTTAAAATAAAATATATTACTATTTTTGTGACAGTTCCTAATTTCAGGCCCTATCAAGGGGTGGGGCGTAGTATGCCCCAATCCAATGCCCAGGCTGGTACCGGAGTGAAGCGTGAAGACAGGCCCCTTCCCAACTCCTTCTTACCTAGAGTGTTGGCAGCAGGGATGTGGCAGGCCCCAACAAAAGTCAAATGCATCAGGAGACTGTGCCACATCAGAACATTGTTGGATGCAAGAGGAAGGTGCTTGTGCAGCACCAGGAGGCTCCCAGGGCTGACACAGTGTCCTGGATCAGCAGAGCCTGCACAGACAAGTACAAAACATCACTGACCGACCAGAGATTTACAAATATTAGACACAGGCCTCCCAAAAAACCTTACTCCGCCAGCGCACCAGGGAATCTGCATTAATAATAAAAAACTGCCTCCATCAAAGCCATTATGACCCATTATGCCACCAGGGATAATTTATATTAATAATAGTGTAAGGATAGGTCTTAAACCAGCATACCTCCCTGGGGGACCAAGTACATGATCCATATTGGAAAAGGGGTGGGGCTTACATGGCTTTTTAGCCTTCCCTTGACACACACCCTCAAGGAAGGTAAGTCACTGGTAAGGAAAGTGGGCCAGTCCTGGGAGGGTGTTGGGCATTTAAGAAGTGTGTGTGAGTGGTTTAGTGTAGTTTAGTTGGATGAGGACAGGAGGTGGTGGAAGCTATCTGAGAGACCAGAGGAGATGAGAGCAACAGGAGTACAGAGACTATGCGAGAGAGGGGGGTCTGTGGAGTGTTTGTGTCTGAGCGGAGAGTGTGAGGAGTAAAGGTAGAGTAGAAACATCAGAGTTGTAGTGCTAGTTGTGGCGGAGAGAGTAATAGTAGTTGGAAGTGGAGATAGTGGTAGTAGGAGTAACAAAGTCGCAAGTGAGGGAATGGGGGTAAGTAGTAGTAGTCATAGTGCACAGAAAGCATATGTTTAGAGGAGAAATAGGCCGTAGAGGTATAGTAGTACAAGTGACAGGAAGTGGAAGACTAGGGGCCTCATTACGACCCTTGCGGTCCCGTAATGAAGGGTGCTGGTACGGGACCGGCACCCTTCATTACGGGAGCGCTGATTACGAGGTTCCCTTTGCGGGACTCGGAACAGACGTCTGGTAAAACCAGACGTCCTTTCCGGGCCCCGCAAGGGGAAGAGGGAGGATATAACGGGCCATTTGTAATGTGCCCGTTATTACCTCCCCCCCATTCCCCTTGAGCCCTATGGGCGCTCAAATGGGAATGGGGAATGGTTCCTTCAAGGAGGAATTACCGGGTCCTCCTATGTTGGAATGACCGGTTATTCCTCATTGAAGGAACCTGTTAATGGAGCCCGGTTTGGAGGCAGACATGGTGCTAACAGCACCATGGCTGCCTCCAAACTCGTAATGAGGCTGTAGGAGTCCTGGTACGAGCAGAGATGGATTATAAACAAAGAACAGAAACAGGAAAGGAAGTAGATTGGGAGGGAGGAGAAAAAGAACAACGGGGGTAGGAGATAGTGACAGTAAGAAGTGAAGGAGTTGAACATAAGAGAATTAAAATCAAAGGGTGGAGGTGGAAAGGTGGAGTGGGAGACAGGAGAGAAAGTAGTATGGTGGGAGGAGAATATCTTAAAGCCAGGTAAGAATGTGTGTTAGAGACAAGAGAGTGACACTGGGTGAAAGAAGACGGCACCATAATTCTCTATAATACCAAGCAGGCTAGGTCATGGAAAGACTAGAAGACACTAGACAGCTGATTAGCCATCGAATTAGGGAAACCACAATCAAACATTCATTAGAAAGAGAACAGACAGTAGGGGTCACCTGGTGATAGTTCTAACATCCCGTTATGGCTGCCTCGGCTAGGGAGGAGGGAACGGACGGGGTAGACAAGCCAGACGAGATGACCCTAGCATCAAAATCCCAAGCTCAGAGAACCCTCTAGACACTAAAGATCTGTCTTAAAGATCCTACAGCTATTCTAAGTGTTGTTTTTGGAAATAAATACCTTTACACATGCCATCAATGTCAGCATGGTTATTTGTGGCAGTCCACCCTAACACATTTCTATGGTTACTTTTACATTTTGTAAAGGACATTTGTATACAGATGGGAAGATTTCAACCAGTGCAATAAATGTTGTTTGTGTTGTAAATTGTTCTTTTGAAAATACATTTTCAACCACTTCTTCTTTGCTATTGACAACAGTTGGTAGAGTTGTATTGTCATCTGGGGCAATGTTTGTTTGAACATCCTGATAGGTAGTCATATGTTGGCTTTTACTTTTTCTGTTTTCGTTTTTTGGGGAATGTTTGTGTCTTTTTCTTTAAGTTTTCTTTTTCTTTTTTTGCCACTTTCTTTTCATTCTTGTGTTTTATTAAAAGACTATATTTTTTGTAATGTATATTTACATTTTTAGAATTAACATACAATTGTGTGTGTGTGTTTTTATAAATAAATTATTCTTACAAGATTCTGATGTTTGTTTTTTTTTGTCCTCTTCTCATCTTCTTTTAATGTTAATGTTTCACCTATACAAAAGAACGCATGTTGTTAAAATATAAAGTGTTGTGCTGTTTAATATATATAACTATAAATTATAATCCAAAAGAAATCTGATGCCACTGCTTACATTTGTATTCACATTATGTACATAGTGGTATGCATGGTACTTTGTGCCTACAGCCGTCTTGCAATTTTGTATATTGTGCTATTACCAATACGCCAGTGGCTTTGTGCGCATTAATATTTATTCAGCATTACAAAGAAATTTGAATGTTGTGTGCACATTTTTGTTAAAGCTATGCAACATAGTAAGCCTACTGACCTGTCCAACTGTCCACGGTGCACACCACTATGTTATAATAATATGGACATTAGATGCTAATGCTTTCATTTGTCTTCACATTTTCTATTTAGTACCATTTACAGTATACTGTTGCCTACATCCATATTAACATTTTGTATATAGTGCTATGAACAGATTGCTAGTGGGTAAATTTTTATAGTTTTTTTAATTTGCATGACAAACATAAGTGAATACACCTGTATGTTATCATTTTAAGGTAATTTGATGGTACTGCTTACATTCATATTAGTAATTTGCATATAGTGCTATGTTTAATATGCTAGTGTCTTCAGTAATATTACCATTTTCAATATAGTGCTATTAATAGTACATCTGTGGCTACATGTATATAATTATGTATTTAGCAGTCAAAATAAAACCAAATTGCATTGCATCTCTGCAGCATATGAAGCGTATTGACTTATCACACTGTTTACTTTAGAAAGCTGTACTTTATAATGCTATGCTTACTTCCCCCATGCAATGCTGTATGGTAGACTACATGATTAGCACACCATGTACTGAGACAAAGAAGAACAAGAGGTCCCAAATGAATATCAGAGCAAAACAACTTGGACAGAGAAAAAGCGTGGAAAAATGCTGCATACAGCGCAAGCACTAACAGCACAGTCTAGTCAATGTACCAGTATAAAGATGCAAGAAGGATTTGACACAGGGTGAAACCCTCCTGTGTGCATAACCAGCCCCCGTGCTGATGATGACATAGGTGGGGCTGTTGTAGAGACACTTGGCATCCATTTTGGGCACCCTCGACTCCATCTTTGGATTAGGCCTCACTGCGATAAAACGAAAAGGCTTCTCTCCCCTCTGCAGCACCACACACAGCGCGCTCCAAGGCCCCCACCTTTTCTCTCCGAGTCCGAAAGCTTTGCAGCTCCATTCTCAGACCTGAGCCGGAGGCAATTGCAACAATATAAATGTAACACCTCACCCTTCCTCTGAGATCACTGTCCTGTGCATGAACGGAACCGGCACAAACCCGGCCCGGCAGCCCATCCATCTCCACAAACCTTCCTGTGCCCTCTTACCCCCACTGTTGGAAAATGACTGCCAATATAACCCCATGCTCCCGCTAGGTATTCTCCTGATGTGCCAGGCCTGTAACCTTGGTGTGATGCCCACCCCAGTGTGCCCCAACTAACAAAAATCAACCTCTGTCATAGTATATTGCACCTTAGAACTAACAGATGTCAGCATGCCCCCTAGTTCTTCTGATGTGCTCAGACTCACCCCATGATCAATGATCCGAGTCCTGATAAACCCCACAAGCCCCAGTGAATAATGGTGTTATCATAAACCTTGAATTTATAGAGTATAATCATTTGCTCAAAGGAGCCTTAGTGACTGTTATTTAGTGCATGCTCGAAACAATATGTTATGTTAGATTAGTTAGTGCCTGCTCTACTTCATCGTGACCTGACCCTCACCCCATCTGGACACAGGCAACTGGACCTCGTGGCACGCGCCCTCCTGCCAACTGAACAACCAATCCAGCAGGAGCAACGTCATCAAAGACATATGTAGCCGAATGTTTTATCCACTCCTGTGTCCATGTAGTCCCCTATAGCATGATGTCAGTTGTGACGCTTTTTACTTTCTTAAACTGCCACATTTGTAATGTTTGCCAGAGCGCTCTCGGCCAGCAGAGTTCTCTGGATGCCAATTTCGTATAAATGACTAAACTCTTCCAGCCTGTTCTCCTGGTCTCATTCCCCACTGGGGTGTGCCTTATTCTTTGTATTTTGGACGTGTAAGTCAGGAGTGGGCCTTCATTTTTGTGACCCCTGCGACGTGATCGGGACAGGTGCCCCGAGGCCCCCATGCCGTGCAGCGAGATCTGGGACGCCCCCCATCAAAACCATCGCCTACACGGTTGACTAGTTCATGCTCACAAAAAGAGCGGGTCCAAGGGTTCCCATTTTCCAAATACCCAACGGCTTGGTTGGGGTGCGGACCAGATTGTGGATAAACCTTGAATGGTGGCTCTCGGACCACCCAACTGAACATATGAGTGTCAGCTGCAAGACTTTTTAGGGAAGGAAAAGAGTCAGGGAAGAGGGGAACAAGATAACGGCTTGGGTAAAGATACAGCAGAGTGGGGACAAAGTATAGGGTCTGTGTGAATGCCACTGAGGCTTTTTCGTATCTATCCTTTATATGGCCATTAGGTTTTTTTGGTAAAGAGGAGTAAAAGAAAAATAAGGGAGCCTAGCCTGAATGGCGTAGAAGGTGGCGCCGCATAGCATTGTCTCGTCCAGTGTAGGCAATAAGTGAAGATAAAGTGACAAAGGGTAGGAGTCTTATATATATATTGAATAGACTCAGAGTAGTAATTTAGATTATTCTTTTTCCGTGTGAGCAGAGTTCTTGAAAAAGGTAGCCCAAGGGGGCTTAGAGGTGGGGGAGTGTGTGAGACAGCAGGAGCAAGGGGTGATAAGGTAAAACTAGAAAAAGGGGGAAAATGAGAAGGTAGTTTATGTTACATGTTGTCAGTGTGTCTGATACATGTTGGTCTGTCAGTAAGTGTCATTTTATCTGTGGTTTGAGAACTATAACAGTTAACAGGAGAAGGTGTTGATAGAAATTGTGATTTTTGACCAAAAGTGTTTCTTGAATAATTGAAAAGCAATTAATGGTAACTGGCGACGCAATTAAATTGCAAAAGTAAGAGGTGTAAGTGAAAAGGGATTGGTTAAATTGTTTCCAGGGGGGAGGTAAAGAAAGTTGTGAACGTACATTCATTTTGAGAAAAGAAAGAATGAAGAGCTAAACACAAGCCAAAGCAATACATGCAGCACAATGGGTAGTGCACATTAGTCAACATCTCCCTCTATATAGTGAGAAAATCCAAAAATATCATGATCAGTGGGTGGCGGAGATAAAAGGAGACCGTGTACAGCCTATATGGCCAGATGGAGGGTCATTTGATACGAGGGTACTGGATCTGGTATTAACACACCTGCTGGCAAAATACTGAGGGAAGCAGTTACAGAATAGAAGGGAGGTACTAGATCTGTGGCGGATGTTTGAAGAAGTTGCACCTAGTGGTGAGGTAAGTAAAAATGAAACTACAAAAAAGGAAGAAGTACAGGAGGGGGGAGAAGGGTGTGAAGGGGGAGAATGTGCAGCACCGCCAAAAGTGTACGAGTGCACAAAAATCTACCCACTGATGACAAAGCCTGCGGTAGGGTATAGTGAGCCCCTGTATGTTCCAGCGAGCACCACCTCCACAACCAGGTCAGCAACATCACCCACCGCCCCGCCTCCCTATGAAAGGCTATATGGACCAACCAGTGCCCCCCCCAGTGGATATTGCGTGATTAACAGGGAACTTAGATAGACAGCTTGCGCACGCACAGATGGAGATAACACGACTGAGAGCATTGTGTGATCAGGGCCAAATGCTGCCGGGGGAAGGGGAAGGGGAAACGCCACCATTGACAGCGGGTGACCTTACACCTCCACCGAGTTTAGCCGGAGAAAGTGTTGCAGGGGCAAGTGTTACAAGGGAGTCTATACACTCCCATCCGCCGCCACCGCTAAATCCAAGGGGACAAGAACAAGAGTGGCAGTCAGGAGAGTTCCTGTTTCATCTAAATGGCAAAGGACCAAGAGGGGGGTTTGGAGAAATGGGAAATAGAGGACTTGGAGGGCATGGAGCAAGGGGGGGACCACAAGGATCATGTTGGACCTGCGGAAGATGGGGGCATTACTCACGGGAATGCAGAATGCAGAATGAGACCTATGGGATATTACCAGGGGAAACCCCCACGGGAAATGAGCAGCAATGCGGTCACCCACACCCAGGCAGTCCCTACGGGTTACCTATGTGAGGGAATGGACAACTGGAACAATGCTATAACGAACCACAAATACAGCAGAGACAGCTGCTGCAACAACATGCACAGCAGAGAGGTATGCTGCAGCAAATGGCATGACAAAACACAAATGCAAACACTAATATTTTTGCAACATCTGCAAACGGTGCGCCGGCACCTTTCCGTGGTGTGGCAGTAGTGGGGGACAATGTATTCTCTGTTCCAGGAACAGAGACATATGCAGATTAGGACATCCCACAGAAAGCACTTGCGTGTCCAGTCCTATCCATCACCCTACGTGCAGAAGAGGAACCACTAGCGGGGGCGGAGATAGGCAACAAACAGTTCATCTATATGGTGGACTCGGGAGCTGAAAAATCGTGCCTCATGGAAGGCCGGTTCCCGCTCTCGGGCAGAAATTTGGAGATGCAGGGGTTCTCTGGGGCTATTTTAAAAGTTCCTTACACAAAAGACCTTGACATAACAGTGGTGGGGGAAACAGTGCGAGTTCCCCTATTGTATCATGAAGACTTGCTGATCAATTTGTTAGGAAGAGACCTCCTGAGCAAGTTGAACATGACCATATCCTTTACTGAGAGGGCAATAGTTTGTTGCACCCAGGAGTGTGCCCCGTGCGGGCAATGTTGATGATTAGCACCATGACAAATTAAGTTGCGGTAAAAGGGGTGCCCATCGATATGGACATGTTTATTTATGGCATCAGGGTACTGGCAAGAGTGGTGCCAGAGATAACAAGAAAGGAATGGAAGGTGCCTTCAGATTTTGGACAAATGAAAATAATTCTTCCGAAATTTTGTAATTTCTCACTCATTTCCCGCTATGAATACTATCTGAAAAAGGTGGAAGCTATTATACTATACGGGCTCGACCTTTGTCTCTTAGATCTCAATGTTTTCCTAAACAAATTGCAAGCGAGGATTTGGAAGTCAACGTTGGGACTGCCAAACTATCTACCTAACGCCATACTAAGACATGAATTGGGACTAAATTCTTTAGCATCACGTTACCATTGGAGACTCCTAAATACTTATATAAAAATGCATTTTCTACCTTTGAATTCCATCTATGAGGACTTCTCTGTGATGCTAACTATATCTCAACCAAGGTCCATTGAACTCTTTCAGAAACATATTTTTAAGTTGTTGTCCCAGATTAACATCTTGCCTGAAGAATTACAATGGAAATGGCGTCTTGCTAGAAAAATAATTTTCCTAAATGATTGGGCCGCAACGTCAGACTTAATTTTGAGTTATTCTTCATTTTCCAAATATGCCAGTTTCAGGCATAAGCAATATCCTCGCTTGCAATATCTATCTCTTTGCCCTTGTGCGGCTTCTCGCAAACTCTATATGCGATTTTGTCTTGATCTATTTTATACTAAATGTAGAACTAAGCATTGGACACCTCAATCAAATTTATTTGATACCCTTTCTTGTTGATTCTGTAATAATAAACAGGCAGAAGAAACTTTAAAACATCTTTATCTGTTTTGTACGTATTTTGAAGCCGATCGATTAAACATCATAAAAGATTTTCATCATGCTAATACGATTACAGGAAGGAATCTTGTGTGGGCTACATGTATGTGGGGAAGTTGTAACTCCATTATTCTAGCAACTGTACGTTTTCTTAAAATCATTGAATCTGCACTTGCTGTATAAATTCCAAAGAAAGATTATAGAAGTTAAACATACTTGTTATTAGTCGAAAAAGAGATATATGATTCCACAAGAATCCTGGTGGAAAAACAAAAATCATACTTGTGTGTTGTTATGAGTAATGTCATGCTGACTTTTTATTTGTGTTGTATGTTTACACATTCCATAGATAGGTAAGCGATTAAGTAGTTCTATTCTTGTCTTGCCATTTTTATTGTATTTTTATTATGTTTTTTCTTTTTCCTCCTATGATTATACTCTGATTTTAACATTATGTAACCAATTTGTAAGAAAAAAAAAGTTGTTCTTCCTTTTTTGTAAAGGTGCGTAAGCACTAAAAACAAAATAAAAAAAATAATAATAATAAAAAATAACGGAAGGTGCCTTCAGATTTTGTTTTCCGTCCAATTGTAAACACATTTGTTGTCCCAGGAACGATTTTGTCTATTGATTTGGAAGGGGTACAAGTGTCATGCAAGAGTATTACGGTGATAGGACTGAACACATATGGATGCGAATGGAGGACGGTGTTGTGTATAGACCCAAACATATTGTTGCGCAATGTAACTGATGAAAAACTATTTACTGATAATGAGTGCGATGGGGAGATAATAATGGAAATAAGTGGGCCATGTGATATCATGAATCAACACAGAGAGGTACACAACCCCTCATGGCCAGTGTTAACACACCACCCAATATATTTGAGAAAGACATGGAGAAGATATTGCTAGAAATATGGAATTCAGGCCCACATGACTTAGGGTTGTTGCAAGAGGTCACGCCAATCAGGATAAAATTAAAGCCAGGTGCCCTACCACCTAGAGTAAAACAGTACCCAATATCAAGGGAGGCAGAAGAAGGGATACGAGAAACAATAAATGCATTACTGGAACAAGGGATAATAGTGCCATCAAATTCACCATGTAACACAGCAATTTTCCCAATCAAAAAAGCGAAAGGAGGGGCTTGCAGGATGATCCAAGACCTACACCCACTCAATGACGTAATACAGAAAGAGTTCCCATTAGCCCCCCATTCCAGCATCGATATTGTGCAGCATACCAAAAGATGCTACGTGCTTTACAGTGGTGGACTTGAAAAATGCATTTTCTCGATCCCACTTGATCCAAGCTCCTGATACCTCACAGCGTTTACACTGTGGGGAAACAGATACGAACATTGCAGATTACCTCAAGGGTATTGTGAGAGCCCCAGCATTTTTAACAGAATTTTGCATGAACATCTTGGCAACATTGATGTAGAGAGCATAATAATACAATACATAGACGATTTGCTTGTCTGCAGTAATAGCGAGGAGAAGTGCAGGGCCGATTTGATATCACTGCTAAATTTATTGGCCACGAAAGGAAACAAGGTGGACAAACGGAAGCTGCAATATTGCCTAGCAGAGGTGCTGTACCTAGCCAATTGATTTCAAAAGATGGTAAGAGAATTCTACCAGACAGGGCAGCAGCAATACGTCACATGATCATACCAAAAACAGTAAAGGACATGCAAACATTTGCATATGTAATTACTGCCGTGCATGGATACTGGACTACGCAGCTTACACGCACCCACTGTTACAGGCCCTAAAAGAAG
Organism: Ambystoma mexicanum; assembly: GCF_040938575.1. Taxonomy (NCBI): domain Eukaryota; kingdom Metazoa; phylum Chordata; class Amphibia; order Caudata; family Ambystomatidae; genus Ambystoma; species Ambystoma mexicanum. Next base: position 223,981,083 of record NC_090933.1, on the reverse strand, counting down.
CGCAGAAGAATAATGTCCCAAATAAAATAGTCAAATGAAATGATGACAGAGTACTTCAAATTACAAAGTCTCATCACACACGCTCAAGTTTTACCGAACCCTGACTATGATCAGGAGTTTTATTTCTCTTCACACAGCAATGGCATACTTATGACTGCAGTGCTGACTCAGAAAACTTCATTAGGTCACAAGCCATTGGCCTATTATAGCTGCACCCTCGATTCTGAAATGCAGGTTCAGTTCGCATGTGAACAAGCACTCTCTGCAGTGGCCTTCGCAATAGAAAAGAGCGCCACAAATGTCATGGGGTGCTCAGTAACTTTGTATGCTGATCACTCATTATTTTCAATCTTGGAAAGATCAAAATCAACCTTGACAACTCAGAGAGCAACAGCTTATGAAATAATCATATCAAGCCCCAATGTCCATGTCGTCAGGTGCAAGTCAGTAAACCCAGCCACGTTCATCACAGAGCCCTGCACAGTGGAAGACATTAAAACACATGATTGCACTACATATGAAGGTGAAGGGGATGATATTCCTAAGGCCAGTGAAAATGCGCTACAGGTGGGAGAGATATATTTTGTTGACAGATCAGCATCAATAGACAGTGAAACAGGAGAAAAACATGTGGGGCGGCAGTTGTAGGAATGGAAGAGGAAGAATATAAGATCATGGTACAGAAACGCCTACCCTCACACTACTCGGCTCAAGCAGCGGAATTGACAGCGCTAATTGAAGCGCTACACACTGCAAAAGGCTGTGCAGTAACAATATATTCTGACTCAGCATATGCAACAACCACGGATCACTCAGGGCTATCATGATGGAGACGTAGAGGGTTTTGCAGGGCAGATGGGTCACCGGTGCAGCATGCCTCCCTGTTAAATGAATTAATAGAGGGGCAGGCAGAACCGTCAGTAGTGGCTTTGGTAAAATGCCAGGGCCATACAGCAAATACAGACTTCATCTAATTGGGAAAGGCGGCAGCAGACGCAGCAGCGAAAGATGCCGCGTATTTCAATATGCGACCAACAACAGAATGCATTATAAAAACACCAACAACAGAGATACAGGGAGAAGGATATAACAATATGCCAATTGCCCAAGTTTTAGAACTTCAAAAGTGTGTGCACAGAGAGGAGAAGGAGTTATGAGCTAAAAGAAGGTGCAGACAATCAGCGACTGATTTGATATGGAGGCAAGAGTTAATAGGGAAGGTAGTGATGCCAATAGAACTATTAGAAATTGCATTTCAGCAGTTGCACTTCCCAACACATTTGACAAAACAACACCTTGCAGCAGAAATACAGGAACATTGGTTTGTCCCGAACTTGCAAGAACAGCTGTCCAAATTTACAATAGAATGTACTACATGTAAAACATACAGTTCAGGGATGACTCTGAGAACATTAAGAGGAACACTGCCACGACCAATAGGACCATTTAGAGAGCTCCATATTGATTACACGGATATGGGAGAAAGGTGCAATGGAGAGAGGTATTTAATTGTAATTGTGTGCCCATTTTCAAGGTGGGTTGAGGCTGGACCGTGCCCCCACCCTGACGGCAAGTGTGCCACTAAGTTTCTGGTGTGGGAGGTGTTTTCAAGGTGGGGCATTTGTGATGTGATAAGATCAGACAATGGCACACACTTTGTGAATGAAGAAGTGACAACGTTGCTGGGGGTCAAGCACAAACTGTGTTTCATTTATCATCCGATGGCTAACGGAATGGTGGAGAAGATCAACGTCCTACTGAAAAGCAAACTTTCCAAACTGTGCAACACATTGAAAAAAAAGGTATATTGCTTACCCCTAGTACTGTTCCAACTCAGAACGCAACCAAGCAAGGACCACCATTTAAGCCCCCATGAAATAGTTACAGGCAGGTGCATTCATACACCACTATCCCCGATAAGGAAGGCTTCGGATACTCACAGAGCTGCCACCGTGCTGGGGGATGAGTTCAAGGAATACCTCACCAATCTTACTTGTGCACTGCGTAGCATAGCAAGACAAATTGTACCACCATTCACAGGAAATGCTGCGACAGATACTGCCATGCCAGCACATGACAGCCCAAAGGGCCAATTAATGCCAGGTGAGAATGTGTATGTCTGGAGTTTTGTATGGAGATGGAATTCTCCAAGGTTTCATGGACCTTATGAAGTGATATGCTGCAATACCCACAGCAGTGAAAGTGAAAGGATTGAAGTATTGGGTGCATTTGTCAGATATGAGAAAGGCACGCAATGGTGCAATCCCTCAAACCGACCAAGGTAACAGCAATGAAGTTGCAAGTGGGTAAGAAAGTATATGGCTAAGGTTTTAAAAGAGTAAATGGAAAAGTACACAAGATGATTAAGAATGAAATGAAGCTACGTATTTATCGATTGGTATCTCTCAATGTCTCTCTCTCTCTCTCTCTCTCTCTCTCTCTCTCTCTCTTTCTCTCTCTTTCTCTTCTTCCCCCTCCCTCTGCCTCTCTCCTTCTCTTAATGTCTTCCTCTTTCTCTTCTTCTTCTCTCTGACCCTGCCTCTCTCCCTCTCTTGATGTCCTTTTCTTTCTCTTCTTCCCTCTCCCTCCAACTCTCGCCCATCTAAACGCAAAATGCCCGCCTAAATATTGCTTTTTCTTGTGTTTAACCGGTCTAAATGAATAATAAATGGAGATAAAAGTTTGATGATGACAGAGCTGGAAGAAAATGAGTAGAATTGCTGTATCTAAGATACTAAGAGATGAAGATAAGAGAAAGATGTGCACATCCAGGGAAAAATAACAATAAAAAAGAGTAACAGAGTAGGGGAGAATGATAACTGCAAAAATGAAAATGTTTTTTATGCATGTTACTTAACAAATTTATATCACCCCTTCAGGTAACACAATGGCAGAAAGGACTGCACTCACCGAGGACGACACAATTATAGTTAGCGATATGGTAGTTATTAGGAATAACAAGTGATACAGTTACGAGTCCGGAACAAAGTACTTGATTATTTTATTTTCTGTGATGTTATTTTTTATGGCCTGGTATTACACGGTGTCTTTTATTGTAGAGGACATAAAAGAAGGGGGAAGTGGGGTAAACCTGATACGAGAAGGCTCAATGCTAATATGGGCTGGGTAAAAACAATGTGGAGACATAGTCCCTCTGATAATACAAATCTCATCATGCTGCATAAGAATCGTACAGAGCTTGTGCCTCCCTTCCCACTGCCAATGACTATAAATGAGACCAATCAGTATGATGGGGATTATGTTTGGGACAATGAATCTGATACTAATGTACAAGCAACCGCAGAACCTACCTCACAAAGCACTATAACGCACTTTAACATTGTTACCACTAATGAGCCAGAAAGTCCAGACCCACAGGCCTCTGAAGCTGTTGATGAAACTAATAACACAGCATGGCCTGGGGTATTTCGCATACACTACCGAAAAGTAAAAATTACTTATGATAAGATGATTTATGATAAGGCGGGAGGGAAGAGAAGACGGAAAAAGGGATCAGGGGGGAAAAGATATGATGTATATCATGGGCTGGGACTAGATGAAATAGAAGACACCCACCACCCTGATCAGTCTAATAAATGCTATTCAGACATGAGTGCAACCGCAAAGCAAGCCACAAACGAGAGCTGCTTCGTTTGCTCCCTCATACGGCACGCATCAGGCACACCGAAAATACTTATTCCTCAGGAAGTGCCCTTGCAAGACGCCCAATGTTTAATTCATCTCGTGTTATGTAGAATTCAGAGCACCTTCCAGGAACACAGAGTAACAATAGAAATGCTACAGAATGAGAAAACGTGCACGAGCAGGCGCCAAGGAGTGATCTGCATCAAAGAGCCATTTTTCGTCATAACGGGAACAAGATTTACAGAAATCAGTTGCAGGATGAGACAATCGTGTGCAAAGCTGAAGGACTAAGACGACTCACTGAAGAACATTTCCAATGGGTCAAAGAAACGTGCACCCACGTCTGGTCCCAACACATTGCAAAACTCACCTGGGTTACTGCTCTTGAAAAACCCATCGAAACACAAAAAGAGATTCCATATGAACTTTGCTTCCATGGAGAAGGGAAAGTGCCAATGGGCACCAACAGACAATGCAACAAAACCATCCCAGACATGAAAAAAGGTACGGCTGCACTCCTGGACATGTTTTGGGTGTGCAGTAAACAAGCTTACCTGCACCTTCCGGCATCATGGAGGGGCACTTGCACCCTGGCAACTCTGCACTCCGCGCTTATGGTGATCCCAGAAACCAACATCCAAGGGGGGAAAGGTTTGGCTGGCAAATCGGCAGCAGAAAAATCGGCTCGCATATCGGCAGCAGGGCAATCGGCTAGCACGCCGGCAGCGCCCCAACCAGAGCCTACAGAATCGTACCCATATGATATAATCTCTGAAAATGACCTGAAAGACAGACTGTCCTGCAGAAAGAGGACAGACTACATATCCACAGAGTCCTCCAACCTCCTAGCTGAGATTCCTGCAAAATACAAGCTTTTCAACTCAGCAGAGACATTCTTTGCATCCCTCCTAACACCAGGGTTCCAGACGCGGACCAACCCCAAATGGTTACAGATCATCCGCTGGGAGCTAATCCAACTGACCAACAACACTGAGGAGGGGTTCAATGTCATCAAGGTAGAACTCCATGCCTTGTGGCTAATGACAGTGCAGAACCGGCACGTCCTGGACATTTTCACAGCAATGGACGGCTGTGTTTGCCGAAAAATCGGGAGCGCGTGCTTTACATTCATACCTTCTGAGGATGCAGATAATGGGACCCTCTCCCACGTGATTTCAGCGGTACACAGCCTGGGGGAACGAATGTGGGAAGAAGGAGGAGTAGAACCAAGCAGCTGCTTTGACAGCATGTTCAGTTGGGTGCCACCCTGGTTCAGCATCATGATGAAAATGTTTGTTCCAGTCATCGTCTTTATCTTACTGTTGTTTAGTGTGTACCAATTAGGGATCCGATGTTGCGCAAAATCTATACCTAATTCAACAATGATGATGGTAACAATGGCCCGACAAGCAACGGTATCAAACATGATAGATGCCCAAATGTAAACTGGAGAGCCAAACCCCCCAAAATACCGCATGACGGCTGTCTACCATCAACATGGAGACAGGGTAGATAACTTGTATCATATTACAAAGAGCCAAGAGAGCTGCAATGGTATAGGGAAGTGTGGGTGGACCTGGATGAGGATTAGGGAATTTACATGACCTGTACACCTAATGAGTATGCCAGGAAAGGGCATAGTTTGGGAAGTGTATGTAGGGCATGGATGCCTATAAAGGGTACACCTGCATGGGATGAAGCGCTGGCTGAAGAAGAGTATTATCGCAGTGAGAGTAAAAACAAAAAGTTATTTAATTCTTTAGATGTAACGAAAGGGGGGAATGTGTGGGAGTGGCGGGCCATTGGGCCCCCCTAACCCATTCAGTTCAAGATGTATCACTTGCTCGACCAACAGTCAGGGACTCTTCCGTCGCCCCTGTGTGCATAACAATCCCCCGTGCTGATGACGACATAGGTGGGACTGCTGCAGAGACACTTGGCATCCATTTTGGGCACCCTCGACTCCATCTTTGGACCAGGCCTCACTGCGATAATACGAAAAGGCTTCTCTCCCCTCTGCAGCGCTGCACACAGCGTGTTCCAAGGCCCCCACCTTTTCTCCCGAGTCCAAAAGCTTTGCAGCTCCATTCTCACGCCTGAGCTGGAGGCAATTGCAACAATATAAAAGTAACACCTTACCCTTCCTCTGAGATCACTGTCCTGTGCGTGAACCGAACCGGCTCGAACCAGGCCCTGCAGCACATCCATCTCCACAAACCTGCCTGTGCCCTCTTAACCCTGCTGTTGGAAAATTACTGCCAATATAACCCCATGGCCCCGCTAGGTATTCTCTTGATGTGCTTGGCGTGTAACCTTTGTGTGATGCCCACCCCAGTGTGCCCCAACTAACAAAAACCAACCTTTGTCACAGTATATTGCACCTTAGTTCTTATGATATGCTCAGACTCGCCCCATGATCAATGATCCCACCCAGACCAAGACCCCCGAGTCCTGATAAACCCCTCAAGCCCCAGTGAATAATGGTGTTATCATAAACCTAGTATTTATAGCCTATAATGATTTTCTCAAAGGAGCCCTAGTGACTGTTATTTAGTGCATGCCCGAAACAATATGTTATGTTGGATTAGTTTGTGCCTGCTCTGCTTCATCATGACCTGACCCTCACCCCGCCCAGACACAGGTAACTGGACCTCATGGCACGCACCCTCCGACCAACTGAACAACCAATCCAGCGGGAGCAATGTCATCAAAGACATATGTAGCTGAATGTTTTATCCAATCCTGTGTCCATGTAGTCCCCTATAGCATGATGTCAGTTGTGACGCTTTTTACCTTCTTAAGCTGCCACATTTGTAATGTTTTCCAGAGTGCTCTCGAGCAGCAGAGTTCTCTGGATGCCAATTTCGTATAAACGACTAAACTCTTTCAGCCTGTTCTCCTGGTCTCATTCCCCGCTGGGGTGTGCCTTATTCTTTGTATTTTGGACGTGTACGTCGGGGGGTGGGCCTACAGCATTACAAGCGGTTTGCAAGGAAGTTCATAAGAAAGGTCGAATGGGACACCGAGAAGGGAGCAAGAAGGACAGAAGCAGGCCCCAAGGAGAGAGACCGCTCCCCACGCAAGGAGCAGAAGCACCCGGTGTGCCTGAACACAGTGGGGCACGAGGAAGCAAAGCCACATCCCCAAAGCCTTGCTTACCTCTGCCGGTCCACAGAAGAATGCTGGGGGATGGTGAACGCAGACCGACCCCCACAGCAGACCGCTGGTGTTACGAGAGACTGACAGTCACCATGGACCAAAACCCAAGGTACGCTGGCTGTTGGTTAGACGCGGAGGCCCCAAGAAGTATTGGTAGTAGTTTCCTGAAGGGGAGAGACCCTGAATACAGTGTCAGGGACCATGATGGACTACAAGTCTTAATAAATGTGAGTAAGATGAAAAGCAAGTCTGGGACCCACACCCACATGAAAGTTGCATCCAAGGCAATCTTCCTCCTGACAGTATCTGGAAGGTGAATGCACTACAGGCACAAATAATAGACATAAGGGTCTGGGACCCCCACATACAAATTAATTGTATCCAGAGAATTCTTCTGAGCCACAGCACCTGGCAGGTTGGCTGGGACTGTAAGAGACACAAGATCAAGAACTCTGAAACCAATCCTGAGGAATTGTGCTGAGCAATATTACCAACACCTAAACTAATCTTCACAACAACAGTGTCTGGCAGGTAAGTGAACCAGATAAACTGAGAGTAGAAGGGGAAAGGGGAAGGAGAACCCTTGAAGGAAAGTGGACATTTTTACCCGCCAAGAGGAAGGAAACTCTCTCTTGCCAATTCCAGGAGCTGACAGCCTGCAGGACCAATGTTGTCCATCCCTTTGAATTTGTTTTGGGGAAAGAAATACAAAACCTCTTGAAGGAAATTAGATATTGTTGTCCGTATTGTCCTCTCTTAGCAATACCAGGAGCCTTTAGCCTGCAGAACCAAGGTTGTCTATCTTTTTGAAGTTGTTTTGCACCTTTTGAGAACTTTTGTGTTTTGAGCTACAAGAAGAAGACCACCCCTTTCAATTTACTTTGAATTATTGGTGGGTGGGTTATACAGTGGACTTATTTTCTGTTGATATACTGACTGAACAATTAGAACATTTTGTTGAGGCAGGGAAACCCCCTCTTAGTATTAGGGCTAGTGAGGCATTTTCCCAACTGTTATTAAATTTAAAATGCCACCCTTCTGTCAGTCTCTTACTTCTAAACCTTTATTCTGTGCATTTGAGTTTAGCCTATGTATTGCATATAGCTGCACATTTGAGTATAGTCAATACTTTGAGTCTAGCTATTTGAGTGTAGGCAACATACTGAATCTTTGTGCATATTAGAGTAGAGCCAATGCATAGAATCTGGGTGCATACTAGAGTATAGCAAATGTATTGCATCTAACTGGGCATTTGAGTATAGCCTATGCATTGAATCAGGTGCATACTGGAATATAGCCAATGTACAGAATCTAGCTGCATATTTGAGTACAGCCAATGTATTGATGTTAGCTGCGTATTAGGGTATAGCTTATGTAATGAATCTAGATTGAATCTAAGTGCATATTAGAGAATAGCCAATCAATTGAATCTAGCTGCTTAACTGATAATAGCGACTGTACTGAACTTAACTGCTCATTTGAGTGTAGCCCTTTTTTTCATCTACTGTGTTAAAATGAATGACATCTGAGCTCAGCCACTGCATAGAACCTATTTGCACTTTGATCCTCCACTACTTTAATTTAAGCTGTATTTCGAGTACACTCACTGTGCAGAATTTGCAGTGCCTGCATTTGGACTCTGTGTTACATTTTGTTGCTCTTGAGGGCCGCCTCTTTGTTGAATTAAGCAGAGCCTAAAATATGAGTGTATTCTCTGTCTAATTTTAATTGTGCTTTAACTTTACCACTTGAAGTGCCTGTAGTTATACACAGTGTTAATCTATAATTCTATTTCTGAGTGTAATCCATTGCATTAAACCTCACTGTTGTGCCAGATTAGCTCCCAGCTGTGCCTTTGAACCCTGCCTCCCTCCGCAACCCAGCTTCCTTTAGAGTACACTGATAGTGTGGCAAGCCAGCCTTCAATCCTTTCTATTCACCAGCACAGATGCAACAGAATACTCATCATGCCAACCAACTGGCAAATCAAAAGGGCACTTTGGAGCTCCAGAAATATGTCCATCCCCCCTAGCCAACCCCTCTTCGCCAAAGTACCCTCCTCACATCCAATACTCCAGGGGTGCACTATCCCCCTCTAACACGTCCCCTTGCATCACCCTTCCAGATCTTAACACCTAACTCTCCCACACTGCACTCTCCCACCGTATAGTGCCCCATCCCCTTCCCACCTCAGACTCACTTCCCTAAGTGCTGCCCAAGCATCCCTCGCCAACGCCCCCGCCTAAGCTGAACCACTGACCCTCACATACCCCACTGGCACACAGGAATCCTCTTAAACACAGAACCCACATTACCTGGACCATCTCATCTCTGCACACCGCAACCTATCTCCCCCCAGATCCCTACCTGCACCCTCACATACTTTATTACCACATCCCCCATCTCTCCCAACCCAGTGAAATCTATCTTCAACTCTTCTTTCAACACCCCTCACATTAACCCCTCTCAGCTGGCACGACCCTCGCCCAAGACCCCCTCTGGCAAACCCATTGGCCAGGTGGAGTCAGGACTCGGGCCTCTAGAGCCTGGCATCCTCTTCAAAAGCCCTCATGGGGCCAGTCCTGGTGCCTATGGCATCAGGCTCATACACCATGAACAACAATGTGCTTGGGAACTACTTTATCGTATTGTCAGCCAACATGGAGGCATCCACATAGCTTTGTTCCTAAACCACACCCTGACTGCAGAATATGCTTCGTGTTACTTTGCAGCTTGCAACATGATGCTCACCGTGTCCAGCTATTCCCTCGAACCCCGGAGAAGCAGAACCTGCAAGGAGACAAAAGGCACATCATTAGCAGCAGCATCTTACCTGCAGTCTTCATCTTTAAACACTCGCAGCTACTGAGAACAGCTTCCTCGAATCTGCACGCCTCCCGGACAGAACGACCTGAAAGAGGAAGATAGAGGCAACATTAAAGAAAGCTGTAGAGACATTTGCAAATTACAAACTGCTCAAAAGGCTTACTTGGCTGGTCGCCTCTCGGCTGGCACCACTCCGGAATATTCTACTCGCGCTGAAGAACACTGCAACCTACAAGGATGGAAAACACAGGTTAGCAAAGGCAAGACTTCGCAACCGTGCACATAGCGCTTACTTACCGCATCATATCGCTCTTAATGCGCCATCATTTACCAGCGGGGCTCAACCAAGCCAGTTCGCCGAACTGAAGCTCCGCATACCTAAGGGAGAAAAAAAGAGACATTTTAAACACAGAAAGGCATGCAGGATAGCAACAAAACTAAAGAACAGCAATAAGACCTATCTGAACAATATCAAACGGGCCAGCGTCAGTGAAGTAACTGGACCACACTCACCCATGAAAGACAATGCTCTCCTGCAAAGAAGACAGGACGGAGAGCATGCCTAATTCAACCACAAGGTGAGGAGAGGGCGCCAGAGGGACTGAAAGCATACGGGCATGGAGCGAACACAGTCCTCCTGTATTTTCAGGCAGAACCTTCCTCGCAGACCACACCAGAGCAAAGCTGAGAAGCATACCAGCGAGTAACCCAGCTGGGTGGCGTCCCTGTGGATACCAGGTGAGCGTAACAGAACACAAAGCCTACCATGACGAATCAACCTGGGCGCCATGGAGACATCAGAAATGGACCAATTGGCACAATTACTAGGAGAGCTTCGTGCTGAGGTTCATTCTGCCCGACAAGAGACTAATGCCCTCCAGAGAGACCTAATAGTGACCAAAGAACGTACTGAAAAGATTAGCAGGCAATACTTGCAATCACAGGCAGGACAGACGCCTCTACCTGGAAGCAATCCAATGATGCAAAACCCCGCCATACCACTCACTCCGGTACAGATCACGTTACCTGGAACATTGCCTTGGCACCACCAGAAAGGTTCTCAGGTGACCCACGGAAGTATGCGGCATTCATCAATCAGTGCCACCTTCATTTCTTTGTAGGCCTGGAGCATTTCCAAACAACTAAGCTCGGGGAGCTTTTGTCTTATCATACCTGAGTGGTAGTGCAGCAGATTGGTCGGTGCCGTTGGTAACCCATGACGATCCTCTATTACATGACTTTGGGGGGTTCCAGAGAGAAATGGAAAAACTTTGTGCTCGCCATACCCAGGAATAAGCAGTAGACAATGAACTCTTGTCCCTCCGACAGGGGAATCAGGACTTGTTAACGTACATTGCTACCTTCAACAGACTGGTTGCCGAAGCAAGGTGGCCAGAAAACAAAAGAACCACGTTATTCCATCGAGGCTTACGAGGCGAATTAAAGGACGTCTTAGCCCAGGTGGTTGATCCACCCAGAGACTGTGCAGAATTCATAAATCTGGTTGTGCAGCTAGACCACCGGTTGCAGGACCGAAAGGCAGACTGGTCTAAGATGGACCCTCGGACCGTGTATGTTCAACCAAGGGAAAACACACCCCGTGTACCTGAAAATGCTGTAGAACCCATGCAAATTGGAGGGATAGGGCCTCCATTAACAAAACAAGAGCGGGACAAAAGAAGACAACAACAGCTTTGTTTTTATTGTGGGAAACCAGGACATTTCCTGAAGGACTGTCCAGTAAAACCCCCAAGAAGAACAGTTGGGGCCACAGAGAAGGAAGAAGCTAAGGAATCGGGAAACTACCAAGCTCAACAAACGTGGAGGTCAGTTTGTCGAGTGAGAAGAAAGAGTTTCAGACCTCGCACTTTGCAATACCAGTGATCTTAATTAACCACCATCAGTCGTCAAGAATGCATGCTGTTGAAGCATACATTGATAGCGGAGCAGTTGGAAATTATATTGATCAAGAACTGGCAGCAGAAATGGGGCTTCCTTTGTGTTCTAAACCAACTATGTACAAGGTAACCACAGTGGATGGGACAGAAATCGCTTCCGGACCAGTAACCCAGTGCACAGCCAGGGTAACCTTGCTGTGTCAGGATGGACATCGGGAGTCTATTTCATTCGATCTCATCAAGGCGCCTCAGTTCATGCTAATACTACGGATGCCATGGTTGGTTGCTCACAACCCTTTGATAGACTGGCGGGCACGAAAATTAACCTTCCCCGATGACTGCTCCCCTGCCTGCTATTACCAAGAGGAGAGACCCGACGTCTGTATCCCCATGACTCCCGGAGCGACAGTATCAACCGTGGGAGCAACTAATACCTTGCCAAGTGAATACCATGATTTCCAGGATGTTTTCCAAAAGGACCAAGCCAATACATTGCCGCCGCACAGGCCCTATGAGGGCGCCAGAGGGACTGAAAGCATACAGGGGTGGAGGGAGGATACTTACCCCAGTCGGTCAGTCTTGAACACAGTCCTCCTGTATTTTCAGGCAGAACCTTCCCTGCAGACCACATCAGGGCAAAGCTGAGAAGCATACCAGCGAGTAACCCAGCTGGGTGGCATCCCTGTGGATACCAGGTGAGCGTAACATCAGCTCGTTCAACATTCCCCTGGAAATCAGAATTTGGATGGCACCTGAAACATCACACCGCTCCCTCCTCTCAGTCGCTATTTAGCAACAGCCCCTCTCAGCAACACCAGTCACTACCGAGCACCCTTGCCACCCCCTTACCCTCCCCTGACGCCATTCCTTCACTGCAGACCTCCCCACACTCTTTTCACACACTCGTAGAATGCCCAGAGACTCCCCCTCCCACCTTAACAGAGACATCTTAGCTTCACTTATCTTTACCTTCCCCTCCCTGCCCTCCATGCCATCCTCCCTACCCTCCAATCTATGCACACTGCACCCCCCGCGGGGCATCCACCAGGGGATCCCCTACTTCACCTTCCCACTTCTCCCATTCTACCCCTTGCCATGCACCTCTCTCAGGGCCAACAGTATGTGCACCCCCTCCCTACTCGTATGCATCCTCATCAATGCCAGATCGGTCAAAAACGGACACAACATATTCAACCTAATTTCCTCAGAAAGCAATGACATCCTTTTCATCACAGAAACCTGATTCTCTGATGACTTCCAACCAATTGCACATGAGGCATTCCCACCAGGCTACACAATAATCACTCACAACAGAATGAACAGAGTAGGCAGGATCATCATCCTCCACAAATCACACCTCTCCATCTCTCACTTGAGGAACAAGCCTGCAACGCAGACTGCAAATCCCTCCTAGTGAAATTTCTCATCAACTCCTCCCTTTCCCACAGCTTCATTCTGATCTACAGACCATACAGGTACAACAGAGACTTTGGTCATGCTCTAAGTGACTTCCTAGAGTCCATCCTGGTCACTCCTCTCTCACTCACCATGCAAGGAGATGTCAATATATGGCTTGATGCCTCCCACAGCCCCATGACATGACCTCTCCTGGACAACCTGGAAACCCTCAGAATGACCCAACTGGTATCAGGTTCCTCACATACCTCAGGACATACCGTAGATGCAATTATCAATTCCTCCAACCTTATCGCCACACTTTCCCGACCCATCATATGGACGACCCACGCAACCATGCTCTTCTTCCTTTCTACGCCTATCTCCTCCAGGCTTAACTAACATCGGGCCATCCACCCGATTCCCGCTATGAAACATGGTCATAGTATCCTTGGCAGTCTGTCTGCTTTCCTCCCTTCCAAATCGGCCAGTTGCAGGAAGTCTTCCTTCCATCAGCCATTTTGACCAATGCTCTCCAACAAACTCAGATCTCACCCCCACCAGATCGGCCTCCCGCAGACAAGACCCCTTGACCAGATGGTTCACCGCCCACCCCTCAAAACCTTCAAAACTCTCAACCACTCTCTAGAACACAGAAAGAGGGCTCAACCGGATACCCCTAATAGAGAGTCCTATGCCCATCAGATGCATGTTTACAATGAAGAAATCTGGAAGGCCAAAACATTCTTATACCAGAACAGAATCTCCAATGACTGTAACAGCACCAAGGAACTCCACAAACTCATCTGAGAATTCCAGGCTGCCCTCGGCACCGACCTGTCTCCAACACGGTCCCACAGGGCAGTGCCCCATCTCCCCTACTCTTCAACCTCTACACAAGCACCCTCCTCGCCCTTATTTGCTTATATGACCTAACCTGCTACAACTATGCTGACAACACCCAAATCATCTTCAAGATCCCTAGGTCCACCAACATCCCCTAGCCAGACCTTGCCTCCTGCCTCACAGACATTGATCTTTGGATGACGGTCACCCACCTCCTCATCCCTGGAAAAACTGAAATTAATTTCTGTGGTAAAACAGCTCCTTTCCCCCAACCCACCCCTTGACCTTCATCACTAGCCCCCCCGCCCCCCTGTGACATCCAACTCAATAAAGAACCTTAGATACACCATGGATGCTGATCTGACACTCTCACACCACATTAACATTGTGTCTAAATCTTGCAATCTGCATTCTCAAATGCATCTCCCCCTACTTCTCCTACCCTCAGAGAGTCAGTGCAATCATGGCCATCATCCTCTCTCGCCTAGATTACGCCATCTACCTGTACCTGGGCTATGCTGTGTGTACATTCTGTATTTTATTGCTTGAGTGTATGTTGGGATGTGTATACATTGCGGGTGGGTGCATATGATGTGTGAGGTCATGATAATGTTGGCTACATTTTGCTTGAATTATGTCATGTTGTTGCTTGCTTGAGTGTATGTTTGTAATTTGTATTCCCAGTGGGTTTTTGGATATGCCGGATTTGGTTATAGCTGCTGTGCATTTGTGAGGCGTGGTTGTTGAGTATATGGTTTGCGTGTATTTGTTGTTTCATACTTTGTTCTGCTAGAAAACTTTGTTGTTAGTGTGCATGTGTCATGTATAGATACAGTTTAATTCTTTAATATCTCAAAATTGGCCAAATCAATTGTTCTAAAATGTATCACTGCACCGATTCAAGCTAAAATCAAGGGGACTCCAAAGAATTATGAAAAAATAAAACCAGCCAATTTTGAGATATCTGGCACAAATTTTTCCCCCCAATAGGAATACCCCATGATACAAGCTGTTCAAAACTCAATCAAAGTAAAAACTTAAAAATGAACTATAAAGCCATTAATATAGTAATGTCAACTTGTTCGTGCACAGATGGCCGCCTCAAAACGCCTCCACCTCCACCTTCGACGAGGGTGGTGGGCAGGAGCCCCCCCTCCCATCCAGCAGACCACCCGGCAGCAGCAAGTGCAGATCCGCTGCACTGCACACGGCGGCCTGCCTGTCCCTGTCTCTCCCGCTCGCCTGACTTCGCCATGCCGGGCGCGACGCGGCTTCAAAGCGAGGCTGAGCCTCGATCTGGGCACTTCTAAGCCCTTTGCTTCCGCCGGCAGGCGGATACGCCGGCCCACACGAAGGCCATACAAAGACCCTGTTTTGCGCCCTGTTCGGCGCATGGGAGGCGTAGCCTACTCCTATTGCGCCCGCTCCCTAAATGCTGCAAGGACCTTTGCTCACTGCCTGACGGACCCATACTACTATGGTAAGCCCAGGGGCTATCTATTCTTTTTTCTTACATCTCATAACAGAGGAACCATCAATTTGACATTCTGACATTGGTTACCTGCAAGCTTATGCTAATCTTTGCCCACTGTGCCCTGTGCAACTTAGTCACTGCCTATATTTATCTATGCCCACTGTGGCTTGTGCAACTTAGTCACTGCCTATGTTTATCTATGCCCACTGTGGCTTGTGCAACTTAGTCACTGCCTATGTTTATCTATGCCCACTGTGCCCTGTGCAACTTAGTCACTGCCTATGTTTATCTATGCCCACTGTGCCCTGTGCAACTTAGTCACTGCCTATGCTTATCTATGCCCACTGTGCCCTGTGCAACTTAGTCACTGCCTATGTTTATCTATGCCCACTGTGCCCTGTGCAACTTAGTCACTGCCTATGTTTATCTATGCCCACTGTGCCCTGTGCAACTTAGTCACTGCCTATGTTTATCTATGCCCACTGTGCCCTGTGCAACTTAGTCACTGCCTATGCTTATCTATGCCCACCGTGCCCGGTGTATCCAGCTCCACATCATGAGTATCACACCTTGCAGCCTGCTATTGTACCTATCTGCAATTATCTTCCACCATAGAGAGGACAGTAGCCTCCCTACTATGCTCACAAGACCCCTAAATTCCACCATCACCACCCTCTCTACTGACACCAGTATGGAACACCCGGATCTGAATCCCCTATCCGAGCTTCCCAGCAACCCATGTAGTCTACTCTGTCGAAACTCTAGGCTCAGAGCTAGACTCTCGAAACTTTATGAGCCTCTGACCAGAACCCTACCTCCCAACAACAAAAGATCCAACACCCAGAAGCCCAACACCAACGTCCCCCCAAAAAACAGGAGACTTCCTCCCACTACCCAGACCAAAACTGTACCACCTCATCCGTCATGCCATCTACTTAAAGGAGGACTAATAAATGCAAGATCCCTGATAGCACATGCCACAGATATCTGCGATCTGATAGTGCTTGACAATCTGGACTTCATCGCCATCACCGAGTCTTGGCTGCACAACGCAGCAGGACCCCTACTCTCCTTAGCCATCCCAGAAGACTTTACTATATTCAGGCAAGATAGAACCAACACGCGCGGCGGTGGCATTGCCATCATCGCAAAGACCAGCTTAGATATGAGAATCTCACCTACAATAGCAGTTGACTCATGTGAATCACTCACTATCAAACTTCCACTAGCTAGCTCCCAAACCTTGACGATCCACCTCATCTACAGACCACCTGGTCCCTTAGGGACCTTCGAGGAGGATCTTCATAATTCACTCTCCAACAACCTTAAAACCTCTTCACAACTACTTGTCCTAGGAGACTTCAATCTGGGCTTCAATGACCCTTCAGATAAAAATGCCACCATTATTGCCAATTCCCTTTCAAATCTGGGCATGACGCAAAAAACTCTTGAACCTACACATAATAAGGGAAGAATCCTTGATTGGCTAGTAGACTACAATTGCACGGCCAATATCAAAGCTATTATCCCTCAACCTTGGACAGACCACTTCTTCCTGTCATTTGAACTATCTACCTCCAGACCACCTTCACTAGCCTCCATCATGGCCCCGCCTTGCCCAACAAGAAACAAAAAGAGCATCACCAGAGACAAAGTGATCCCGGCCATCCTACCTACACTTAACGGATTAGCAGATCATCTAGACCCAGAAACACTAGTCAACGAGTACAACAAAATTATGCTAACTACCCTCGACAACATCGCACCCTTGAAACTTAGAAAAAGTAAACCCAAATCTCACCTAAATAAATGGTTTACCCCCGAACTAAAGGATTTGCGACTACTTAAGAGGAGCTGCGAAACAGCTTGGAGGCTCACCCCTTCAGTAGACCATAAAATGAAACTAACAGAAATCTCCTCCCAATATAAAAAAGAAATCCATCTGGCCAAACAGAACTCCTTTAATAAGCGGATCTCCAACGCCAACTCAAGCATGAGGGAACTTTTCACCATCCTCAAAGAACTAGAGTCACCCATCCCCATTCCAAGACAAAACTTGGTGCTCCAACATTCAGCTAGCCTTATCCAATAAAATCTCCCTACTCCAAACAAAAATAACCAAAAAGAAAGCCTCCCTTACTCATCATCCCAAGACTAACATCCTCATTACAGACCATACCCCAAAGACCCAGGACACAGCCACACGGTTTATGTTTTCCAAAACATCGATTCTCGAGGTGGAGAAAGTCATCCTCTCTCTTAAGCCGTCTAATTGCCAGGGCGATTCTTGCCCTGCCCAGCTTATAAAAGACGCAGCTAGAGACCTCTCCCCGTTTATTGCCAAACTCGTCAACTCCTCATTCACGTCCGGCACGGTACCCACCAACTTAAAACAAGCCTGGGTACTACCATTGCTTAAAAAGCAAACGCTAGACCCTCTCATACCCACAAACTACCGCCCCATTACAACAGTCCCCTTCCTGCTCAAAATCCTGGATAAAATCGCCTACAATCAAATCCAAAGTTTCCTGGAACAACATAAACTTTTAGGAGAGCGCCAATCAGGATTCCGTCCACAACATGGTACAGAGACTGCCCTTATTGACCTAAAGGCACAAATAGATGAAATAAGAGATAAAGGTAAAATGGCTCTCCTCTTGCTGCTGGACCTCTCGGCGGCATTCGACCTTGTAGACCATGGAGTACTTTGTAGCCATTTAGACTCAGCCGCACATTTTTCCAAGGAGGCCATATCTTGGATTGAATCCTTCCTCAGTGATAGGACCATGAGGGTGTTCTCCCCTTCGGCAGCGGCGGACCCAATCCCCATCCGTTGTGGAGTCCCTCAGGGCTCATGCGTCTCCCCGACTCTCTACAACATATTCACTAAGCCCCTTTTTGATGTTCTGGACCATCTTGGTATCACCTACACCAACTATGCAGATGACACCCAGATTCTCCTCCCACTTTCCGGGGACTACAACAAGGATTTGGCCTTGGTGAATAGGGTGTATATCATCGTCCAGGCATGGATGGCAACCCACGGTCTATGCCTGAATGATGACAAAACAGAGTTGCTCATCCTAGGGACACATTCTAACATACAGAAACTCAGTCAGGACTATACCTCATTTGAAATTGACGGCAACATTATCAAGGTTTCCAAAGATGTGAAGACACTTGGCTTCTATCTGGATGCCACCCTCTCTTTTGACATGCAGGTGAAGTCATTGGCATCTGCCACCGCCTACACATGCAAGCTCATTAGAGCAGGCAAGCACTTTCTCTCCGATAACAACTGCCTTATCCTAGCGAGAGCATTAATCCTTTCGAGGCTTGATTATTGTAATGCCCTCTACATTGGAGCAAATAAATCCATTATCCACCGACTGCAAATTCTTCAAAACAATGCCCTACGAGCCGCCCTTGGTGTACCTAAAAGATCACATATTTCAAACATCAGGCGTCAAAACAACTGGTTGTCCCCCCAAAACAAAATCCACCTTAAAGTTGCATCCCTAGTTCATAAAGCCCTGAACAATGCAGCACCAAGCTATCTCCGCAATAAACTCACAATAAGACATCACTCGCGCCCTGCCAGAACTGCAAATGCCAACAGCCTCATCATTCCGAGATTCAGGTTATCTAAGGCGGGGGGGTAGTAGCTTCCCGGTGCAAGCAGCTCAATTATGGAACTCATTGCCTAATCCTCTACGCGAGGCACAGCCCTTCCCTAAATTCAGAAAAAACTACATCAATCTGCTAAGGACTGCCAATGAATAGCCTACTGACACCCACTTATCCTTCACCCCACCCTAGAACATACATTTCATCATGATCTTATGGTCCCACCCACTTTGCCCACCTGACCGTTGAGCTTTCGTCCACACAGTACCTGTACATAGACTGTCTTGATCATATTTTGTATTTATTCTGCATGTAAACCGCAATTGCTGCTTTACCGTGATATTTTGCATTCTATATTTGTATTTTGTATTTGTACAGTGTATGTATCCCATGAACCCACCCTGCAACCTAAGCTTCGCATTTTCTGTACTGCTGCGCCCGGTTACCATCGGGTCTGGTGCGCATTATAAGTGAATAAAACAAACAAACAAACAAAATATTACTCTGAAATATTTTTAGATTTGTTCATGCAGCATTTGAAAGTTATTGATAAATAGTCATTTTCTGAAATGCCATAGAGACTTTGTGCCTCATCACGAGTTTGGCGGTAGCCCTTAAATGTGGCGGTAGCGATGTTACCGCTGAATTTAAGGGCATTCCAAATCATGGCTTCAGCTGATTTCCCCCCAGCTGGGGGGAAATCTGCCGAAAATTTGCTGATTTTCGGGGCCTTTACCGCTGTCGGGAAATCCGCTGGCAGTAAAAGCGTGAAATTTCCCCATTGAGCCCAATGGGGAATGGGGAACTCCCAAATGGGCTCAATGGGGAATGGGCAATACCCATTCCACCAAACCCGTGATCCGGAGCTAATAGCGCCGGTGGGTTTGGCGGTAGGTCTAATAATGCCAGCGTTATTAGCGCCGGCGTTACCCCCAACTCGTGATGAGGCCCTTCGTCTTAACATTGCGCTAGTGCAAAGGCATAATATAGCTATAGATTGAATTGCCACTCCCAAACAGATTGCTTCTAAACGGTGTGGAGGTGAAACCACTACAGTCCGGCAGAAACAAATGACAACCTTTCTACTCCCTTTCTATACTGGAAATCATTACATAAATATCAGCAGTTGCCAAAGATGCTGGCTGCAGGTTCAGGAGCTTCCAGTCCCCCAGCCAAAGTACCTGTTTTCTGGTCATTGGCCTGCACTTGATTAGCTCCAACATATCAATGCCAAATGAAGCACCAAACAGATCCTCATGGCAGAGGCAAGGACTTCAAGAGTGTTAAAAATAGAGAGATGCACGTTGGAGAGGGCATTGTCAAAGTGTGATAGCACAAAGAACCTCTCTTAATCAGTGGAGAAGCTATGAAGGGTTAGTGAGGACAGTCTTTCCCCAGAAGATCCTTTCAGAACTCAATACGCCACCAGCCCCTGTTACATTTTATTGATCTCTGCTCCTCTAGTACAAAAAGATGGCCCTTGTACAGGCTTAAATCTGTACCTATGGATGGTGCACTGATTTGCTTTTAGCATCACTAAGAAGGTCTGAGTCAGCGGGCACCACTTTGTGAACTATGATACGTTCACAATCATAAAGGGCTTCACTAAGAAATTGGAGGTGCAATAGAAAGAGGGGCAGGGATATGATAACCACCACCTTTACCCCCTATCCAAATTCTGAGTTTTTGTACTGAAACTCCTGACCACTATCTTGAAATGTCCTCCACACAAAACCATTACTGCATGCAGCATTAATCACATGCTTTCATTAAAGATCCCCATGGTACTCCATAATAGGGATGGACTGAATGGAACACATGACTCTAAAACATGCAGACCCTTCCTGCTACGCATGCTTACCACATGCAGCAAAGATAATTCCGTTTGGTAGTATGCACTGCTAAACTCTTAATGAGGCCCAAAGAGTTTGACTAGCAAGCAATTGAGTTCCACATGTCAACAGGGATCACAGAATAAGACTTGATTTCTAAGTTAGTGTTGGGTATGGGAGGCCGTTCAAGTCAAAATTACACCTTTGTGAATGTGACATATTGAAGTGAATACAACATGCAGTGAAATGAGTAAGGCATACACTGAGATTACTATAATACGTATCGAAATGAGTATAGCATGTATTGAAATGAGTATGACATACACTGAAATTCAATGAATAAGACATGCATTGAAATGAATAGGACACACATTGAAATGAATATGACACCTATTGAAGTGAATATGACACACGTTGAAGTGAATATGACATGCAATGGAATGAATATGGCACCCATTGAAATTAATATGACACACGTTGAAATAAATATGACACCCATTGAAATGAATATGACACGCATTGAAATAAATATGACACACGTTGAAATAAATATGACACCCATTGAAATGAATATGACATGCATTGAAATAAATATGACACACGTTGAAATAAATATGACTCACGTTGAAATAAATAAAACACCCATTGAAATAAATATGACACCCATTGAAATGAATATGACACGCATTGAAATAAATATGACACACGTTGAAATAAATATGACTCACGTTGAAATAAATATAACACCCATTGAAATGAATATAAAACACTTTGAAGTGAATAGGACACACATTGGAATGAATATGACACCCACTGAAATGAATATGACACACGTTGAAGTGAATAGGACATGCATTTGTAAGAGGATTCAATTCAGCACTACAGCTAAGTTAACGCCTAGTCTAGAATACTGAATGAAAACCCTTATTGATATATCTTTATGTCCAGTTCATGCGTTCTGGATGACTACCCCTATATAACACCCCTCTCTTGGAATCCCCCTGACCCCACTGGTTCTGCAGTAAGGAGTCCAAACTGTCTTGGTGCTCCTTCTGCAGGGCCAGAAATCGGGTATCCTGGTCTGTCTTTTCCTGTTGTAGGATGCCCATATCCTCTTTTATTTTAATGATATATTGCCTACTATCATTTTCTGCCTCCTGGCTCCTCTGCAGCCTCTGCTCAGAAGAGTCCAGATCAGATTGGGCCTTCTGTAATGCCATCTGTTGCCTATTTGCCAGATTTTGGCTTTCAGCACATCTATCCTGCATGTCTCCCATATATAGGTACAGGTATGCTGCTATCCTGGCAATCTTATTGTGTTCCTCTTTGGCTTTAGGAGCCATATATAGTTCACTCAGGGCCACATGTAAGGGACCCTGATCTCTATATATATCTGACCCTGTTTCAGTGACCTGTTGTGTGATGGCCTGCAACCACACATCCTGGCCCTGTTCGGTCCATTCCCCTCTCACAAATAGCTTATGCAAGAGGTGCTCTCTGGCTATTTTCATGTCTACTAAGGTCGTCATTCTAGAGATTGGTGTCTGTCCTGACTTACAGAAGTTTGTATTTTATTTTTGCAGAACAGAACTTTTCTTGGAGTGTCCCTTTTGAGGAATGCTTCACAGCGTAATGCAGCGTGGTGATCCGACCGGATGTATGTATCCCGTCAGTTCGCACACTGTATTAAGCTGCACAAATGGTAAATCTAACCCAACGTCTCGGCTCGAGCCCCCAATTTGTAAGAGGATTCAATTCAGCACTACAGCTAAGTTAACGCCTAGTCTAGAATACTGAATGAAAACCCTTATTGATATATCTTTATGTCCAGTTCATGCGTTCTGGATGACTACCCCTATATAACACCCCTCTCTTGGAATCCCCCTGACCCCACTGAGCCAAGAAGTAGTTCTGTTTTGCAAGTTAAAAGGTTTATTTGATAATTTAAACAAGAGATGTATATATCACACCTTATAATAAATTAATAATTGAATAGCACACTTAATCTGATATGATAAAGATTAACAACGGAGAATCTGGCACTAACACGCTTCTCTATAATCAATAAGGAGTTGACATGAAATGGATAAGGTAGCACACTGGTAAATAGGAACAAAAGAAGAAGGTGGTACAAAATGCTTTATAGAGTTCAAATGGATGCAAGGTTGAATGAATGAAATGCAGTATAGAAAATACTCAATATGATTTCAACAAAACAATGTAATCACTTTTCTCTGGCAATCCCCTCCCCCCCTTGATACAATGCAAGGAAATGGAAGGAAGCACACAGTTCTCAGAAATGCGATCAACTGTAATTCAGTTCACCCCAGCAACTTAGACTACAGAAGTTTGAAAACACAGGCCCAAATTGCTTTGATATGTGCTGGCAATGAATTAAAAAATATGCTAAAATGCTTTTAATTCCCTTTCAGAGGTTCAGGGTGAGTGGTATCTAGTTAATATTAGTCCAGGCTCACACTAGCAATGATGCAGGGATAGTTAGCAGGTTAAACGAATTTCTGGCAAATGGAAGGCAAGCAGCAGCAGCTTTTTACACGTGAAGAAATTTGCAAATCGCGGTAAAATTCGCGAATGCGTGTTCCGCGATTGCGGTGAAACTATAAGGGGTAGGAATGCGGTTCTAGGTTCATAGGAAAGCCACGATTCTAAGCTTTCAGATAAAAGTTACTGCAAGTCTCTAGCCCAAACGGTTACAGAGTTATGACTGATTTAATAGAGGTCGTTTTTCAGATTTGAAATTTTAAAGTTCAAAAAGACAAGTGCAGCTTGCAACTAGAAAATGACAAGTGACAGCTTTACAAATGACAGGTGACAGTTAGGAGACAGTTCTACTTAGATTAAAATAGGTTGAATTATATTATTTTAACTAGGAGATTGGATCTGCACAGTTTTCTAGGTACTCACACTATATTCTTGAGTGAAATGGGCCTCATCACGGATCTGGTCAGGGTTTCAGACGGGACTCTGGTCTCTGCACTTCACAGTGATCTGGGTCAGCTCTCTCTGGTTCTCTGGTCTGGGTCTCTAGTTCTGGATAGATTGAAGTCTCTAGTTTGGCTCTCTGGAGGTTTGATGGAGGTAAAGTATGGATTTTTCCGGCAGAGCTTCCAGCGGCAGATGGATTTGAAAGTCCCTATCTGTCCTGTCTGTCTGCTTTTATGTGTTTAGAATGTGGGTGTGTTCTAGCATCACTGACCCTACCTCTCTCTCAGCTTCTAATTGGTCAAACTTCCATTTCTCATTTGATTGGGGAATGAACTGTGAGTCAGAGGGATGTCATTTTATGGCTTGCAGATAGGACACTCCTCTGTCAGATTGCACACATTCTATATTTGATAATAAAAGACATATTTCACAGTTACACAGTTGCTTGAAATTACATATACATGGTGTGGCTGAATTTAGCCATGTCTCTGTCCAAATCTGCTGTTTCTAAGAGCTTGCATTCAGAAATGGCACATAATTGACTTTTTAACTGATTTTTCAATTTCTGACATTGACCCAACTTTACATACATGTGCGCAGGGAGTATGGACATTAACTGATGAAGTTTCAGATTTTTAACATGCATATATTTAGAGTAATATCCACTTTTCCGCTAAAACCCCCCTGAACATACCACCGGTTCTAAAAACCTCTTAAACTGTGGGCAGAAAAATCACAAGAATTATGGTATCATTTATAAAATTTTCACATGTCCGCTCTATGAATGATCCATCTTTTTAAAGTTATGTTCTGGCTCCAAAGGGGTGTGGTTTCCTCTCAGCACAAGGTAGAAATACTGGTTTATCCGGTTCTGCCAAGCCAGCTTGCTCTCACAGGCAGTGCCCCTCCCAGCTTCTGCCAAGAGGAAGCTATATTTTACGACGGCTGTAATAAAACCTTTGCCTGAGTCAGGAGAGGCTTTGTTCAGAGCTCCTGTAGAGCACAGGTAATTCAATTATCAGATAGATGGCATATCCTTAGTGTTGCCAGCAAAAGGCAGATAGCCTGGGAACACAGTTGTGACTCAAGTTTCACTCCTGATGGGGTAGCTGTCAAGCAAAATCAAGTTCCTTAAACCAGACTTTCAGCTAACTGTCATGTTTTTTTTTTTTGTTGCTTTTTAAATTAACTTGCAATTTTACACATGCAGCTAGAATGCTGATTCTAAGTGCAAAACTATGACATTTCAACAATTACAAAGGCATGTGACACCAAACATAGGTCACTCATTTAATCTAAACATTTTCGATTTTAGTGTCTTTAAATCCAGTGCAACTTAAACTGCTGCAATCCACAGCTCAGCCAGTCTTGTTATAAACCTTCAAGTCACTTCAGAATATCACTTTACATTGTATCCACCTCTCAGTAAGTCTTTCTTTAGCCTGCTTTGGGTTCATTCAGTTTTACACAAAAAAGTAAAATCTGGTGTGGTTTTAAAATGCCGGCTTTTGGATAGTGGTGAGTACTGGTACTGCACCCATTTTTGGGATTTAAGAATGAATTCCCCACAATTCTAGGTTGCATTTGGCAATCAGCATTTCCATTCCCAATGGTTTCAGACTACTGTGCGGGTAGTCCAATGGTGGTTTTAAAGCGCTTTGAAGCTAACCGGCGCTACTGTTTTTCCTTTGGCAACCCATTTCCCTCATGGCAACCCGGCCTTTCATTCTCGCACTGGTGGGTGGCAAGTGAGGCAACCATTTTGGTGGGCGCACAAACTGCGCAGCTTTCCTGGATTTCAGCGCACATGTGGGTTTTCCGCCATCTTGAATTTTCTAAGCCCACAGCACCAAATGTTGTGGCATGATAGCTTAAACGTGGGTCAGGACACCCAACAAACCCCCCCCACGTGACTGCCCCTTGAATTTGAGTCGATGGGGAGTCGCGTGCACAAGGGTTTTGACCCACGCACCGGTCTGTCCGCATAATCTTCTTCCTCTTCTGTAGATGGCACAGTTCAGCATCTTCTTCTCCATCCGGTACTGATCGATGGGTTCTCCTCGCCGGTCCTGATGTGAATATTGGGCGGTCCACTGGGCCCATTGGATCTTCGTTCCCGGTCTCCGGATCGCCCTCCTTGGCCCGTCTTCAGGTTTTCTTTCTCCTAGGACGACAAAGGAAGAGCGGCAATACCTACTCATAGACGTTTTTCCACCACTGTTGAGATAGTGGGGCAGCATATGCATTTAATCATAACGAAATATTACATTCTTATTTTTAAAAAAAACAGTATAACTAAGAGACAGTTTCATGCAAATCACAGTATTTTAGAGACTAGATGTGGTATGTTTTATGATTGGAACTGAATTAGTCTGAGACAGTACCCGCTAGGATTCCAGAGGATTCCTCCAGTTGTTGCAGAGTGTGCCTGGGATGGCAACATTTCAACTGGTTTATGTGGACCCACTTGTCTTCCCCTGCTGCCAAAGGACCTTTGGGGATGTGGATTTTGTAGGCCACAGGGGAGATCTTGTCGATGATCTCAAAGGGTCCCTTCCATGTAGGCAAAAATGTGCGCTGCTTGGCCTGGTTTCTTTGGAAGTTGTATAGATAGACCCGGTCTCCCACCTGATATTCCTTCCTGGAAGTTTTCAGGTCATAATGGGTCTTCATGCTATCAGCCGATCTTTCTAGATTCCGCTGAGCGTAAGCAAAAGCACGTTGGAGATGTTTCCTTAAATTCTCCACATACTCATGAGTTGTGGAGGCATTTATTAGTGTCTGCTCTTGGGTCCTGTAGAGCAAATGCTGAGGAAGCACCATCTTGCGCCCAGTCATCAACTCAAATGGTGACATTTTGGTTGCAGATGAAGGGGTAGATCTGATAGCCATTAGGACCAGAGGTAATCGGATATCCCAACTTGGCCCAGAATCTGCCACAAACTTCTTTAATATGCTCACAATGGTTCGGTTATACCTCTCTACTGCCCCAGAAGAAGCTGGTCTATAAGCAATATGCAGCTTTCTCTTGACCCCCAGTATCTCCCACATCTTTGTCATTACTTCACTGGTGAAGTGGCTACCTCTGTCTGACTCAATCCTTTGAGGTAGACCAAAACGGGAAAAGATGTGGTTAATCATCAAGGCAGCTGCAGTTTCTGCCTTGCAATTTGGGGCTGGGAGACATTCCACCCACTTGGTAAACAAGCATGTCACAGTCAACATGTACTTATTCCCCCTAGCCGAGCGAATCACAGGGCCTACAAAGTCGATTTGTAAATCTGACCATGGCAGTGTCATCCCCCGCTTTTGGAGAGGCGCGCGGTGCGTGAGGGATGATGGCTGAAATTGTGCACACACAAGACAACCCTTCAGGTACTGGTCGAGGTCCTGCCCCATGTGTGGCCAGTATGCAACCTCTCTTAAGATTTCCAATGTTGTGTGAAACCCCCTGTGACCGGCAGTGGCCGCATCATGGGCGTGACTTAACATCAGGCTTCGGAATGAGGTAGGAACCACCCACTGATAGTGGCCAGCTTTGGATTTCCTTACCAACAAACCGTTTTGGATCCGGAACATTTTTGGACATTTCATCAACACTCTTAGGTCCTCTTTCCCAATGTAATCGGTATCCGTCAGGGGAAAGTTCTCAGGGTCCTCAAGGTGCTGGTAAAATTTACCAATTATTGGATCCCCCTTCTGAGCAGTAATCAAATCAGCATCAGGGGTCTCCTTACTCCATTGTACGATTGAAAGGTCGTTGTGAGCATTTGTCTGGGACCTAGTGATGGCAGTGACCTGGATTTCCCCCAACAGGGACTCAATCTCAATTAGATCCCCTTGGATGGCCCCGGTTTTGGCCAGCTGATCAGCTAAGTCATTTCCAGTTTTGTCTGGTCCCTCTACTTTGGAATGACCCTTGATCTTTTTCCAATAGATGGTCATCTCATTCGAGCACATAACATGCCTCTGGTTTTCCAATTAACCAGGTGCTCCACGAACCCTTTCCGTACATAATCCGAATCTGTGATTATGACCAGTTCGCGGAGTTGATGCTGGACAGCAGTGAGGATGGCATGATGCACAGCCATCAATTCTGCCACCTGACTACTTCGGGGACCAATTTTGTATCCAGCGGAGGGTTCTGGGGACTCATTCACCCATGCATTCCCTACGCCGGCCACTAGTTCTTTCTCCCCGTCGTTGTCAACATGGTAAGAGCATCCATCCACATACACAGTGGGCATTCCCTCACACTTGTCTTCTTCAAAGACTTTGTGGGGGGAATTAAGGTATGCCTCCATGTTGTCCTTTATTTTTAGACTTTCGTCCTCGAGACAGTTTTCTCTGGCACAATCATGCAAGTCAGCCAGACCTTGCGCGAGGGGACTCTTCTTGTTTTGGCCATATCTGACCTCCACAGGAAAGCCTTGCATTGACAGAATCCAGGAAGTAATTCGGGAATTACTCACATTTCCGGCCCGGATTCTGTCACTTTGGAGATATTGCAGAGGCTGGTGTGGAGTCTCCACTATGATGTGTTCCCCCTGGATAAACGGGTGGTAATTCTTCAATGCCCACACCGTTGCCAGGAGTGCCTTCTCACAATCGTTGAATTTCTCCTCCACAGAGGATAAAGTTTTGCTCGCATAGGAGATTACTTTATTGACCTGGTCATGCTTTTGGTATAATACTGCCGTCAAGCACGTATTAGAGAACCCCGTCTCCAGGAAGAACTCCTTGTTTCTGACAGGGTAAGCTAGGCAAGGCACTTGTGAGAGGCTTCTTTTGAGTTGTCTTACTGCCTCGGCTTGTTCTGGACCCCATTCCCACTTGACCACCCCCTTCAGGAGATGAATCAGGGGTCTGGTGATCTCTGCGTAGCCCTCAATGAACTTTCTGCTGTAATTAGTCAGTCCAAGGAGGCTCCTTAGTTCCCGCAGAGTTGTGGGGTCTTTCAGTTTCTGAAGTGCTTCCACTTTCTTTTCCTGGGGACAGAGGCCCTGAGGAGTAATCTCATGCCCCAAGAAATTAACACGGGTTCTACACCACTGTGCTTTCTGAAAGGAAAGTTTTGCTCCGGCGGCCCTCAACTGTGTCAGAACATAACGGATCTCCGCTATGTGTTCCTCCACAGATGAACTTTTGATGAGGACATCATCTACATAAGCCAGGTTACCCATCGCGCCCAGGTCGGGCATGGCCTTATGTAGGAAAATATTGAACTCATTACCGGAGTTGAGGTATCCGAAGGGAGTCCGGGTCCATGTGTATTGCTGGCCCCCAAAGGTAAAAGCCAGTTTGTATTGGTCCTCCCTACTGACAGGCACGGTCCAGTATCCATTGGTCAGGTCTATTGCGGTGAATACCTGTGACCCCTGGATCTGGGCCAGCCCTTGGTCAATGTAGGGCAGAGGCCATCGGGAAGTATGGACCCGTTTGTTGAGCTCCCTAAGGTCAGCACAGAGTCTCCACTGGCCGTTCGGCTTCAATATTCCCAGCACCGGGTTATTGAAGGTGCTGTGGACTGGACGGATTATTCCCCGGGACTCAAGGTTCTTAATTATTTCAGTAAGGGACTCCATGGATGCGAGAGGCAAGCGATATTGCTTCACAAACACTGGGGTCATGCCAGGGTCCGTGGGGATTGTTGTTGTGTGGATGTCAGTGCGACCACAGTCATATGAGTCTACCGCAAAGAGATCTTGGAAATCCAAGAAAACTTGTTTCAACTTTTGCTTTTGTTCCAGAGTCACACAGGCATCAGCTAGGTTGACTCTCTCTTCCACCATCTGCCTGAAGCCTGGAAAGACTTCTGGTTTGGCTATCTCCGCGGCCTCCTCCAGCTGGGTGGAGAAGTCCCTGGTCAGAGTGCTGATTTGGACCGGAGGCTTCAGGTGGGAAAGGCAGCCCTCATGGACCTGGAAAATCACCTCATCCCTCCTGAAGTCACAAGTCACATCTTCCTTACCATAGGGGCAAGAAGTGTACACCAGGAAGTTCCCCCCATGCCGGGTAAAAATCCTGTCTGGTGTTGTATTGTCCTCACTGTCACTGTCAAAACAGTCCTTGGGGATTGGTCCTAACAGTTCATTTCTAAGATCAATGGAGAAATGTCGGTCATCAACCGCCATTCCAATAATGGTGCCTGCGGCTAGAGTAATACTCTTTAAGTCGCTGTTATCCACCTCTATTGGAATGGTGTCATGTTCTATGTTGACTAATGGTGTTGGGTTTACCCCCAACCCTTGCTGTTGGAGAGAAGCATTTAGATGTATGTAAGCATCAGGGTTTTTCAACTCTTGTCGCCTTTTAACTTTCACTTCCAGGGAGAATTGTCGGGTCCTTTCTGGGATGGTGACTTCCTCTTTAACCTGAATTTCAACTGCATAAGGTAGCAATTGAGCTGACCTAAATGCTTTTTCTGGATCATCAAAGCCCATGGGATTATCCGCTAATCGGGACCAAGCTTTGAAGTTTATTAGGTCCAAACTAATGGCAAAGCGATTGAGAATGTCACTGCCTAAGTAAAAGGCGGCAGGGACGTCTCGCACGACCCAACAATTGTGGACTATGCTCTTGTTGCCAATGGAGATTTTGAGCATACACCTGCTTGGCAGGAGATGTTTGGAATTAGGTGCTTCCAGGTCCATTTCCCATTTGTCTATCAGTTTGAAGGTGGGAATGGCTGGATCTTTTGGGAGTTGGCGAAACATGGCTTCACTGATGAAGCTCTTACCGTTGTTCACACACACTCGAGCGAGAACAGAGTCCTTCCCATCATTTAACTGAACAGGGATGAACAACTGCTCTCCAATTTGCTGAATATCAGCCAGGCTCTGAGCTGATTTCACATCTTTCTGGACTATAGGAGTGGGAGTTTCAGATTGTGGATTGGTATAGAATTTCAGAGTGTTTCCTTCCAGCGTGGAATACCACCTTAAACTGGAAGGAAGGTTGATTTTCAGAAATAGAGAGGACCCCCCATCACTAGTCTGTTGTCCTACTGCTATTACTGTCACGTCTGGAATCTGGTTGTTCTGGAAGTGAAATTCTACTTGGTCAGATTTTTGTTCAACCATGTGGCATGTGCCGTTTAAACTAACATGGTTGACACTCTGTTTTAATTTTATTGGTCGGCTAGTCTGGGTCCAGAGGACCTTGTTTACACAATCTATTAGGGGTGACAACCTTCTCAGGAGGTCATTCCCTAGTAAACAAGGGGTGCCCTCCGGGGTCACAACTATGACCGGGTGTTTCAACTTATGTCGCCCAATTTTAATGTCCAAGTCTGCAGTCCCCTCAACGGGAATTTCCTTCCCGTCAAAGTTCTGTAGTTGTCCCGGAAGAGAGGTGAGAGGAATTTGGTAATTCTCTCCCCTTCCTGCATTCAGTTCGTCAAAGGCCCTTCTGGACAGAAGGGTAGCTTGAGATCCAGTGTCCACCAGTGCCGAGATTGTACCCTGCCCCTGTACTTGTACCGGGGCATAATATCTTCCCTCCTTCTCCTCAAGGGGGCACAGGTAATGTACATTTTTGGACAACTGGTGGGCTAACTTTCTGGTTTTGGACATCGCTAGCGAAGAGATTTGGGCAGAATCTTGTGGAGAGCCTTGGGAATCTGAAAGAAAAATTTGGCAACTGGAGATCAGAGCCATTGTGGGTTCCCCTGGCTCCGGTTCTGGGCCGCCCCCCCCTTTTTGGAGGCAGTCACCAGGATGGGTTCGAACCAGGGGATTTTCTTGATGTTGGTTCTGGGATGAGATGGTGGGCGGCGGTAGCTCAGTCTCCACATCTCCCCAGTCTGGATTTGCATCCCTAGGGACCCATTTTTCTTTGGGAGGAGTTCCCCCCTCTCTGAAGGAGAAGATCCTTTTCCCAGGATCCTCTGAGGATCCCTCTCCCTCAAATTGGAAGATCTGTACCTCCTCCTCAAATTGAGTCTGTTTGGGTCTTTTGTTTCTCCTACCCCCCCTCTCCTCCTTAGGAGGCAGACTTTCAGGGGCAAGAGATTTTGTTTCCGGTTCCTGGGTTTCCAGGGGCTGTTTACAAGTGAGGAAGGAAGCTTCCTCCAAGGCTTTACACCCCCCTTCCCCTTGTGCCTCCTCCCTGGGAACCGGTGAGTTATTGGGGTGCTGCCCCCGTCATTGTTCTGGAGCACCAGGTCCAGAGTTGGGTGCGTTCTGTGCCGGCATGCTGATCTGAGGGTTCTGCTGAGCCCTCAGTATGTGACCCATATCCCGCGCCATGTTTTGAACCTGGCGCTCTAACTGGGAAACCCGCTCAGGCTGATACGGGGCCCTGTTTTCTCCCCTGGGCTGATCCCGGGAAGGGTAGCTGTCCCTCCTCTGGTAATACCCCGGGTTGGGAAGATTTGGGTACCCCTCCACCCTTGGCCTCCCCTCTCCCGGATTCAGTGGTCTGGGCTCAGGGAATTGGGGAAAGAAGGATGGATGGTTTTGGGGCTGAAAGTCGGGTGGATATCTGGGGAAAAAGTTCTGCCCAGGGTTTGGTAAATTTCTGCCCTCCTGTGGGAAGCTTGGAGGGAAGTTCCCTGGGTTAGGTGCTTGGCTGGATCCCCCCCCTTGGGCTGGAGGAGTCCACACATAACCCAGGATGGGTCGATTTCCCTTGTAACGGGGACTTACATAATCAGGAGAGCGAGGGACCCCATTTGTGGGGCTGCCTCCTTGGCTCCCGGTCTGTGACTGACCCGAGGACCTCCTGGGCCTAGCATTATTAGGTGCAGGTAGGTTTTTAGGCCCCCCCATCTCCAAATCCAAAACGGGGGTGACCTTTACCTCTGCCACCTTGGCAGCAGCAGGGGTGCTGTTGGCTTTGGGGTTTTTCTGGGCATTACTTTTGCTATCTATCGGTTTCTGCACCTCATAGATCCGGGTAGCCTGTTCAATGACCCAATCTAAGGATCTTTTCTCGTGAAAATCCCTCACGAGCTGGGTCATGATGTATTTGGGCAAGGCATGGAAAAACGTATTTATGAACTCTCTACTATCTGTGCGCACCCTTCTTGTGGTCTGTGCAAAAGCACGCTTTAACTCCTGCACAAATTCTTGTGGGGCCTGATCCTCCCCACATTGCAAATTGTAGGCTGCCTTGCGAGCCTCTTGAGGATTTCTGTAAACAGAAAAATGTTTCAGGATGGCCGCCTTATATGTGGACCATCTTAAATGATTTTGGTCCTCCAGCCCCGCAAAGAAACTGGAGTATTCCGGGGAGAATGTCCACTTTACATATTGAATACAGCTTTGGCTGTCCTTCAAATGGAAAGTCTCCATCATTTGTTCAAACAACTCTAAGTGCTCCCAAACAGAATACTTAGCGTTCTTATGGTAAGGCGTGATGACGCTCCTGATCGCCTTAATCTGCTTTAAGGGGTCCTTAAGCAAGGCCCTTTTTGCCTTATTGGCCTTTTTGGTTCGGGTAACCCTTGTCCATTCATCCTCGGACTCAGAGGCACTGCTCCCAGAGGTTCCCGTCTGATCTTCCAGGTTTTCCCGGATTCTGCGAGCCTGGGAATGGCTGGCAGAATGTGGGGACCTGGTCTCCTGTTTCCTGCGCAGTTCAGAGGAGTCTTCAGATTCCTCCTTGCTGCCAGGATTTGATGGGTACCCCCTCCACTGACCTAACTGGGCAGAGGTTTTCAGGATGCCCTTAATGGGCCTACTCTCCTGGGGTTCCCCATTGAACTGTACCGTACTTGGGTGCCCATACCCGGATGCCCACCCCTCCATTCCTGAGTGGTACTGGCCTATGAGCCCCATACTTTTAGCTGGATAGTAATCTGCCATCCCTGTGGCCCTGTGCTCATGTGCGCCAGGGGACATGGGGGTGGCAGAGTCCAGGGACTGAGAGGTATGAGGGCCTCTGGTACTAGGGCTCCTGAGGTTATGCTCCGGAGTTTCCATTTCCCAGCGAACCTCATCTCTATCCGCCCCTGCTCCCTGTTGCAATGCAAGAGCCTGCATTTGTGCCTTCAGTTCCTCAGTTAAGGCCTTACTAGACTCTATCAGTCTCTCCTGCATCGCTACCTGTTGTTGGAGCCTATCATTGTGTTGACAGAGGGCCTCGTTTTCCCTCTGTGCTTCCTGGTTGGTCCTGGAGAACTGGGCCAGTCTTTGCTGCAGGAGGTTTACCTCCTGAGCGGTGTCCCTATTGGCCTGCTCCTTTCTTGCTAGATCATCCTCCACCCTCCTGGTGTGCTCTAACAAGTTCTGGTGTTCTTTTTGGAGGTCACCCAGTCCCTGGTGGGCCAGGTGATTTTCTTCCATTTTCCTTTTTAAATGGCAGACTTCCTGGCCTAAGGCGTCTCTTTCCTGACTAAGAGCCTGCATTTGTGCCGCCAGGTCGTCCCTTTGCCTTTGGAAGGCACCAGCTTTCTGGCGCTCCTGATCAAACTCTGCCTGGGTATCCAGGTCTTTCAGGATCAGTTTATTGCTCTCCTCTTTCTCTCTGTCTAGTTGGATTTGCAAGGTGGCTACCTGCTCTGTGCATGCCCTGTTGAAATTGATCTGTTGCTCCAGCTTTTTCTGGTTCTGCAGTAAGGAGTCCAAACTGTCTTGGTGCTCCTTCTGCAGGGCCAGAAATCGGGTATCCTGGTCTGTCTTTTCCTGTTGTAGGATGCCCATATCCTCTTTTATTTTAATGATATATTGCCTACTATCATTTTCTGCCTCCTGGCTCCTCTGCAGCCTCTGCTCAGAAGAGTCCAGATCAGATTGGGCCTTCTGTAATGCCATCTGTTGCCTATTTGCCAGATT
Source organism: Ambystoma mexicanum (assembly GCF_040938575.1). NCBI lineage: Eukaryota > Metazoa > Chordata > Amphibia > Caudata > Ambystomatidae > Ambystoma > Ambystoma mexicanum. Next base: position 223,946,657 of record NC_090933.1, on the reverse strand, counting down.
TTGGCTTTCAGCACATCTATCCTGCATGTCTCCCATATATAGGTACAGGTATGCTGCTATCCTGGCAATCTTATTGTGTTCCTCTTTGGCTTTAGGAGCCATATATAGTTCACTCAGGGCCACATGTAAGGGACCCTGATCTCTATATATATCTGACCCTGTTTCAGTGACCTGTTGTGTGATGGCCTGCAACCACACATCCTGGCCCTGTTCGGTCCATTCCCCTCTCACAAATAGCTTATGCAAGAGGTGCTCTCTGGCTATTTTCATGTCTACTAAGGTCGTCATTCTAGAGATTGGTGTCTGTCCTGACTTACAGAAGTTTGTATTTTATTTTTGCAGAACAGAACTTTTCTTGGAGTGTCCCTTTTGAGGAATGCTTCACAGCGTAATGCAGCGTGGTGATCCGACCGGATGTATGTATCCCGTCAGTTCGCACACTGTATTAAGCTGCACAAATGGTAAATCTAACCCAACGTCTCGGCTCGAGCCCCCAATTTGTAAGAGGATTCAATTCAGCACTACAGCTAAGTTAACGCCTAGTCTAGAATACTGAATGAAAACCCTTATTGATATATCTTTATGTCCAGTTCATGCGTTCTGGATGACTACCCCTATATAACACCCCTCTCTTGGAATCCCCCTGACCCCACTGAGCCAAGAAGTAGTTCTGTTTTGCAAGTTAAAAGGTTTATTTGATAATTTAAACAAGAGATGTATATATCACACCTTATAATAAATTAATAATTGAATAGCACACTTAATCTGATATGATAAAGATTAACAACGGAGAATCTGGCACTAACACGCTTCTCTATAATCAATAAGGAGTTGACATGAAATGGATAAGGTAGCACACTGGTAAATAGGAACAAAAGAAGAAGGTGGTACAAAATGCTTTATAGAGTTCAAATGGATGCAAGGTTGAATGAATGAAATGCAGTATAGAAAATACTCAATATGATTTCAACAAAACAATGTAATCACTTTTCTCTGGCAATCCCCTCCCCCCCTTGATACAATGCAAGGAAATGGAAGGAAGCACACAGTTCTCAGAAATGCGATCAACTGTAATTCAGTTCACCCCAGCAACTTAGACTACAGAAGTTTGAAAACACAGGCCCAAATTGCTTTGATATGTGCTGGCAATGAATTAAAAAATATGCTAAAATGCTTTTAATTCCCTTTCAGAGGTTCAGGGTGAGTGGTATCTAGTTAATATTAGTCCAGGCTCACACTAGCAATGATGCAGGGATAGTTAGCAGGTTAAACGAATTTCTGGCAAATGGAAGGCAAGCAGCAGCAGCTTTTTACACGTGAAGAAATTTGCAAATCGCGGTAAAATTCGCGAATGCGTGTTCCGCGATTGCGGTGAAACTATAAGGGGTAGGAATGCGGTTCTAGGTTCATAGGAAAGCCACGATTCTAAGCTTTCAGATAAAAGTTACTGCAAGTCTCTAGCCCAAACGGTTACAGAGTTATGACCGATTTAATAGAGGTCGTTTTTCAGATTTTAAATTTTAAAGTTCAAAAAGACAAGTGCAGCTTGCAACTAGAAAATGACAAGTGACAGCTTTACAAATGACAGGTGACAGTTAGGAGACAGTTCTACTTAGATTAAAATAGGTTGAATTATATTATTTTAACTAGGAGATTGGATCTGCACAGTTTTCTAGGTACTCACACTATATTCTTGAGTGAAATGGGCCTCATCACGGATCTGGTCAGGGTTTTAGACGGGACTCTGGTCTCTGCACTTCACAGTGATCTGGGTCAGCTCTCTCTGGTTCTCTGGTCTGGGTCTCTAGTTCTGGATAGATTGAAGTCTCTAGTTTGGCTCTCTGGAGGTTTGATGGAGGTAAAGTATGGATTTTTCCGGCAGAGCTTCCAGCGGCAGATGGATTTGAAAGTCCCTATCTGTCCTGTCTGTCTGCTTTTATGTGTTTAGAATGTGGGTGTGTTCTAGCATCACTGACCCTACCTCTCTCTCAGCTTCTAATTGGTCAAACTTCCATTTCTCATTTGATTGGGGAATGAACTGTGAGTCAGAGGGATGTCATTTTATGGCTTGCAGATAGGACACTCCTCTGTCAGATTGCACACATTCTATATTTGATAATAAAAGACATATTTCACAGTTACACAGTTGCTTGAAATTACATATACATGGTGTGGCTGAATTTAGCCATGTCTCTGTCCAAATCTGCTGTTTCTAAGAGCTTGCATTCAGAAATGGCACATCATTGACTTTTTAACTGATTTTTCAATTTCTGACATTGACCCAACTTTACATACATGTGCGCAGGGAGTATGGACATTAGCTGATGAAGTTTCAGATTTTTAACATACATACATTTAGAGTAATATCCACTTTTCCGCTAAAACCCCCCTGAACATACCACCGGTTCTAAAAACCTCTTAAACTGTGGGCAGAAAAATCACAAGAATTATGGTATCATTTATAAAATTTTCACATGTCCGCTCTATGAATGATCCATCTTTTTAAAGTTATGTTCTGGCTCCAAAGGGGTGTGGTTTCCTCTCAGCACAAGGTAGAAATACTGGTTTATCCAGTTCTGCCAAGCCAGCTTGCTCTCACAGGCAGTGCCCCTCCCAGCTTCTGCCAAGAGGAAGCTATATTTTACGACGGCTGTAATAAAACCTTTGCCTGAGTCAGGAGAGGCTTTGTTCAGAGCTCCTGTAGAGCACAGGTAATTCAATTATCAGATAGATGGCATATCCTTAGTGTTGCCAGCAAAAGGCAGATAGCCTGGGAACACAGTTGTGACTCAAGTTTCACTCCTGATGGGGTAGCTGTCAAGCAAAATCAAGTTCCTTAAACCAGACTTTCAGCTAACTGTCATGTTTTTTTTTTTGTTGCTTTTTAAATTAACTTGCAATTTTACACATGCAGCTAGAATGCTGATTCTAAGTGCAAAACTATGACATTTCAACAATTACAAAGGCATGTGACACCAAACATAGGTCACTCATTTAATCTAAACATTTTCGATTTTAGTGTCTTTAAATCCAGTGCAACTTAAACTGCTGCAATCCACAGCTCAGCCAGTCTTGTTATAAACCTTCAAGTCACTTCAGAATATCACTTTACATTGTATCCACCTCTCAGTAAGTCTTTCTTTAGCCTGCTTTGGGTTCATTCAGTTTTACACAAAAAAGTAAAATCTGGTGTGGTTTTAAAATGCCGGCTTTTGGATAGTGGTGAGTACTGGTACTGCACCCATTTTTGGGATTTAAGAATGAATTCCCCACAATTCTAGGTTGCATTTGGCAATCAGCATTTCCATTCCCAATGGTTTCAGACTACTGTGCGGGTAGTCCAATGGTGGTTTTAAAGCGCTTTGAAGCTAACCGGCGCTACTGTTTTTCCTTTGGCAACCCATTTCCCTCATGGCAACCCAGCCTTTCATTCTCGCACTGGTGGGTGGCAAGTGAGGCAACCATTTTGGTGGGCGCACAAACTGCGCAGCTTTCCTGGATTTCAGTGCACATGTGGGTTTTCCGCCATCTTGAATTTTCTAAGCCCACAGCACCAAATGTTGTGGCATGATAGCTTAAACGTGGGTCAGGACACCCAACAAACCGGAATGAATATGACACCCATTGAAATAAATATGACACACGGTGAAATAGATATGACACACGTTGAAATAAATATGATACCCATTGAAATAAATATGACACCCATTGAAATGAATATGACACATGTTGAAGTGAATAGGACATGCAATGGAATGAATATGACACCCATTGAAATAAATATGACTCACGTTGAAATAAATATGACACACGTTGAAATAAACATAACACCCATTGAAATGAATATGAAACAGTTTGAAATGAATATAACATGTATTGGCATGAATAAGATACACATTGAAATGAATAGGACATGCATTGAGATATTTATGACATCCATTGAAATTAATATGACACACTTTGAAGTGAATAGAACATGCAATGGAATGAATATGACACCCATTGAAATGAATATCACACACGTTGAAGTGAATATAACATGCATTTGAATGAATATACCATGCATTGGAATGAATAAGACATGCGTTAAAATGAATAGGACATGCATTGAAATAAATATGACACCCATTGAAATGAATATGACGCATGTTGAAGTGAATAGGACATGCAATGGAATGAATATGACACCCATTGAAATGAATATGACACACGTTGAAGTGAATAGGACATGTAATGGAATGAACATAACACCCATTGAAATGAATATGAAACAGGTTGAAGTGAATATAACATTTGTTGGAATGAATATGACACCCATTGAAATGAATATGAAATAGGTTGAAGTGAATATAACATTCATTGGACTAAATATGACACCCATTGAAATGAATATGACACACATTGAAGTGAATATAACATGTATTGGCATGAAAAAGACACACATTGAAATGAATAGGACATGCATTGAGATAATTATGATATCTATTGAAATGAATATGACACACTCTGAAGTGAATAGAACATGCAATGGAATGAATATGACACCCATTGAAATGAATATGACACAAGTTGAAGTGAATATAACATGCATTTGAATGAATATAACATGCATTGGAATGAATAAAACATGTGTTAAAATGAATAGGACATGCATTGAAATAAATATGACACCCATTGAAATGAATATGACGCATGTTGAAGTGAATAGGACATGCAATGGAATGAATATGAAACCCATTGAAATGAATATTGCACACATTGAAGTGAATGTAATATGTATTAAAAATTAATTTAACATCCATTTGAATGAATAAGTCATTACCTCCATGTCCCCATTCCTCTTCCCAGTACTTACCTTTGAGTACGTTCCGTGCTCACTGGAACTCTTTTCTTTTCCAGCTGCCCTCCTCCAATTGGAAGGAGTTATCAGGTGTTCTAGGGCTTTGGTGGTCTTCAGGTCTTCGATCTAGTGGAATGATGTTATGGTTCGTAAAGACAACACCCTGGCTCTTGCTTCCATCAACCATCAGGGGGCTACGGGGTCCTGCTCCCTGGAGGATCTGGCTTTGTCCATTTGGACCTGGGGCACGGCACACCTGGTCTCCTTGAGAGCGGTCCATATCCGGAGGGTGGACAATATGACTGTGGACCGGCTCAGCAGGGTGTTTCCGGTCTCAGCAGAGATGTCTCTTTGTCTCAAGGTTTTACAGGATGTGTGTCGGTGGTTCGGCATCCCTGGATGGACCTCTTTGCCTCCCCCTGCAACTCTCAACTTTCCTGGTTTTGCTTGAGGACTCTGCCCCCCAGGGGTTTATGAGGGGGTGGACGCTTTTCCCTTGACTTGGCCTCTCAGAGTTTCTTTATGCCTTTCCTCCAAATCCCCTGATTCTGCAGGTCATCAGCACAATCAGATCATCTCCACGTGTGTTTATCCTGGTGGTCCCTTACTGGCCTCAGAGGGGGTGGTTCCCGGGCCTTCTGGAGATGCAGTTAGCTTCTCCTTGGTTGTTGCACAGGTGGCCTTCTCCATTGCGGGTGGTCAATGTCCCCCTTCTCCTCTCTCATCCGTTGTGGGTTCTGGAAACGGAGAGGAGGTATCTCCTGGCATTAGGCCTTTCAGCTGCAGTGGCTGGGATGGTTCAGAGGGCGCGTCAGTCCTCTACACTTAAGTTCTGACCGTCATTGGGCTAATTTTCTGGCTTGGTGTCACCCGAAATGTGTCCTGGCACTGGAGTGTGGCATCCCAGACATTTTGCAATTTCTTCATGAAGGGGCGGAGAAGGGGTTGGTGGTCTCTACTTTCTGTTCTCAGTGGTCTGCCATTCGGGCTTTCCAGGTTTCCTGGTCCTCTCCGGTATGGGGCGAGGCTCTGGTCTCAACACTCTTGAAAGGGGTAGCAGGTACTCATCCTTTGGGCCCAGTTGGGGTTCCCTGTGGGACCTTCCTTTGGTCATGTCCATATTGCAGAAGCCTCCATTTTAGCCTCAGGAGGAGGTGGAGATGTAATAGTTGTTGCTGAAGAATACCTTCCTGATTGCCATTACTTTAGCTCAGCATTTGGGGGAAATCAGGGCCCTCTTGCGTAGGCCACTGTTTCTAGTGGTCGAGGAGGAGGCTTTGGTGCTGGGCTGTGACCCCTCGTTTGTGCCCAAGGTCGCCTCTTGGTTCCATCGGTCTCAGGAAGTGGTTATCTCAGCTTTCTTTCTTGCTCCGTCCTCTCCTAGGCGGGAGGCTTGGCATTGTCCGGATGCCAAGCAGGCGGTCTTACATTATCTGCCCCAGAGAGAGTCCTTTTGTCTCACTGATAAGGGGGCAGGGGACTGTGGTTGCCAGGCTTCCATTCCATCGATTAGCCGGTGGACTAATCTTTGATTCTATGAGTCTGTGGGCCTCTGTACTGCAGCTTGGGTCCAGGCTTGGTCCACAAGAGGGGTGACCGTCTCCTGGGCAGGCCTGCGGGGGCTACCTTTGTTGGATATTTGCCAAGCTGCCACATGAGCTACACCTAATACATTCATTCTGCGTTACCAACTCAACATGGAGGGGCTCCAGTCTACGTCCTTTGGTTTGGGTGTCTGGAGGCCGTGTCTGGTTGAGGTGGTGATAGGAGTCATGGTCAGCATGCCTTTGGCTTTTTGCTGTATCTTGAATAATTTGGTGTTGGGTGGGTTTCGCATTACCGTTGGTGTCTGTGTCTTTTGTGGTGGGCATGGGAGTCCTTCCTGTTTCTGCTTTGGTACAACTCAAAGGTAAGTACCTGGACGAGAAAGAGGGTTGTGGAGGTAATACTCAGATTAGTTACTGGTAATCTTGAATATTCCCCCTCCTCCTCCTCTGTCACACCCACCCAGGACCTTTGCTCGGCCCTGGCTGCACACTTCACTGAAAAAACCCAAGACATCCTTTTCTCTCTCACTTCCACACCACATCATACACCAACACTTCTGGAGCCTCCCTTTGCCACTCTACCACTTCTCCTCTCTTCTCTCAATCCCATTACACCTGATTTGGTCACCAGACAAGTCCGATCTATGAAGGCCTCATCCAAACAGGTGGACCCCTGACCCTCCAAAACCATTAAGTACAACATTGACTCTCTTTCTCCAGCCTTGGCTGATCACTGCAATCTCTCTTTTGCCACTAGAGGTTTCCCATCTTCTCTTAAGCACTCCATTGTGCACCCTCTGCTTAAGAAACCCCCTGCCGACCCCTCCATTCCAGCAAACTACCACCCTATCTCTATCACCCCCTTCCTGGACAAACTCTAAGAGAAGCTGGCTATCTCTCAGCTCACCCTCAACACTGAATCTGCTGGTTGCCTCCACGACCATCAGTCTGGCTAGAGAGCATCCAGAGCAACGGAAAACGCTTTTCTGAATACCTGTGAAGACCTGCTCTTAAATCTCGACACTAACACCCCTCTGTCCTCATTCCTCTTGACCTCTTCTCTGCCTTTGACATGGTAAACCACAACATCCTGATTGCACGTCTCCGTGACACCCTGGGAATCACAGGTCAGGCTCTGGCGTGGGTAACCTCATTCTTTTCTGGCCGTCCATCCCAGGTGGAACTTGGGTCTTTTCTTGCTACTCTCACTCTTTCAACCTGTGGTGTTTCCCAGGGTTCTAACTTAGCCCCCTGGTTCTTCAAGGTCTACATGGCAGGAACAGAAAGGACGCCCATGCCCACCACAAAAGACACAGACACCAACGGTAATGCGAAACCCACCCAACACCAATTTATTCAAGATACAGCAAAAAGCCAAAGGCATGCTGACCATGACTCCTATCACCACCTCAACCAGACACAGCCTCCAGACACCCACACCAAAGGACGTAGACTGGAGCCTCTCCATGTTGAGTTGGTAATGCAGAATGAATGTATTAGGTGTAGCTCATGTGGCAGCTCGGCAAATATCCAACAAAGGTAGCCCTCGCAGGCCTGCCCAGGAGACGGTCACCCCTCTTGTGGACCAAGCCTTGACCCAAGCTGCAGTACAGAGGCCCACAGACTCATAGAATCAAAGATTAGTCCACCGGCTAATCGTTGGAATGGAAGCCTGGCAACCACAGTCCCCTGCCCCCTGATCAGTGAGACAAGAGGACTCTCTCTGGGACAGATAATGTAAGACCGCCTGCTTGGCATCCAGACAATGCCAAGCCTCCCCCCTAGGAGAGGACGGAGCAAGAAAGAAAGCTGATACAACCACTTCCTGAGACCGATGGAACCAAGAGGCAACCTTGGGCACAAACGAGGGGTCACAGCCCAGCACCAAAGCCTCCTCCTCGACCACTAGAAACAGTGGCCTACGCAAGAGGGCCCTGATTTCCCCCAAACGCTGAGCCAAAGTAATGGCAATCAGGAAGGTATTCTTCAGCAACAACTATTTCATCTCCACCTCCTCCTGGGGCTAAAATGGAGGCTTCTGCAATATGGACATGACCAAAGGATGGTCCCACGGGGAACCCCAATTGGGCCCAAAGTACCTGCTACCCCTTTCAAGAGTGTTGATACCAGAGCCTCGCCCCCTACCGGAGAGGACCAGGAAACCTGGAAAGCCCGAATGGCAGACCACTGAGAACAGAAAGTAGAGACCACCAACCCCTTCTCTGCCCCTTCATGAAGAAATTGCAAAATGTCTGGGATTCCACAATCCAGTTCCAGGACACATTTGGGGTGACACCAAGCCAGAAAATTAGCCCAATGATGGTCAGAACTTAAGTGTAGAGGACTGACGCGCCCTCTGAACCATCCCAGCCACTGCAGCTGAAAGGCCTAATGCCAGGAGATCCCTCCTCTCCGTTTCCAGAACCCACAACGGATGAGAAAGGAGAAGGGGGACATTGACCACCCGCAATGGAGAAGGCCACCTGAGCAACACCCAAGGAGAAGCTAACTGCATCTCCAGAAGGCCCGGGAACCACCCCCTCTGAGGCCAGTAAGGGACCACCAGGATAAACACACGTGGAGATGATCTGATTGTGCTGATGACCTGCAGAATCAGGGGATTTGGAGGAAAGGCATAAAGAAGCTCTGAGAGGCCAAGTCAAGGGAAGAGCGTCCACCCCCCCATGAACCCCTGGGGGGCAGAGTCCTCAAGCAAAACCAGGAAAGTTGAAAGTTGCAGGGGGAGGCAAAGAGGTCCATCCAGGGATGCCGAACCCCCGACACACAACCTGAAAAACCTTGAGACAAAGAGACATCTCCGCTGAGACCGGAAACACCCTGCTGAGCCGGTCCACAGTCACATTGTCCACCCTCCGGATATGGACCGCTCTCAAGGAGACCAGGTGTGCCGTGCCCAAGGTCCAAATGGACAAAGCCAGATCCTCCAGGGAGCAGGACTCCGTAGCCCCCTGATGGTTGATGGAAGCAAGAGCCAAGGTGTTGTCTTTCCGAACCATAACATCGTTCCACTAGATCGAAGACCTGAAGACCACCAAAGCCCTAGAACACCTGATAACTCCTTCCAATTGGAGGAGGGCAGCTTGAAAAGAAAAGAGTTCCAGTGAGCACGGAACATACTCAAAGGTAAGTACTGGGAAGAGGAATGGGGACATGGAGGTAATGACCTATTCATTCAAATGGATGTTAAATTAATTTTTAATACATATTACATTCACTTCAATGTGTGCAATATTCATTTCAATGGGTTTCATATTCATTCCATTGCATGTCCTATTCACTTCAACATGCGTCATATTCATTTCAATGGGTGTCATATTTATTTCAATGCATGTCCTATTCATTTTAACGCATGTTTTATTCATAATTATTCATTGTCATAATTATCTCAATGCATGGCCTATTCATTTCAATGTGTATCTTATTCATGCCAATACATGTTATATTCACTTCAACATATAGTCATATTTAAATATTGTCATATTTATTCCAATGAATGTTATATTCACTTCAACCTGTTTCATATTCATTTCAATGGGTGTCATATTCATTCCAATGAATGTTATATTCACTTCAACCTGTTTCATATTCATTTCAATGGGTGTTATGTTCATTCCATTACATGTCCTATTCACTTCAACGTGTGTCATATTCATGTCAATGGGTGTCATATTCATTCCATTGCATGTCCTATTCACTTCAACATGCGTCATATTCATTTCAATGGGTGTCATATTTATTTCAATGCATGTCCTATACATTTTAACGCATGTCTTATTCATTCCAATGCATGGTGTATTTATTCAAATGCATGTTATCTTCACTTCAACGTGTGTCATATTCATTTCAATGGGTGTCATATTCATTCCATTGCATGTTCTATTCACTTCAAAGTGTGTCATATTCATTTCAATGGATGTCATAATTATCTCAATGCATGTCCTATTCATTTCAATGTGTATTTTATTATGTTTATTTCAACATGTGTCATATTTATTTCAACGTGAGTCATATTTATTTCAATGGGTGTCATATTCATTCCATTGCATGTACTATTCACTTCAACATGTGTCATATTCATTTCAATGGGTGTCATATTTATTTCAATGTGTGTCATATTCATTTCAATGGGTATCATATTTATTTCAACGTGTCATATCTATTTCACCGTGTGTCATATTTATTTCAATGGGTGTCATATTCATTCCATTGCATGTCCTATTCACTTCAACGTGTGTCATATTCATTTCAGTGGGTGTCATATTCATTCCAATGTGTGTCCTATTCACTTCAACATGCTTTATATTTATTTCAATGTGAGTCATATTTATTTCAACGTGAGTCATATTTATTTCAATGCGTGTCATATTTATTTCAATGCGTGTCATATTCATTTCAATGGGTGTCATATTTATTCAATGGGTGTTATATTTATTTCAACGTGAGTCATATTTATTTCAACGTCTCATATTTATTTCAATGCTTTTCATATTCATTTCAATGGGTGTCATATTTATTTCAACGTGTGTCATATTTATTTCAATGCGTGTCACATTCATTTCAATGGGTGTCATATTTATTTCAACGTGTGTCATATTCATTTCAATGGGTGCCATATTCATTCCATTGCTTGTCATATTCACTTCAACGTGTGTCATATTCACTTCAATAGGTGTCATATTCATTTCAATGTGTGTCCTATTCATTTCAATGCATGTCTTATTCATTGAATTTCAGTGTATGTCATACTCATTTCAATACATGTCATACTCATTTCAATACATGTTATACTCATTTTGATACGTATTATAGTCATCTCAGTGTATGCCTTACTCATTTCACTGCATGTTGAATTCACTTCAATATGTCACATTCACAAAGGTGTAATTTTGACTTGAATGGCCTCCCATAGTTGGGTCCAGGCATGGACATGACGGACATCCCTCTATCCCCAGCAGTGAAGGGGCCCCCAACCACAAGCCCTCAAAATGGCCAAAGGCCTATGCAGGCATGTGAGAACTCACCTCACTGATTTTTGTGTAATGCCAGTGGACACAGTGTCATTTGATCAGAAACCTGGATGCTAAAATAGAACAAGTCAGTCTCAGCTGATTTGCTAATTAATCTGAAAACCATTAATTCATTTTACTGTGCTCTGCGAAACAACGTCAGGATAACAACTGTAACCATCTCACAAACAAACTGACAACTGTGCAGAAATGTGAAGAGTTACGTGTGAACATTTAGTGATGTGTGGACTATTTGAGATGTGATGAACATTTCAGCAGAATTACTGACAACCCCCTACACTCTGCCACAAATAAAGTGTTTTTCTTGATGTCTAATTAAGCATAAAATGCTGCAGGTAATTAGCACCTGATCCAAATGTGCGGAGTTCTTGAGCACAGAGTTTCCAAAAAAGCCACTTTAATCAATTTACATTTTATTTCCATGTAATGTACACTGCTACAGCAGTGCACCATATGTTAAATAACACATTGATTAACAGTGGGGTTGTCTGCCTTTTTAAATTGTGCTAAGCAATTGATCACAAATACTTAAAAAGGAATTACCACCCCTTTTCAGACAATTCATTTATAAGACAAAGCTTAAGCCCACTACTCATGCTGCAACCTGGTAATGCAGATTTGGGTTTTCTTTTCAATCAATGTACGTTTCCTAGCCTCTGCTATGACATGTGGTTCCAAGTCACATGTACCACTTGCAGCCAGTTCTGACTTATTAACAAACATCCTTTTTTGTGGTAGGACATTTGACATTTAGGGCCTAATTCACAGAAGTGTGTTCTAATTGCAAAACCCCATTGGAAAAAGATCTGTGAATAAGGGCCTTTAATTTTCTTCGAATCTGGGCCCAACTGGATTGAAATGGATGCTCCACTGCCCCCTTGATAAAAGACGCAGGACGTGGCTTGGCGCCAGGGAAGATGGATGCTTGATTGTGCTGCTACAGCCCACCACCTGTATTAGTATAGTAGCAACGCATAACCCACTATTCTTCACCTCTGTTCTTTATCTACTGTACTGCTACTGTGATGAAGGTGTGTCAAGTTCAACTTCAGAAGAGCTCTGAAGGCTCTTTTTGCAACTTCTGGGTGCTGCAGACGTGGTGCGCTTGCCTCTCCTGTGTCTAACCGCCTCTCATAAGGAGATCCTCAGTGTCGCCGCCGACACAACAAGCGGGATAGGACCTAATGGTCCTGCAGCATTAGAGCACATCGAATTATGAGAAACAAAGTGAAGCTAAACAACTATATATTTGTGGTAACATATCTCTAACATTGCTCTTGATTATTCTAAATTAACGTTTTCCTGCGAAAGTCCACTCTAGCTCTTTCTAGAATTACTTTATTGCATCAGGAAGAGTTACTTGCCTCTGCTCTTTTGTCTGAAATGGATTCTGGAAAAAGCAATATTTAAACCCCAGATGTCCCTAAAGAGCTTATATCTACTTCTGTCTCTCATAAAAGACCAAGAAATGACTCACCTCCTCCACTCTCCTCTTAAGATCCTGCATTTGATCCTATATTACAGGAGATAAGGGCATTAAAACCCTTCATCTAAACCACAAATCAAAAATTACAGCAACTTGATGAAAGGTAGAATGTATTTGAAAGCAGAATGAGTGAGATTGAGCATAGAGTTGGCGTGGTTAAAGATGTCACACCAACAGTTACTCAGCTGGAAAGAGTAGTTAAACATCTGCAGAAGCATAATGAGGAATTGCAAAATAGAAGCAGGTGAAATAATCTTTGTGTCTCTGGCTTACCAGAGGGTTGTGAAGGTAACAACCCCATCTAGTTTTGACAATAGAAGTTCCCAGCCTTGCTTGATCTTTCAAAGGCTATTTCCATCAATATCCAGCTTGCCAATCACATTGGCCCCGTAAGAAGCTCTCTGGTGCCTCATCATCCTCCTTGCATGCTGATATTTTACATACTAGAATATATGGAACTTCAGTTTATCATATCTAAAAACAAGGAGTAGAACCCCCTCATGTTGCAAGGGAACAAGATCCATATTTCTCTGGATGTTGTGAAGAAAACTGCTCAACACAGGAAAGAATTTCTCTCCTTCCGCCTGGCATTCAAGCAGCTTAATGTCAGATATGGTTTATATCATCCATATTCTTTCAAAGTAACACATCAAAGTCATACAGTGGTTTTGATGACCCAGTGGACATTAAAGCCTACATTTGTTCCCTCAAGACTGAAAGCATGGACACGTCGCTACCGTCTAACTCATTAGGATTGTGACACTCTGCTGTGCTATGGCTGATCCCATTGCTCCTTTTTTGAGCTTTCTGCTTTTGTTTTGCGCATTACTATTTCTAATATCAGCCCTTAAGATTGGTGGGCTGGGCACCCCTTCCTCTTCTTGGGCTGTTTATTTTGTTTTCAGCCCTTGTTAGTGTCCCTGATTTTCATCTGACCCTATCTGGCTTTTCTTTCTCTTCCCAATGGGTATCACCTTCCTAATTTTTTGTTATTTATTTTGCTACTCCACAACGCTGTATTATTGGTCAGGCATCCTTTCCCTCTCCCTTTGTCCTTTTGTTCTCTCCTTTTGTGTTTAGCTTCTGCATGTATGGCGCTTAGCTTATGATTGTATGTCATCGGCTCTGGGGTTCACTCTGCCGATTATGCCAACTTGGTATTCTTCTGTATCCCTATGTTGGATGGTTTATATGCTAACTCTAACCTCTCAAATTAGAAGCTATAACTTCTTTAGATGTGTTACTTGGAACATTAAAGGATGGAACAGCCCAATCAAAAGGTCTCAAATTATTTCCCACCTTAAAAAACTGAATCCATCTCTTGCTTGTATACAGGAAACCCACCTCACACTCACTGAAGCCATGAAGCTCAAATCCTTCTGGGTCAAAGATGTTATTGCCAGCCCTGCAATGGGGTAAAAAATGGTGTAGCTATACTCATTAGCAAAAAACGATCATTTCAAATCTTGGGGCAGGCGGATGATGCTAATGGGCTCTGGGCATGGGTCCAACTTTTAGTAGGATCAGACTCTGTCACTAGTATGAATATTTACGGTCCTACTTTACCAGACCCTCTGCGTTTTGGCACTCGATCAAACAAATTGTTTTGAATTCAAACCTCACTAATCTTATTCTATGTGGTGACGTCAATCAAGTACTAGATCCCTTTTTGGATAGGAAATCCAAGTGCATGTTCAAAAGCTCCAGGTCTCATAAAGCATTCACTCGCTGTTTGACTGAAACTGGCCTGGTGGATTCTTGGAGACTCTCACACACTACTCAGGTAGAATGTACGTTCCACTCCATCCCCCATAGCACACTTTCACACCTGGATTATATATTTACAGTTAAATTCCTTCCTGGCACGATTACTGACTCTACTAAAGAGATTGCCAAAAACATCTCGATGAATTGCATCTTCAACTCTCCAACGATGAAAGACAATATTATCAATCCCATTTGGATTCTAATTTTCTCACCGTCCTGTCTTTGCGATTTGCGATTTCAAATTAACAAAAAAATTACAGAGCAGGCTTCCGGTGCTCTGTTAAAATTCAAATCTAAAATATACCAGACTTTCAACAAAGCTGGTGAAGCCACAGCCGGGCCCTCAAATCAGTAACACGTCATACAAGGATGGGGATGGAGAATAGCTCTGACACCAAATAATAAGACCAACTCAGGAAGTTGGTAAAAGGTCTCTCTTGATTGTTTTATTTTCAATTGTCCAAAACAGGGAGTACAACGGACACCAACGGACGTCGCACAGCATAGGTCTCAATACATTTAGTAAAAAACACTTAGTTTATAACAAAAACTCATCATATGTGACGTCATACTACGTGGTAAACTAAGAAAACCTATGTGAGATTGTGGTTGACTTAAGGGGAACATCTAAGTATACTTTCTATAAGGATTGGGATTGTGATTGGATCTCTACAGTCAGTCTTTCGATGTCTTATTTGTGGCAGTGTAGTGGTTGTCGGTGGATGCAGCTGAAGCTTTTGCTGTCTTATGTAAGTAGAACAAAACTTGCTTCTTTCCTTATTATACATTATAAAGGGGGGTGGATTGTCAGTGGTGTGGGAGGGACTGGGGTTGGAGTGTCAGTGGTGTGGGCAGGAATAGCTGGTGCAGAACTAAGTGTGCAATGATGTGCATGCCCTCAATAGAGGATGCTGGCTGCTTTGCATAAAAACAAACAGCATTTTGGGAACATGATAATGACCACCACTTTGTCAAACATGTCTATGCTAGTAATGGAAACATTAATTTCTTCTGAGCATGCAATGCACACTTTGTATGGAGCTCTTTCCCTTTGCCAGAATGGTCACCATTACAGTAACGTATGAAAATCATGAGACATACATACAGCTTTCAACAGTTTCATTGTTTGAACTTGGGAAATCTGCAAAATCCTCATAAGGATCGAAATAATGAGACGTTTTACCAACCCTTTGAGTTAATAAAATGTCATTTTTTGGAATACCTTCACAAAGCTGTCTGCCTCACATTTCTGACCCCTTGCAGACGTGAAAGGTTTACAGATAGCAGCAAATCATAGTTGCCAAATCCTCAGTGTTATTGAAATTACACCACCTCCCTGTGCCTATTCCAGCTGGCAAACATGTGAGCGCGGTGTGTGTTGTCCCCCCTGCCCAACCCCTGTACCATCATGGCGCTGCCTTGTGCAGCAGGACCCTAGCGGCCGTTAGCCGTGTCCCAGCTTCTTAACTAAGTGTCCCGTCTCCCGCGACCTGCCCCCAGCCCCTATTGGCCAAATCCTCTGTGTTATTGAAAGTACACCGGCTCCCTGTGCCTATTCCAGCTGGCAAGCAGGTGAGCGTGGATTGTGTGTGGTCCCTCTCCCCTCACCCTTGTACCATCATGGCGCTGCCTTGTGCAGCAGGACCCTTGCGGGCCGTTAGCCGCGTCCCAGCTTCTTAACTTAATAGGGGCCAGGGGAAGGTCCCGCCTCCTGCGACCTCCCCCCGGCCCCTATTGGCCAAATGCTCTGTGATATTGAAAGTACACCTGCTCCCTGTGCCTATTCCAGCTGGCAAGCAGGTGAGTGTGGTGTGTGTGGTACCCTTCCCCCCCTGTACCATCATGGCACTGCCTGTGCAGTGGGTCCCTCATGGGCCATAAGCCGCGTCCCTCCCCCCAGCCCCTATTGGCCAAATCCACCTTATCCTGGACTCGACCTGGGGAGCCCTCTTCCCGGCTGCCCCTGCAGTTAAGGGCCCAGAGGCAAAGGGCTGCTCCTGCATTGGCGGCTCCAAGGTGTGTCTACAGGTGTCAGCAGGGGAAGCCAGTAGCCAGCCGTCAACCAGCATCAGCAAAGAAGGTAGTGGTGGCCAGGGTGGAGAGTAGAACAATCACTCTACTCTGGAAGCCCTGACACACAACAAACCTACTTAAATTGTGACAGTGCCTTGATTGTTAGCTCGTGCCCTGTGATTGCTAGTTTGTGCCCTTTAGGATAGTACTGTGATTGATAGCTTGTGCCCTCTAGGAGAGTACTGTAATTGTTAGCTTGTGCCCTGTGATTGTTAGCTTGTGCCCTCTAGGATAGTACTGTGATTGATAGCTTGTGCTCTCTAGGATAGTACTTTGATTGTTAGCTTGTGCCCTCTAGGATAGTACTGTGATTGATAGCTTGTGCCCTGTGATTGTTAGCTTGTGCCCTCTAGGATAATACAGTGATTGATACATTGTGCCCTCTAGGATAGTACTGTGATCGATAGCTTGTGTCCTCTAGGATAGTACTGTGATTGTTAGCTTGTGCCCTCTAGGATAGTACTGTGATTGATAGCATGTGCCCTCTAGGATAGTACTTTGATTGTTAGCTTGTGCCATGTGATTGTTAGCTTGTGCCCTCTAGGATAGTACTATGATTGATAGCTTGTGCACTCTAGGATAGTACTGTGATTGTTAGCGTGTGCCCTTTATGATAGTACTGTGATTGTTAGCTTATGCCCTCTGATTGTTAGCTTGTGCCCTCTAGGATAGTACTGTGATTGACAGCGTGTGCCCTCTAGGATAGTATTGTAATGCTTAGCTTGTGTCCTCTAGGATAGTACTGTGATTGTTAGCTTATGCCCTCTGATTGTTAGCTTGTGCCCTCTAGGATAGTACTGTGATTGTTAGCTTGTGCCCTCTAGGATAGTACTGTCATTGATAGCTTGTACCCCCTAGGATAGTCCTGTATTGATAGCGTGTGCCCTCTAGGATAGTGCTGTGATTGTTAGCTTGTGCCCTCTAGGATAGTACTGTGATTGATAGATTATGCCCTCTAGGATAGTATTGTGATTGATAGCTTGTGCCCTCTAGGATAGTACTGTGACTATTGGCTTGCGCCTTCTAGATAGAATTGTGAACATTAGCCTGCATCACATCTAGATTGAATTGTGAATGTTACCAATTACCACATTTAGTTAGAATTGTAAACACTGGCCTGCGTTGCATTTAATGCATTTAAATGGAATTGTAAATGTTATCATGTGCCACACTTAGAACGAATCATGAATGTTAGCACGTGCCACACTCAGAACTGAGAATATTAGCATGTGCTACATTCAGATAGCATTGCGAACATTGCCCCGCGCCAGATCCAGACAGAATTGAGAATGATAGCAAGCACCACACATTAGCCTGCATCACTTCTAGATTGAATCATGAATGTTAGCGAATGCCACACTTAGATAGAATTGTGAATGTTAGCCTGCGCCGGACCCACACACAATCATGAATGATATCAAGTACCACACTTAGCTAGAATTGTGAACATTAGCCTGCGTCGCATCTAGATAGGATTGTAAATGTTTTTATGTGCCACACTTAGAATTATGAATATTAGTGGGGGCACTGTTGCGCACGAGCAAGATGGCCGCCTGATTTCGGAGCTTCTGCTCCACCGCAATATCCTGATTAAATGCATCCATCTCGAGGCTGTCTGAGAGGCCGGGAAGCTGCCCTACCGACGACCTGGGTGCTCAGGCACAACGAGTGAAAATCCTGTCTGAAAACGGCTAGAATCCACCAATTTACGACCACAAGGAGATTGGCCGTCACCTGGCATTGAGGCGATCTGGCTGTTGGAACCACGCGTATTTACCCAGTTGCTGGGGCCGTGGGAGTGCTGCAGGCCACAGGTCGGAGGAGGCTGCTTTGGCGGTTTTGCTCTTGGGCCAGGATTCTGGCTCGGGCTGATGGGAGAGATGAGGACTGCGGCTCCTGACTTCTGCTTGGGTTTTTGTGCTCTCCGGCCGTAACGATATGGAGGTTGCGGGAAGCAGACAATATAATAAAGAAGAGCTTCCTCTTCCCTCCCTGGTGCGGCGTCCAGACAAGATCGAGGGCCGATCCTGGTCGGCGATACGGGCGCCCGGCTCGCTTGCCTGGGCTCGCCCCTTACTGAGGTACCTGGGGGGCGAGCGGGTGGGAGCATTGTGTGCATGCCTGGCTCTGGTGTCCCTTGCTCTCCCGCCCTGGCCACGACTCGGCCTTGCGGCTGCAGTGCAAACAACACTGTTTACGTGGAAGAACATTGTGGCATCCTGCAGTGAGGCTCGTTGACCCTCCGTGGGGATTTGCGCGCTCCAACAAGCCCTCAAGGGCATTCCGAATCGAGCCGGGGAGCGCATTATAGCCCCAAGGACTGCTACGGTTTGCATATCCTGTGTGCACTACAGCACGCCTAGACATTGTGCTTCCCAACTAGCTGGAGAAGCGCGGGTTCTGACTTCAAGGCCCTCTACTCCCGGAGACGGGGGGAAAACACCTGTGGAACACACAAGCTCCATGCACAGGACCACAAGTAAGTCTGAGAAATACTACGCCAACAGGTTGGACACGTGGAAGGGCACAGTCCATCCATCCTAATGCGCTCTGGTGCACTTCAGCGTGTGGTAAACCACAGATACACCTACGATTTCAATTCTACCCGAACAGGCTAAATGCTGGGGGATGGTGTGGTGCTGCCACCTTAATACCAATACTCTCGCCGGAGATAGTCACACACTGTTCTTCGCTGCCATGGGGGAACCGCACAAATTGGTCAATTCATCCAAGACCCCTGGTGGCAAAAAGAAAGGCCCAATGGACACTTACACTAGCCCTCAGGGTCAAACTACTGCAGCAGACATACACCCAGAACCCGCTGTGACTGGTGAACACGATTCAGGAGAACGTGAGGATAAGCTAGCGATGCTGGTACAAAATGGGTTCTTGGCAGTGAATATGAAGCTGGACGAAATAGTGACAACCATAGGCTCCATGAGGGCCAGGATTGACAAGGAGAGCGCTCAAGTTACAGAAACTGAAAATAGAATAAGCGTTAATGAGGATACTATTTCTCACCATAGCCAACATATATCCCAAATTAAAGAAACAATCAGTAAATTGCAAAACAAATGTGAGGACCTCTAATCCCGATCGAGAAGAAACAACGTATGAGTGGTCGGTGTGGCGGAATCATTTGGGAAAAATCAAATGGAGAAGAAACTGGAAGCGCTGTTCAGATCCCTATTTGGTCCTGATGCATTCTCTGAACATTTCTTGGTTGAAAGAGCTCATTGTATGCTAGCACCGGCTCCCAAACCTGGTGCACCTCGACGTACGATAATTGCTCGTCTCCTGAACTAGAGAGATAGAGACACGATCCTTCGACTGGCTAGGGAGGCTGGCACACTGCAATTTGAGGAAAACCGAATACATATTTACCCAGACTTCTCCTCTGCGGTTCATAGCGAGTAGAGAGTCATACAAACCTGTAAAGAAACTCTTGAAAGCGCGCCAGATCACGTACACCTTAATATTCCCAGCAAAAATGAGGATTCAACATGCTGGGAGAGCGCATTTTTTTGAAAATCCTGCTGAAGCCTTAGCATACATAGAATCCTCTATACCCCTTCCTCCCCGAGGGGACAGACCAGCTCAGAACAACAGACCCTGTCCAACTGACTGAGATATGTGTTTTGCACAGATTTGTCTAAGTTGTCTGAGACCTTTGTCTTCTGGCCCGTGAGTGACTAATGCTATGGACGGCCTCATAATTTATGAACAGGTGGGGCATTGGGGAACTGGAATTGTCGGTCATGTGAGGCAACATGAGCACCCCGGGAATGCTCCACAAGTTGCAGTGGGAACATTGTCAAGTTTGGGGTGACGGTGAGGGAGGGGGGTTGGTTGAAGGGAATGGAACAAGTTGTTGTTGCACAGCCTTGTGTTTTGAAGCGGGCAGTGGGTCTCATGTTACCGAACCCAGTCCTGGCAAGGGAAGGGGAGAAACAGGTTATTGGTAAGTGGTTAAGCAGGTGGTCTCTGAGATTCTGGCGCGATGCATGGTCCATGAGAGGTACATTATTGAGATGCGTGATGCCATCCGTACATTTCTCTGTAAACATTGGTTGCGGTCTGAAGGTGAAGCTACTGTCGTGGAATGTTAGGGGTCTGAATAATTGGTTTAAAACTAGAAAGGTGGGGAATTACATCGCCAGACATGGTGTCCAGATTGTCAGATTGTCATGTTACAGGAAACACCTTCTATGGATACTAATAATGAGCGCATATTGCCTGGTTGGGCAGGTCAAGGTTTTATACAAATTACTCATCCCAGTCCGGAGGGGTCATAACTTTGATACACCCAAATTTGGGATTCAAGCTGGAAGGTGAAAACACTGACGCCCTTGGTAGGTATGTTCTTGTGTGGGGCAAGGTCACAGGTCAACAAATGCTACTCGTTAACACATATGGTCCTAATATTGATGACCCAGCCTTCTATGCCAATGTATTCCAGCTGATCACTTCCATTGATGTGTCCCCCGTATTGTGGGGGGGGATTTCAATGTTGCTCTCGATCCCAGATTGGACAGGTCCAGTACGATCACAAGGTCGCCGAGTAGAGCTGTTTTTACTCTACAGCACATCCTACTACAGCTCTCCCTTGAGGACGTCTGGCGGGTGCTCCACCCAAAAAGTGGGGAATACACATATTACTCTTCAGTGCATGATTCGGAGTCTAGAATTGACTACTGGTTTGTCTCCCCTGCTGTAATTACTGCGATGCAGGCATGCGAGATACTGCCCCGCACACTGTCTGACCCTTCCCCGGTTGTGATTGAGGTTGATTCCCATGGCTGTCCCAGACCTGTCAAAAGATGGAGAATGCCCGGAAGGTTGCTGTGCGATGCTGGGGTTGTAGAGGGGCTACACATTGAAATTGCAGAGTTCTTGGACAGAAGCATAGGCTCTGTTGACAGATACTCCACGGTATGGGAATCCTTTAAGGTATGGACTAGGGGAACTCTGTTATCGAAATCAGTGGGACTCCTGAAAGGGGTCCGAGCCAAACTAACCCAAACTGAACTTAAACTGGGGAAACTGGAGGAGGCTTATACTCATCCACAAGACAAGGCAACATCGGCTGAAATACAGACACACCTTCAAGAATTTGGCAGGCTGGCCGCTAGAGAAGTGCAATATATGGCTGCCCCGATCCGCGCCCGTAGATACGGCGAGGGTAACAAGGTCGGTAGGGCGTTGTCTAATTTATTGAAACAAGATAGACACCCCAACTGGATCACAAGCATACAAACGCCACATGGAGAGATCCTTCTGGGGGAACAGGAGATCAATAATGAGTTTGCTAAATACTATCAGCAATTATAGTGTAACAAGGATACCAAAACAACCACCGAAATTAAAACATACTTAGAGACACTGAAGTTGCCTACACTCCATGATGAGGCTCGACTGGCAATGGACCAGCCTGTCACGGCTGAGGAAATCGCTGAAGCAATTAAAGACTTGGCATCCAATAAGACTCCAGGATCAGACGGACTAGGAGCGGAATTCTACAAGGAACTCCACGAAGAGCTAGTCCCAGTGCTGTTACAGGTATGGGAGGAATCCCTCCAGAGCAAAACACTGCCCCCCACGATGAGGGATGCCATAATAACTGTACTCCCTAAACCCCGTCGGCCACCACAGGACATATCGTCCTACAGGCCGCTCTCTTTGATAAACACTGATGCCAAGATATTTGCAAAAGTCTTGGCCAATAGGCTTCTACGAGAGGTCCCGAAATTTGTACACCATGACCAAAACGGGTTTGTTCCTACTGTGTCTACGGCCCTCAACCTTCGTAGACTCTTTGGTATCGTGGCCCAAATAGACCCGGGAAGGAAAGCAGTGGCCATATCCCTAGATGCCGAAAAAGGCCTTTGATTCAGTGTCATGGGCTTACTTACTAGCGGTATTGGAGGCATTTGGTATCGGCCCTAATTCCATCAGATATGTGAAATTACTATACACGGAACCTGGGGCGCGAGTGCTGACCAATCGATCTATCTCTGATCTATTCCTGCTGGGGAGGGGCACCAGGCAGGGTTGCCCATTCTCACCCATATTGTTTGCATTAACAATAGACCCGATGGTGATTGCGGTCAGGTTTAGACACTCAGATAGGGGTATAAATCTGAAGAGCGCCACCCGGCTGATCTGTCTGTATGCGGACGACACGCTTTTGTATGTTCGTGAGCCGGAAAACAATATTGCTCCCCTTATGGCGGAGATTTGGGAATTTACTGCCCAGTCAGGATACTCCATAAATAAGGCAAAGTCTGAAATATTCCCACTCACATCGGCAAGCGCATGCCCCAACTCTATATGCGGACTCAAATGTTCTGCACAATGCATTAGATACTTGGGAATATTGGTCTCGAGGGATAAACACACGCTATACACAGACAACCACGAAAACGCACTACAGGCCCTGAGCACCAAATTGCTGTTATGGGACCGCCTTCCGATATCACTGCATGGGAGAGTTGCGGTACTTAAAATGATAGTCTTGCCCAGGCTGCTATATCTGTTTGTTAATATCCCCATATGGCCGGGCCGACCCTTCTTTAATAAACTTAGATCAATGGCGACGACCTTTCTTTGGAATGGAAAAACCCCTAGAATAGGATGGTAAAAACTGAACCATATTCCTCTGGCGGCATAGCTGCACCTGATTTTGAATTATACTACTATACTGCCCAAGCCCAATTTTCGAGATACTGGTACGATGGAACCGATGGGCCCCCACACGTAACGATAGAAGAACTCACCACACACCCCACGAATATACAGTCTGTGATATTTGACACATGCTACAGAGACACATGTGAGTTTAACCCGGTAAGCTGCACAGTTGGTGCGTGGAGGGCCATATTTAAAAAATTGGGAGTTGAAACCCCTTATAACCCAGAGATTCCACTCTGGAATTACCCTGGCATACCACCAACCCATGACAGCGGCTTGCGCGAGGCCTGGGACCCAAATGAGGAGATGAAGCTGGGTGACCTGTTCATTGACGGGAGGTTTGCGACCCTACAGGAAATAACTGGGGCATTTGGCGGGGGTCCACTCAGGGCGCTTCAATACTATCGTATGAGATTAGCCTTTCAGAAACACTGGTCACCCTTCCCCGACGAACCCCCTACTCATCCTTGTATACAACTGGTAACATCCAGGAACAGTCTGGGGATCTCAAGACTATATGCTGTAGTCCAAACACATTCCCCCTCGACTAACCTGGTTAAAGCTAAATGGGAAAGGGATCTGCAGTGCTCCATAGATGACCAAACCTGGGACAGATACTGTTCGCTCACCAAACGGGTCTCCCTGAATGCTGTCCTGCGCCTGATCCAGTTTAAAATTGTAAATAGACTACATTACACTCCAGGCAAAATAGCAAAGTTTGCGCCGGATGGGGCCAAAGAATGTTCCAAATGCAAGGCAGGTGGGGCTGGTGCATTCCACATGTCCTAGGGGAGCCCGATAGTGGCGGGTTTCTGGAAGGTAGTGGTGGAGATGCTAGAAGAAATCACACAAGTTCCCCCTGCACTTACCCCACAGAAATATCTGTTTGAGGACATAGGCAAATGCTATGAAAAGGTCAGAAGTCTGTTCAACGTTTCATGTGCAGTGGCCAAAAAATGCATTTTACAGCAGTGGAAGAGTACTGGCCCGCCCAGCATGAAACATTTCCTTAGGGAATTGACTTATGTTAACAAAGCTGAGGAGCAGTTTGTCCTCACCCACCCATCGGCAAGTAAACCTAAAGACATACAGGGACCCTTCAGAATGTACTTGTGTGACATGATTTTGGATGAGGATGACACTATGCAACCCCTGATACCTCAATGATATGTATAATATGTGATGCTCCGTTATTGTGGTAACGATGTAATTGTGCTGTGTATCTTTGTGACCACTAATAAAAAGAGTTTAAAAAAAAGAATTATGAATATTAACAAGTGACACACTTAGAACTGTGAATATTAGCACGTGCCACATTTAGATAGCATTGTGAATATGGGCTTGTGCCGGACCCAATTAGAATTGTGAATGATAGCAAGTACCACACTTTGATAGAATTGTGAACATTAGTCTGTGTTGCATCTAGATATAATTGTAAAATGTTAGCAAGTACAACACTTAGATAGAATTACAAATGTTAGCAACTACAACACTTGGATAGAGTTGTGAATGTTAGCGAATGAGACACCTGGATAGAAATTTGAACATTGTGAACACTGGCCTGCATTGCAACTAGACAGGATTGTGAATGTCGGCCAGTGCCACATCTAGATAGAATTGGAAATGTTAGCCATTACAACATCTAGATTGCATTGGGAATATTACCAATGCCACATTTAGATAGAGATAAAATTGTGAATGCTGGATTACTTTTACTTTACATCTGGAAAGGATTTGAAGGTGGGCCAGTCCCATATTTGGATATAATTGTGAATATTGGCGTGCATCATATATGGACAGGATTGTGACTGTTGGCCAGGATCTAGATAGAAATACAGAGATATTCGCACACCTCATCTAGAAAAGAACGTGGAAATTTAGCACATATCACTTCTAGATAGTGAGGCCAATAAGCAACCCACTAACAATTTCACCCCTCTTCATAAACCTCTCCAATTCTAACCAAACACAACCACAAGCCTAAAGCACAACAAACCGCACAACCTTCACTACACCACAACAACAAAACAACCCACACATAGCTACGCACAACAGTACACGATGGCTACTGACCGGAAAGCACCCCCAAGCTCAGCGAACAGTGTTAACCGAACTGAAGCTGCCAACAGCACATCACTGCTCTCTTGCACTTTTCCCGCTCGTCCCCACTAACTCACCCTCTGCCCTCCACCCCCTTTCCTTTTCAGATCTGTCAGACTGCCAGTGGAAGACTCAGGTGGTGATAGTGCACGGTACAAATATCCTTTAACATTACCATCAACGTCAGGTGGACAATTTATGCTCACCCCTAGTGCAAGTCATCTTCAACAATATTAAGTACACCATACATCATTGGTTCTCAAACTATAAGACCCTTTGTTATATGTTCTTCTTTGATTGGTTGACATGCTTGTGCCCTTTTGGAACATTCAGCTCACTAGCAGCATGTACCTCAGTGGGTGGACTTGACCATGTCTCCTCACCCAATTAGCCCAACATCTCTCATCACTCATGCTGTCTGCCATTCAAATTGTCTTTAAACATGGCCTTGCAAAGTATAATTGCCCCTGAGAATAAAAGGGATTATAGAAACACTCTTATCGCAGTTCAGGTCTGCACCTCCTATTTTCATCCTTAGCTCATGTGACTGGAGACCATATTTCCGGGCTTTTTGCAGCCTTTGATTGTCTTGAATTAATAAACGTGCCACTCATGGTGCTATTTTCCTTACACCTTAACAAGGCAGATTCAGCTTCTCACGTTCACTGTGCTCGAAGAGTAAATAACCAGTTATTGGCTGCTCCATCCTTTGACACCAAGCCGAACAGCTATTTCAGACCTTTTCCTCGATCTTCAGCTGTTTTCTTGCTGTGACACAGCCTTCCCGATCCTTCTCTCTTCATGGGTCTGAGCTTACATAATGTGTGACACTGATGTCCAGAATTCTTTATAATGGCGCCACTGCTTGCAGTTTATTTACTACGTATAGCTAGTTTCTAAGATTATGTAGTCTACGTGCATTGCTGCATCTGTACAGTTATAAAACGGCTTGCATTTTCTGCAGTGGTCTTCGCATGTGAAATCTTCATTCTGCATATGAAAGCTTACTCAGTTCTTTACTTCATCATCAGTTTCTACAAGGTCCATGCGTTCTCTTCTTTGACCACTCTTCTCAGTGCATCACACTTATTTCTTGTGATGTTAGCAGCTTCTCTTTCATTCATATTTATATTCCTTTGGGGATCTCCTCCAAGAGACTGTCATCCCTATGAGGATACATCATATAGGTTTTTCTGAATTGATACCTTGTCTCAAAGGCTCTTCGTGGAATAGGTACCAACACTGGTGTTGCGCATGTCGCAATTTCCGGTTTCCAACATATAGGCAAAATGGGGACTGGTCAGATTTGGACTTGTTGTCCCTCCCCGCGAACATGGACCTAGTCCCCACAAGGTCAGCCGCTGAGTTTGGTTTGGTTTAATATTT
Source organism: Ambystoma mexicanum (assembly GCF_040938575.1). Lineage (NCBI taxonomy): Eukaryota > Metazoa > Chordata > Amphibia > Caudata > Ambystomatidae > Ambystoma > Ambystoma mexicanum. The sequence goes on along the minus strand of NC_090933.1, from coordinate 223,919,720 downwards.
TGATGATGATCTTTTTCCCGTTGCTCTGTATTGTATGTCCGCCGCTCGATGTATCCTGATAAGCTTATGTGCGGGTGGGGGGGGGAGTTCATTCTGACATGTTTTTCTTGTAAGGGTATTGGTTAGAATTGACCAGGGGTTCCTGGTTTTGTGGTCATATTTAAACCTGTTCAATAAAAATAAAGTTAAAAAACAAATGGGGACGGGACTTCCTGCAGAGGCATTCAGCTGCTCCTCTGCACTCCACACTCTGGTTGATTTATCAAGCACTCCTTCATCACTTTTCACTCCCTTGAAGAAGTGCTTCTTTGCAGTCCAGATCTTTATCACTTCTTTCAGAGATCCTCCTGATTTTACATGTTCATCAGTACTCCAGGTCATGTGGCTGCATTGCCCTTTTGGATTACAGTAGATCCATTATCCTGCGTACTTGCTGTGATTCCTTGGATGAAGCAACTTTGTTCCCTAAGGTGCTAAAATGCTGGCCTCTACATATTTTCGGATTTCTTCATCTGTCCACTCCTTGGGTCCCAACCCTGATTCGACATTGATCATAATCTTCATTCCTACTGCCTTCTTTGCTGTCTTCTTGCACTGTATGATTATTATTCTGATCACACAGAATCCAAACATCACCATTACTAGTACTGCTCCCAGGAACTTAAAGATAGTGACCATCCATTGTGGAACCCATGAGAAGATAGACGCGAAACAATTATCATCTGCAATATCTTCCGTCTCATCTTCCATCTGGTTGTGCAAGTTCATCAGCAACGTAATGGCCTCTGTCAATTGAAACACAACGGTGCATTTGCTAGAGGCCTTATCTGCAATGGTTCTCCTTTTTCATTGGCCCATGTCAGCAACTTTGTGATCTTCAACCAATTATTCTTGCATTCATTCAGTGCAGTGTCTATAACTGGTTCAAACTATCCAGTTACTGCTGGTGCTTTGCACACAATCAGGCCTTCAGCCCATCATTCTGGAGTGAGAACTGTTCCCTTAATCTGCAGTTGGCCTCTTTCCCAGCATCTCCGTATCTCTTCTTTATCTTTGCCTTGACAATTTAGCATCTTGTTTTGTTCCCTTCTGATTTTTGCTCTGTTCATTCCAGACTGTTCGTATTTTATTGCTAAATTCCTTGTTTCTGGCTTCTCTCTTCTCTTCAAATCTTGTACATAAATATCTTCTCTTTCAGATGTCTCTTTAGTTACCCATACTAAGGATGCTGTTCGACCCTGGAACTGTCCTTTTGTCTGGTAGAGTGTCAGATGTGTCAAGCAATGAGCTTTTTTGCACTGGTACTTCTGTAGCTATGAACAATTTAGAAGTACCCATGGCATAAGGTATTAGAGTGCAAATGTAGCAAATTTCTTTAGACGTTCTCTCTCCCACATTTGACATCTGCTTATTCCACATGTTATTACCCAAGTGTGCTGTACTATCTAGATATGTGTTTATCCCATTAACGTCTTCCTCTGTACTTCTCCTGTGTCTTCCTAACAAAATGTTTGCAGGCCATGGAAACAACTCTAGAGCACCCTCATAGGGGGCGCTCGAGAGCCTGACCAGTATGGCCGAAGGTCCGTGAAGCTCCTCGGCACCCCCAGCTATCTGGCACGAAATCCTGAGGACTTGTGAGGTTTTTCCACTGCTTGCTACGGCGAGTCAGCGCCGGTACCTGCTTGGCCCCTGCAGGCTCCGATTCGACCCGTGGGAGAGGGAGCCGGCTTGCATCGGCGCCCGCAGCTCCGGCATGGCGTGGAGGCGGAGAGGAGTGCGGTTGCCGTGTGGAAGGCCGTTGGCTGAGCCCTGGACTGGGCGGGCGGGTGACTGCCGTGTGACGGTGCGGCTCCGGGGCCCTACGGAGGGGCATCCGGGCACTTGGAGAGGGGCACCGCGGGTGCGGTGAGGAGTGGCGGCGGCGGTGCGGGCACCCTGGAAAGAGGTTGCTGGAGCGACGCTGAGGGGGGAGCGGACTCCCCGGGCCACGGCGGTGGGGCAGCGGTGCGGCGCTGCTGAAGTGCTTGCCGGCCGAGATCCCTGCGGTCGAAGCGTGGGGGGAGACGCCGCTTGAGAGGTGGCCGTGCTCCCTGGGGGGTCCCTCCCTGCAGCTGGGAGGCAAGGATGCCCAGGAGGACTGATCCTGCGGTGGGAGCTCCAGGGACCCGTGGATAACGCTGGGCAAAGTTGAGGAGAGGACTGTCTCAGTGGCTTTGGGAGCTGAGTGGGGGCCTGGGTGCCTCTCTGTGCTTGGAGGTCCTGTGTACGTGCGAGGTGGCCTGGTTCTCCTGTGGCCCCTGGTATACTTGTGTGCTTGGACTGTGCCTGCTGCCCGCGGGTGGCAACATATCAGTTGGTGGCGCATTAACTGCTTGGCGCCTGGCCTCTCTCATTTTTTTTTTTTTTTGGTTGGAGGCCTGGTGGCGGGGAGGTCCAGCCAGCATAGTGGTAGCTCTGGGAGGGGCCCGTCGGTGTGAGGAGGGGCTGCTTTGCTCTGGGGCACTCTTGTTTGAGGGTCCCTTGGCCTCTCTCCTGTCCCTCTCTGATTGCCATGTCAAAATCGGGAAAGAGTGGGAAGCATCAAGCCAAGATACGCTTTGAGGCGCCTGCTCGGGCTAAGCTCGGAGGAGCGATGGTGGATTCTTTGGAGCAGGGCGCCCTGCCGGCGGGGACGGATCCCCCTTCAGCTCTTCAGAACCATGTTTCAGCAGCTGCAGTCTGGGATTCAGTCTCTGGATGGGAAACTGGACACCCTGCCCTCAAGGTAGATCATATGTAGGTCAGGCTAGATAAGCATGGGGAGAGGCTGGATGAGGCGGAGGAACGGATTTCCGGGGTGGAGGATGCTACGAGCTTGGTGTCTGGAGCAATGGTGGAGGTGCAGAGGGTCCTGAAAGAACTACGGGAGAAGCAGGAGGACTTTGAATCACGGTCGAGGAGGCACAACGTGAGGATTGTTGGATTGGCGGAGTCGGTGGACCGAAGGGATATGGAGAGCCTGGTGGAGGACATTTTGAGAGAAGCGCTGGGCACGGAGGGCTTCTCTCCGGTGTGTGTGGTGGAGAGAGCTCATAGGATACCGAGTGGCAGGAGGCCGGTCCCGGGAGCTCCACCGAGACCATTGATAGCTCACCTCCTGAACTACCGGGACAGGGATACTATTCTTCGGAAGGCACGGGAGAAGGGCACTGTGTCCTATAAGGGGGATGTCATTAGGTACTTTCCGGATTTTTCAGATAAAGTGCAGGCTGTTTGGAAAAACTTTTTTGACGTGAAGAAGCGGCTGAGAGCCAGAAACATTAATATGCTATGTTGTTCCCGGCGGAGCTCCGTGTGGAGTATAAGGGCAAGGCGCTGTTCTTTCAGTCCCCGGGAGAAGCGGTCTCCTTTTTGGATATGTTACCAGAGGAACCTTCCCAGTCAGGCGCTATATTGGGCTGGTTTGGGGGGCGGGAACTGTCGGTCTTGCTATATTGTCGCTGACATAATCTTCTGACTGTTTTCTGTGGAAAGAGTTGGTGGAATAACGGTGGGGTGCCGGGGGGTCGGGCTGGTAGATCCCCTTAGCACGAAAGCTGGTTGCCTATGTTGTTTGGGTTTGGGGTGCCTGAAAATTGGGGTCTCTGGCACGTTAAGGGAAGGAGTTGGGTGGGTGTTTGGGGGGTAGGGTGCAGGGGTGGCACCGACAAGTTGGGGAGTTGTCGGTAGGGGTGGGGGTTTGGGGGGGTTTTGCTGTCGGTTAAGGGGGTCATGGCACGGGATACACAATGCTGCTGGAGGTCGGTGGTTGTTAGTATGATGAGTTCTTGGTTGCTTGGTGATGGAGTCACTTAGGCTTTTATCCTGGAATGTGCGGGGCCTTAACGATCCGCCGAAATGCCTAAAGGTTTTACAATATTTGCAACGTCATCGGGTGGAGGTGGCCTTTCTTCAGGAAACTCACCTGACGGTGGACTCAGAGGCGAAGTTTGGTAAATGCTGGGGGTGCCACAGATATTTTTCGTTGTATTCCTCTTACTCCCGGGGGGTGGCAATTTTGGTGCATAGGTCGGTGGGATTTCGACTGCTCAAGGTATTGAAGGATCAGGAGGGACGGGCGCTTATTCTCCGGGGGCTTGTGCAAGGGAGGTTGTATACGTTCATTAGTTATTATGGTTCTAACCAGGACACAATTGACTCACTACAGTGGATTGAGCGGCAATTGGCGGATATACCCACGGGGGAGGTACTATGGGCCGGGGACTTCAATGCGGTGCTTGACCCCTCTCTAGATCGCACTGGGCACCACTCTCACTATCACAGCCGGTGTTCGGTTAAAATCCAGGGTATGCAGCAGGTCTGGGGACTGGCGGATATTTGGAGGGTGCGTAACCCCGGGGTGTGCCAGTACACTCATTATTCTGCACCACACAACTCGGCTGCATGACTGGATTATTTTCTGGTGTCTGAGGCACTTCTGGGGCAGGTGTCTGGGGTTTGGATCCTGGATCGCACTCTCTCTGATCATGCCCCGGTTTCCCTGGATGTTCGGTTGAGGGGGCGGATTGGGGGGAGACTACCGTGGAGGTTTAAATGGACTGAGCTTCAGGATGTGGTTTTCCGTGAGGAATTGGGGAAGGCAATTGACGACTACTTTGCAGTGAACGAGGGATCGGTGTCCTCTGTGGGGACTCTGTGGGAGGGGTTTAAATGTGTGATACGGGGGGAATGTAACTCCAAGGAAGCCGGCATATTGAAAAAGATCCGTAGGGATTTGGAGAGGAAGGAGGAGGAGATACGTGCTTCAGGAGGCTGCCCCTGTCCCTTCCAAGGCCCAACAGGGAGAGATCATGTGGTGTCTTCAGGAGTTTCGTGCCCTAGCCCAGCGGGAGGTGCAGTATTTATGGGATAGGTCGGCCCCTCGGAAATATGGTGAGGGACAAGCGCCAGGCAGGCTGTTAGCTAAGGCCACGCGGATGCATACCCCGGGAGGCAGGGTGGCGGTTATCACGGATGATGATGGGGTAAATCACTTTTAGGATGAGGCGGTCCTTAATGAGTTTCACATGTTTTATGTCCGCCTGTATGCTTCTCAGTCCTGCGCTTCGCAGGCGGATATTGATGCGTTTCTCAACCAGGTTCGTCTGTATTGGTGCTCGGAGGAGCAGAGGGAGTGGCTGGGCAGGCCGGTGTCGCTGGAGGAGGTGCCGGAGGCTATACGGTCATTGCCCAATGGGAAGTCCCCGGGTCCGGATGGGTTCACCTCCGAGTTTTATAAGTGTTTTGCGGACAAATTAGCTCCCTATTTACTGCGGGTATACCAGGAGGCAGTACTCACAGGTCGATTGCCAGAGACCTTGAGAGAGGCCTTGGTGGTGGTGCTCTTAAAGCCGGGGAAGCCTGAGGGGGATTGTTCCCATTATCGCCCGATCTCCTTGATAAATTTGGATAATAAAATCTTGGCCAAGGTCTTGGCGTTTCATTTGTCGCCGCTGATGTCCACGTTGGTGAGGGCAGATCAGGCGGGCTTTATACCGGGGCGCTCAACGTCGTTTGGTTTGAGGCGGATGTTTGGGTTGATGGGCACCCTCCCGAGTGAGGACCCGGCTGTGGCAGTCTTATTGGATGCCACTTAGGCCTTTGATTCTATTGAATGGCCCTTTTAGTTTACAGTTCTGCGCAGATCCGGTCTCGGGGGCTCCTTCCTGGCTGTGGTGTCCCTTCTATATGAAAAAACGGTGGCACGGGTGAGGATCAACGGGCAGGTTACTGCACGGATTCCGCTCAAAAGGGGGACACGTCAGGGGTGCCCTTTGTCTCCTCTGTTGTTTGCTTTGGCCATAGAGCCTTGGGCTGAGAAGGTGAGGGAGCTCCATCTCCATCGCGGGATCCAGTTGTTTAAACATAGAGTGGTTATTTTGCTGTACGCGGATGACTGATATGGTCTTGTTCCTGCGCCGCCCTGAGGTCAATTTGAATCCGGTTATGTTAGATGTTCAGCAATTCGGGGAGCTCTCTGGGCTGAAGGTGAACTAAGGTAAATCAGTGATCTTTCCCTTGACGGATGGGCAGGTGCGTTTTCAAGATGAGTGGGGGTTTCAGTGGCACCTGCTCAGTACACAGTATTTGGGTGTAACGTTGGCCCGATCTAGGGAGTTGGTATTCCGTAGTAACTATGAGGTGGTGCTTCAGCAGTCTAAGGAGGCGATGCAAAGGTGGGCTTCCCTTCCGCTCAATCTGTATGGGAGGCTTTCTGTGGTCAAGATGGCCATTCTTCCACGATTTTTGTATGTGTTTCTTAATGTCCCTGTATCAGTGCCTAAGAGCTACTTCCTTGCCCTCAGGTCGGCGGTGATTCGCTTTCTCTGGGCCGGCAAGCAGGCACGGGTGGCGTGGGGCACGCTCACTGCGCCTGTCCGCCGTGGGGGCCTTTCGTTGCCCGAATTTGAATTATATTACTAGGTGGCTCAGGCCAGTTACTTACGGTATTGGTATGGAATGGCGGCGGAGAAAGGCACGTGGAGATAGAGTGTTCCATTGCGTCCCCGGCTTTGTTCCAGTCGGTTATTCTGACGTCTCTGATGCGTTCGGGGGTGTCACACAACATGGTTGAGTTAACGTGTAGGGCCTGGTCTCGGCTGGAGCGTGCGCCTGTGAATATTATACTTTATTCGCCGGAGCTCCCGGTCATATTTATCCCTGGCATACCTGTGACTAGCGAGGCAAGTTATGTTACTATGACTAAACGGCTGGGTCTGGTTAAGTTTGCAGATTTGTTCCTGAATGGCACATTCCTTACCGTAGAGCAGCTGCGAAATAAGGGGGTTTTGTCCACGTTAGATGTCTTTACATACTACAGGCTTCGGGTGGCGCTGAAGTGGCTTTTCCCGACCTTTCCCAGGCAGCCACCGGTGGCGCAGTTGTTAGATAGTGTGATCAAGGGAGACTTGGATCGAGGGCTGGTCAAGCGGCTTTATGCAGCAGGGATAGAGAGTAGATTGCTATCTGCATCATCTACGCGTGGAGAGTGGGAACAGCTGTTGGGAGGGAGGTTTTGGAAGAAGTGTGGTTATACTGCTGTGAGGGTACGCGGAAGGGGGCTATCAATACCAATGTTAAGCTTGTGCATTATAAATTCTTACATCAATACTATTACTCTCCGGGGTGTCTGCATCGTTATTTTTCCCACAGGTCCGCGGCCTGTAAGAGGTGTGGGTATGAACACGCGGGGTTTTTCCATGTGGCATGGGACTGCGCATCGCTTGGCCAATTCTGGGGGGGGGTGTTTGACGTGATAGGGCAGATTGTGGGCCAGCGGTACTCTCCGGATCCGCTGATGGGCTTGCTGGGATACACTGCCCAGATACCGAAAGGATTTAGGAAGTTGGTTACTCTTCTGCTGATCTTGGCCAAGCGGAGGGTCGCTGTGGGCTGGGGTAGTGCTGTGGCCCCGACGGTTGCCGAATGGCCCCGGGGCATTTAGTATTGCAATGATATGAAACTGAGATGGGGGGTGATGAGGGGGAACACTTGGGGGGACACTAGGATGTGGGATGCACATGCATCATATCTCCTTCGTGGGAGTGATGAGCGCTCAGACTCTGCCTCACCACGGTTACTCATGGCTTCGCCATCACCGAGCTGAGAGGGCTGCTAGTGGGGGGCAACGTGAGATAGGTTTATGACTTTGAACTGCTGGTCCACTAAGGGGGAATGAGGGACTGTGCTGTCTTGGGTCCCCTACCTCGTTATGCATGTGCCTCAGGACTTGCTGTACGGCGGTATATGACCCCTGCACCGCTGCACTATGAGGTTTATTCATATACACTTGGGTCTGACTTTGGGCTTGTGGAATATCTCGTGTCATGTGGGGGGTAGGGGGGGATAGGGGGTTTATGGTTTGGTTTGTTGTTGATCTTTTTTATGTAAATGCCAATAAAGAAATTATTTGAAGAAAAAAAAAACAATAAAAAAGAGCAGCCTCATGCTGGTGAGACAATACAAGGGGCTTTGGCTTACCGGTAACGGGCAAACCTACAAGAGTTACTGGAGTGAGGAGGATCAAAGGGCTTTCTGACTTATTTGGAACAATAAAATAAAGAGTGTGAACCAGGAGAAACAGGAAGACAAAGATAGAAGCTGAGCATGCATATATTACACACCAGAATATTAACCCACACCATTTATGACATTCGGACATATTTTGAGCTTGCTCGTTCTCTGAAATTGTACAATTTTCAACATTCCTCATCTTTACTTTGTTTAAGGAAGGAAAAAACCTTTACTTTGGCAACTGCAGTATATTCTGCAATTTCAACCATTCCTCGACTATTGCTATGGGCAGCCTCCTAATCATAGGCCATTTTTAGGATCCTGTAAAAAAAGTGTGTATGTCCACATCTCTTCTAACAAGGGCAGGATAAGCTCGAAGAATAAACACAGATTCAGCAAGTACGACATGATGCACATCACTTTTTGGGATGGCCATAGGTTTACCCAAATAAATACGTTGTAAGAAACGAATCAGGGTACTGCTCAGGTTTCCAATTATCAAATGCGAACTCAAAATCCATTTCAGGCATATTTGTGGTACATCAACAACTTTCTAAACTTTATTTTCAATGATTTCTGTCGCTGAAGCAACATGTTTGCATGCCTGCTATAATATCTATAAGGAGTGTGCAGGGAGAGACACATTCCAAATGAGAATTTGCATTTCTTATCCGCTAGTTGGTTTGTCGTCCTTCTTCCTCCTCATCGATTGAGTCTGCACACGCTGAAATGATTCTTCTTGTCTTGCTTCTGGATCGATCGTTGGGGGTGCAACGGTCTTGCCGGTATTGAGTTTGATGTCATTGAGATGTATCCAAGCTCACCTGCCTTGAAACTTTACTGCTGGGGGAGTACATTTCTCTACAATATATGGGCCATCAAACCTTGTCTTATACCACTTCCTAGTGAAGTTTTTGATCAGCACGGTGTCACCAGCAAAGAGTCTAGGCACTGGTAGTAGTTCAGAAGGTCCGGTTGCTGAATGATTTTCATCTGTGTTCTGAGACCAACCCTCATGGCGCTTGAGTTGATTTGAAATCAGAGAGATACAAGCCATCATACATGCCAAATATTCATTTAATTAATTTCTTAACATTTCTGCTGTGCTCTGGGCATCACTTACTCCTCAATAGAGGAGTCAAAGGTGTTCTCATTTGCCTCCCTATCACTAGCTCGTTGGGTGTGAGGTGGTGGTCCGAACTGGGCTCATTCCTTAATACATACAAGGTTAAGGGCAGGCAATGTAGCCATACCTTTTTCACTGTCAATTTAAGTTTGACAATCCTTTCTTTAAGGAAGCCATTGAGTCTCTCACATACCCTGTTCGCTTGCAGGTGATAAGCAGAAGAAAACTTGTGCTTAATGCTCAACAATAATCCGAATGTATTTGATAGTGATGCATGGCTAATCTTCACAAAACTACCTAAATGTTAGCTAATCTTTACAAATGTATCTAAAAATGGGAAATGCCTAATTGGAGACACAACAGTAAATGGAAGACACCTAGGGAACAACTCCTAAACCGAGACACAAGATACCTGTGAAATGGAAAAAACACCTAAACTGGACGCACAGCAGTAATAAAAACACCTAGAATTGAGATACATGTGAAGTGGGAAAAACGCCTAAACGGGAGACACAACAGTAAATGGAAAACACCTAGATTTGAGATACTTCTGAAGTGCAAAACATGCCTAAATGAGAGACAAAACCTTGAACAAAAACCACCTAGATTTGAGATACCTGTGAAGTAGGAAAAAATGCCTAAACGAGAGACACAACAGTAAACGGAAAAACTCCTAAATTTGAGATAACTGTGAAGTGGGAAAAACCCCTAAACTGTAGACACCACAGTAAATGGAAAACATGTAGATTTGAGATACTTGTGAAGTGGGGAAAATGTCTAAATTGGAGACACAACAGTAAATGGAAAAACACCCAGACCCGAGACTCCTGTGAAGTGAGAAATATGCCCAAAATCAGAGACACAACAGTAACCGGAAAAACACCCAGACCTGAGATAGCTGGGAAGTGGGAAAAACACCCAAATTGGAGCCAAAACAGTAAAAGGAAAAAACATCTATAAAATAAAAGAAAGAATAAAAATTGTACACTGCAGTGATTTGAAAACTGCTTACTAGCTGGTTAACCTTCGTGTGCTATGTTACGTATTTTCCTGTAAATGTACTTATCCCCAAGACCCTCGTAACTATGTTGGACCAGGAGTATATTGCAATTTCAATTGGGAGTGCTGCTATATGACCTGGAGCATGGATGAACACATAAGGCGTGCAGGCAACCTGAGGGGGGTGACTAAAATATGGACCCCAAAATATCTCATGTAGGGGAGGGCATGAACGGGGGTGTGGTTGAGGATTCGACCAGCGGTGGAAATGTTGAGAGACAGATGAATACGTCCCACATAGCCACTGCCCCTCCCCCAGTTCTATATCACAAAGGTGACAAATGTTACTCACTAAGACAGCCGTACCACCCTTATCCCAGGCAGGAGTAGCAAGGGATGAATATGATTCAAGTGGAATATGGCAAGAATAACTAAATCTAACCATAAAATCACACACATGCATCCAACAGACATGAAGCACATGTGCATTCACCATGAAGAAAATGCACTAGGTCAAATATGCATTTACACATGAAGAATATTAACATTGCAACCATAAAGACATGAAGAATACTAACACAAGCAATATATAAGCTGAATGTAACATAATCAACATGCCTATATAGGTTACTAACATAGAAATGCAACAGTAACAGGCATCCATCTTATCCAAAATGGAAGCCAAAGCATGCATTTAAGTAAATAAAAGGCTTCAAGAATACTCAGAATGCTGAAATTACTGACTGGCAGAACCATGTAGAGCCCAGATATGTAGCTAAACAAGGCAAGCCAAGAAAATAAGGACGGTCCAGATGGCTCAGAGAACACAAAATAACAATTCTCAAAGCACAAGCCATTTATTCTTAGATTCATTTATAGAAAACACAGTTTTTGAAAGCCAGTTGCAGAATAATTATAAGCACAGGTGGGTAGTTCTCATCTACTACCTGTTTGCTTTTGTCTATTCCTCCACTACATCCTCCTCCACCTCACGCATGTCAACTGCCTACTACAATAAATACACAAGCTGATACCCTCCATGAGGCTCCTCCTGATGAACTGCCAATTCGGCAGCACCCTCGCCCTGTAGTGTGGAGGGAACTTCCTATTTTTTGGCCCCCAATCAGGCAGAATCTGTTCTAAATTTGTCCTTCAACATGCTTTTTGCAGCCTTCCCACTTCACACATGATGAACATGCCCTCCTGCTCCTCTATTGGTCCTGCCTCTATGGGCGTGTCCACACAAGGCCCTGGGAACCTCCTCCAATAGTCCTGTTAGTCTTGACTCTGTACTAATCAGCACCTCCTCTGATGACCCTGCCTCCTCTCCTTTACTATTCCCTCATTCAGTGCCTCAGCCGGCTCCCCACCCAACATGGAGGAAAAGAGATGCTGATGATGCATGCTGATTCATGTGAACCAGTGGGAAAGATCCTCCCTCATCTCATAACTCGTTCTCATTCTCCCCCCAGCATTGCAGGCATGGTATGGAAAGAACATGAGAACTCAAACACACCTCATGAACCCAAAAGTGTCAAAGCACCCATGAGAACTTAGAAGAACTCCTCTCACACAAGCAAAAAATCAAAGTCTACTAACCCAAAAACAACACTACATGACAAGCCAATACATGCAACAGAACAACTCGGGTCACAAGATAACAAAATAAACACGCAGGCAGAAACTGGCAAAGGCTCAACGTTTTATATTACTTTGTGTTTTGTGCTTTTTGGGGATAGGATTAGTGACAGATTTTTTGGGAGATTTTCTATTTTTTATTAGTTGAAACAAAAGGAAAAAAGGCACAAAATGAAAGGGCAACATGTTTATTCTTTTTCATATGAGAGAACTAAAAACACGTTGAACAACTACTAAAACATAGAACAAAGATGTACACAAATCGACAATTGAAACAACCAGGGACCAGCAATCTAAACAAAAATCCAACAACTTGCTCCTAAAGCACAACACAATTCCTAAAAACCCTGCTGAAATCAATAATACAATCCTCCAGACACAATCCAAGAATGTGTACTTCCTTCCTCGATCCTGGGCCTTTTATAGTGAGTTGAAGTTGTGTTAGGAGATTTGTTATCTCAGTTTGGTGGAAAAAACTCAACAAATCTGCCTAAGAATGCTCTGACTTTCTGGACACAGCTGATGAACAAGCATATGATTGACCCAGAGATCCAAGTCTTGTTATTGGACAATGTATCATTGTGAGAGATCCGGAAGACTACAGAGAGTTCATTGCACACATCCCCATTATAGGACAAATTGGGCCACAAAGATTTGATATGTAAATATGCACGTGCAACGTTTCAAACATAAAAGAATAATATAGACTGCGAGAATATTATTTATTCAATACTACAGAAGTGAGTAGGTCCTGCATTTATTGAAGTAAACTCTGCCATCTTACTGCATTTCAGGGTAATTCATAGAATTTCGCAGAAAAGTGTCGCAAGCGGCTGGCGCAGAGTGTCCGCGTGCGATTGTCTGCGCCAGGCACGTGCGCTAAAACCGATTTCCGCGCACAGCGTATTCATGGATTTTAGGCTCCCAAACCAGCCGTGGCGCAGAGTATCGCAGCGACCCTGCAGCAGCGCCAGTAACGCCCCCAAGAACGGCCTCGTGCAAGGAAAAGCCATCAAAATCGCTAAATCATCGCAAAGGGCTGCGCTAACCCTGGACCAGTTTACAGGGCTGCCAAACAAGGAACGCAAAGCGGGTAACGTGCATATCAGGGGTAGGCGTGAAGTAATACACGCGATTAGGCAGGGTACGTGTATTACAGGGGTACGCCGGGAAGTTTAACACGCGATTGGCCAGGGTACGTGTATTACAGGGGTAGGCGTGAAGTTTTACACGCGATTAGCCAGGGCACGTGTATCACAGGGGTACGCGGGAATGATCACACGGGATTTGGCTGGGTACGTGTATTACAGGGGTACACGGGAAGTTTTACACACGATTTGGCTGTGTACGTGTATTACAGGGGTGCGTGGGAATCATCACACGCGATTTGGCTGAGTACGTGTATTACAGGGGTGCGTGGGAATCATCACACGCGATTTGGCTGGGTACGTGTATTACAGGGGTGCGTGGGAATTATCACACGCGATTTGGCTGGGTACGTGTATTACAGGGGTGCGCAGGAATTATCACACGCGATTTGGCTGGGTACGTGTATTACAGGGGTGCGTGGGAATAATCACACGCGATTTGGCTGGGTACGTGTATTACAGGGGTGCGTGGGAAGTCACACACGCGATTAGGCTGGGTGGGTCCTCAGAGGTGTTCCCTGTACACCCTCCACGGCCCCTGCAGGCAGCCTACAAAACAGGGGACTACCCTGCACACCTGCTCATGTCCCCCTGCACCCCCACCCCCCTGCAGTGCAGGGGCAGCCTCCACCAGGCCCCCACTCATGTCCCCAATCACCCCCACCCCCCGGCAGTGCAGGGGCAGCCTCCACCAGGCCCCCACTCATGCCCCCTATCACCCCCACCCCCCAGCAGTGCAGGGGCAGCCTCCACCAGGCCCCCACTCATGTCCCCAATCACCCCCACCCCCCAGCAGTGCAGGGGTACCCTCCACCAGGCCCCCACCCATGTCTCCCACCACCCCCACCCCCCAGCAGTGCAGGGGCACCCACTACCAGGCCCCCACCCATGTCTCCCACCACCCCCACCCTCCCGCCACCAGGGGCAGCCTCCACCAGGCCCCCACTCATGTCCCCAATCACCCCCACCCCCCAGCAGTGCAGGGGCAGCCTCCACCAGGCCCCCACCCATGTCTCCCACCACCCCCAACCCCCAGCACTGTGGGGAACCTGCCAGCAGGCCCCCACCCATGTCCAACCCATGTCTCCCACCACCCCCACCCCCCAGCAGTGCAGGGGCAGCCTCCACCAGGCCCCCACTCATGCCCCCTATCACCCCCACCCCCCAGCAGTGCAGGGGCAGCCTCCACCAGGCCCCCACTCATGTCCCCAATCACCCCCACCCCCCAGCAGTGCAGGGGTACCCTCCACCAGGCCCCCACCCATGTCTCCCACCACCCCCACCCCCCAGCAGTGCAGGGGCACCCACTACCAGGCCCCCACCCATGTCTCCCACCACCCCCACCCCCCCCCGCCACCAGGGGCAGCCTCCACCAGGCCCCCACCCATGTCTCCCACCACCCCCACCCTCCCGCCACCAGGGGCAGCCTCCACCAGGCCCCCACTCATGTCCCCAATCACCCCCACCCCCCAGCAGTGCAGGGGCAGCCTCCACCAGGCCCCCACTCATGTCCCCAATCACCCCCACCCCCCAGCAGTGCAGGGGCACCCTCCACCAGGCCCCCACCCATGTCTCCCACCACCCCCACCCTCCCGCCACCAGGGGCAGCCTCCACCAGGCCCCCACTCATGTCTCCCACCACCCCCACCCACCAGCACTGTGGGGCACGTGGCCAGCAGGCAGTCAGGCAGCCGCAGATGGCAGGTGGGAGCGTGCTCAGGGCTCTGGGGGGCAGTAATTTGGCCTCCTGTCCAGGAGCGTGGTCTTTCGTGTGTGAACGCGTGGACAGCCTGATAGGGAGTGATTCTGCACGTGAAAATCCCACACGTCAGCGTGTGAATCGAGGAAAGGCCCTTAGCGCGTAAACCCGTCACCAGCATATGCGCGCCTATAGTCACCTGCACGTGCAGGAAAATGTTGCGTGACACGTCCAAGTGTCAAAGCGTGTGATTGGTGAAAATGGATCTACACGCAGAAGTGACAAAGCGTGTGATTGGAGAAAATGGATCTACACGCAGAAGTGACAAAGCGTGTGATTGGAGAAAATGGATCTACACGCAGAAGTGACAAAGCGTGTGATTGGTGAAAATGGATCTACACACAGGAGTGACAAAGCGTGTGATTGGTGAACGTACACGCCGCGTAAGTGACGCTGTACGTGTGGGCCTGTATATAAGGTACGTGTAGAACACCATTTCCTTGTACGTGCTTTTCGTGGAGAGCGAGTGGGTGAATTCTGTACTTCTTGTCGTTTCACACGCGATTTACTTCACAGCGTTTCCAGTTCGTACTCCCTGTTACCTCTGACAGCTTTTTCTCTTTTTTCTTTTGTACTGGTTTACCTGGGCCTGTTCCCTCAAACAGTGTCCCCTTCTACTGTTGTCCTGTCTTCTCAGACAGCGTACACATCTTCTTTTGGCGGGGGTATTGCCAACCAAACGCGCTCATTTTTCACGCTCTTTTACCTGGCAGACGGTGAGTCACGCACGTATCTAACTTCTGTGCTTGCCCCGTGTGTAGCCTACCCCTTCAGAGGTCATTCTAGGCTGCGTGTGACACGCATACGTTCATTCTTGTGTTACTGGGTGCCACAGCGTAGTGCAGGTTTTTATTTCTGCACACGTGGTCTAGGAGGGGTTGCGTGCACGTCATCTCCCTTTTTTGGGCCTCCTGTGCGTTGCGTGACCCGTCATCTTTCCCCAGGGGTTACAATCAGCCGTGCTAGAGCACTAGGGTACAATTACCATCTGGTACCCAACCCCTTTGACCCCCAATTGCCCAGGACAATTGTCTACAGCCACTCCCATACGCACATTAATATCAGTGCCATGGCTGGGAGGCGAGGATTCCGTAAGGGTGGCAAAGGTGGAAGAGCCACAAGTGGTGGCCGTGGTGGATCCGGTAGGGGACGTGGTCGTAACTTGCAGGGTGAGCCTGTCCCCCCATGTGTGGAGGACCAGTCAAGGGCACCCATCATCCCCCCCCTCTCCCCCCTCCTCCCCTCCCGTTGAGGCTGAAGTGGCTGACACCATCCATGCTCAGCCCTTGTTGGACCAGCCCATTGTGGCACCAGACCTGGCTGACTCCATGGCTGACTTCCAGGTCAGCAGGGCTACGACACGTGCGCTGGTGCACGTTGATGCTATCATGCCACGTGGATCTGGGGCAGCAAGGTCATCTGTGCCCCAAGTAGGCAGGGCGGAGAGGCTGCAGGGGCAGCTGCGGCTCCATCCACCCCAGCTCTCACACACCCAGCCAGGACAGTGTCCGTCCTAGTCCATTCTGCTGACATTCCCCATGACACCATTACACTTGAGCCAATGCCTGCACCAACTCCCATGCTGAGTGTGCAATCCCACACACCTGATACAGAGCCCACCAGGGCTCCTGCCCCTAGTGTCCAGAGCGGCGCAGGACACTCAGGATCACCACCACCTTCCAAGCGGAAGAGGAAGAGTGCTCGTCCGGCACAGGCTGATGCCCCAGACACGGCTACACAGTCCGGTCCGTCGAGGAAGCCCAGCTTCACGGATGACGAACTGAATGCACTTGTCCAGTATGTGTCCGGACATGATAACGAGATGGTCATTGTTGCAGGATCCAAGACCACACCTGCACAACGCCAGGCACACTGGCAGACCGTTGCGGACATCGTAAGTGCCCTTGGAATCGTGAGGCGCACAGCCAATGATTGCTACAAGCGCTGGAATGACCTAAAGCGCAGGGCAAAGAAGAAGCTGGCCTCAAGTCATGCCGCAACTCTAGTGACTGGAGGTGGGTCTCCAGTAGAAGACATGGAACTCACTCCACATGAGTCAGTCGCTGGGACCTACGTCACGGAGGAACAGATCCAAGGCGTGGGAGATCTGCCTGATTACGAGGCATTGTCCGGTGAGTGCACATGCATGTGTGTGTCATCCATGTGCATGGTGTGTGTGTGAGGGCATCTGTTTGTGTGCCAGGTGAGAGTGTGTGCGCCTGAGTCGAATGGGTCAGCCATGTGCTTCATGCAATACATCCTGCGCAGCTGCATTTTGCCATTGCAGTATCCCTTCTGCCAACAGTAGACATCTAGGCCAACAGCACCCAAGTTGGCCTTGAAGTGTCACCTTGCCACAACATTGTTGCTTATTTTCCTATGTTCAATCAGACAGATTGTATGCATTCCACCACTTATACTAGGTATTCCTCAGTCCTCTAGTCACATGTATGGCATGGCCATGGTAAAGTGGAGTTACTTTGTTACCTGGATATCATATGTTCACACATGTCCTTGTGCAATTGGACCATATTGCACTGCCAGCTCCAGGTGATAAAGCAGACCTGTTTGAATTAGAAAAGCTATTGCATGTGGGAACTGGACAGAATGAATAAGTGCTGCCCTCCTCTCCATCTACACTCAATAGCAATGGCACATGCCATCTGTGTGATGGCATGTGTGTGTCACCTGGCAATCACAGGGCAATGTGTGATGCCACTGCCAGGCAGCATGCATGAAATGTGTTCAACTTCCATCTTTGTGTAATGAGTGTGTGCCATTTGCCTGCCCTTTATACGCAGTGAGGGTGCATGCATGGGAGGGTCTTAGTCATGTGGGACATGTGTCAATCAAGTACTGGTTCTCTTGCTTCTCAGCCCTCATTGTGTGCCATGGTGCTAATGCGGGTTTCCATTTCTTTGTCATTATGTCATTGCAGGGGAAGACGCACCTGATACTGCTGGGGTTGTGGAGATGGTGCAGAGCCAGGAGGGTTCCGAGGGCCGACCAACCACCAGTGAGGGACGTGGTGTGCTGGTGGGTGAAAACCCACAAGTGCTGCAGGTCGTGCTCTCAAGGGGTGTCTCTGGCTGCACCTCCCCCGAGCTGTACTCAGCTGTTGACTCGGATGATGAGACCTACGTGCCGTCGCAGGTGAGTGTTCCAGGGAGGGAATCTGTTCAGTCCCACCCACCTGCACCAGGGTCAGAACCCTCAATGGGGATGTCAGTGTTGGCAGCTAGGCCTTTGGTGGTTACGGATGCAGGGTCACACTCCGCGACATCTGATCCTGTTCCTGGGCCAGCAGATCAGAGGGGGAATGCAGTCCTGCAGCCTTAGGCAGTGCCGGCACAGCAAGGCGCAGTCCGCCTTGCCCCAGACAGGTGTGGTGCCCGCCGACGTGGTGGCCGTACGCCACCTGGCAATACCGCATGGGAGCAATCCATTTACGGTATGGCTACCCAACAGGCAGCATCATCCGAGATGATGGCTCAGGCCATGGATAGGGTGGCCACTTCCATTGTCCCCCCTGAAAGGCTGATGGAGCGACTAGAGCAGGCAACCGACTCCATCTGCCAGTCACACAGGGAGGACATGTTGGCGTCCAACAGGGACAGGCGGGCGGCACTGGCGACTCTGCAGGAGGCCATCTCCATAGAGTCCCAGGGCCACAGGGAAGCCCTGAGGCAGGAGCTACATCAACTCAGGACGACTCTTGTTGAGCTAGAGGCTTCAACACACCAAAGGACAGAACAGCAGCTGGAGCGTCTCACCCGTACGCTCTCAGCTGAGATGCAAGCAACGAGGGCGGAGGTCCGGGCATCCCGTGAGTTGTTGCATGGGGACCTCCGCACACTCATCCTCCAGAACGAGACCTACCACACCCGCATGCTTGCAGCCATGGAGGAACAGAGTAGGGCCTTGCGTGGGCTGCCTCCCAAAGTGCAACCACCTCCGGATGCAGCTGCACAGGGTGATAATAGCGACAGCAGTGATACTCCCACAATAGGGTAGCCGTGTGGGCCATGAGCCCATGGAGGTGTTTTTTTTTCCCAGGATCCACACAGGTGGTTTCTGGTGTGCACCCTGACCTCGGACCTCCTGGGTGGCCTCCCCAACCCCCCCGGGCCCTTTAATGGCCATTTTTGATTTTTTTAATTTTTTTTATTTTTTTTATTTTTATATTTTTCCCAAATTTTTTTGGGACAATTTGTTGGCTTCCGTGGTTCCTGTGGGCATACGCTGCATTGTGGCTGGGCACATGCAGGCTTGTCATGTATTAGGTTCAGATGCCTGGGTTTGAGTCACACACACCCCTCCTGCTTCCCGTTTCCATGGGCTTGCAAAGGGTGTGCCCAAGTGACATTGAAGTACATGGTGACATTGGACTCCTACTACATGTGTGGGTAGTCTAGTCAATACTGTGTATACATTCCTAGTGCATATTGCTGTTGTGTTGTACACTGCATGTTGCATTGATGTGTAACTCATCATCTGTGTCTGCCTCCCAATTTGCAGGTCCCTTCCTCATGTCTACACAAGGCCCTCTACTTTGGAGATGGGGTCCTTGTTGGCAGCAGTGCACCTACAACTCTACATGGCACCAACACTGTTCAGTTGGAAGTGGTGGGAGTGCAGGCATATCCAGGTGGTGAGACAACTGATCTATTACATTACTGAAGTCATGTTAATGGTAGTACGTGCTCAAGTTTGTTGTTTGTCCTGCATTACAGTGAGCATTTCAGGTGTAGGAAGTTTCAATTGGGGACACTGTACATCGCAACACTTGTCATGTTGTGGGGATTACTTTGTTTACCTGCACATAGCATGACATGGCACGGTGTCTTGTGTGGCGGTGCTGGGGATGGGTTGGGTGACATGGCACTGTCCTCTTGTTGCATTTAGCCAGTGGGTATTCATTTTGGCTGCTTGAATGTGTTTCTTCACAAAACTGCATTGGTGTTTTGTGTGGGTAGGGATGCACACATTGTAACACTTCCAGGTGAACAATCTCAGGCTGATATGCTTTTCACGGTTGAATCTCCAGACATCCAGGATGAGTGTCAGGTTGAGTCATCATTGATTGTCAGATGGAATGTGCCAGGCCAGTGTGCACTCCACAGGGGAGTGTATACTATGTGAAGTATTTAGCCACTAGCTGTGTACGGGTTGCCTCCCCTCGTGCCCTTTCCCCTCCCATGCGCAGCGGCTGTGCATGTGGTTGGGGATGTGGGGCCACCACCATGTCCACGGGCAGGCCCCGGCATGTTGCAACGTTGTGCAGGACACATGCTGCCACTATGATCCTGCACACTACTGGGGGAGCGTATAACAGCTGCCCGCCAGAACGAACAAGGGAGCGAAAGCGTGACTTTAGCACTCCGAATGTGCGCTCCACTATGCCCCGGGTTGTAATGTGGGCTGTGTTATATCTTACCTCGGGTGGCGTGGTGGGGTTCCGAATTGGCGTCATCATGTGGGGGCTGAGAGGGTAGGCACTGTCCCCTGTGGAGGTGGTGATTGGTATCATTGGTGGGGTTGTGACCTTGCTCAGTATCCAACATGCATGCATGTGCAGTGGCATACATACTCACCAAGAAGCCATGTATCGCCATGCCGCCCAGCATCTATGTCCCGGCATAGGGTGGACATTCGGTAAATGAAGCTGTCGTGGGTGGACCCAGGATAGTTGGCATATACTGAGGTGATGATTCCCTTGGCATTACATACTACCTGCACGTTGATGGAATGCCAGTGCTTGCGGTTCCTATAGATGTGCTCAAATGCCCTGGGGGGACGTAGAGCCACATGGGTGCAGTCGATGGCACCTAGCACTTTGGGGAATCGTGCCACACCGTAAAAATCCAGGGCGGCAGCATGCCTTTCAGCAGGTGTTCTGGGCAGGTATATGTGCCTGCGGACTGATGGGCGTGCAGTGATGATGTCCAAGACCTGGTGTAGGCAGCGTGACTGGGTGGCCTGTGACACCCCACCCACTATGGCACTTGTCCGCTGAAATGATCCAGTGGCTAAGAAGTGCAGTACATTGAGGACCTTCTCCAGGGGGCTGAGTGCTTGGGAGCACAGGGTGGGTGATGTGAGGTCATCCTCCCACTCACTCACCAGGTCCAGTATTATGTGTGGTGGAAACCTGTACCTTCCATACACCTGGTCATCAGGCATCCCGAAAAGGCTGGTTCTGGGTGTGAATATTCTGGCCCTGACTCTCCTCCTCCTCCTCCTTTGGTAGCCCACTGCCACTGCTGCTAGGAACGGTATGTTCCTCCTGGCATCTGGCTTGTTATTTGAAAAGTGCGCAAATTAATGCTTTGCGCGTGTTCTAGGCGAGCGTGTGACCCGCGCACCCCTGGAATCTAGTTCCCAGTCCAATAGCGTGTGGAAATTCCCACGCAGCACGGGATCAAGTGCGCTGACGTACTTGCGTGTGTAAGTGCCCGCGCACCCCTGAAATACACGTACATAGGCCAATCGCGTGTACGCGCACTTTTGTCCAATTACACGCGATGACGCACCCCTGAAATACACGTACATAGGCCAATCGCGTGTACGCGCACTTTTGTCCAATTACACGCGATGACGCACCCCTGAAATACACGTACATAGGCCAATCGCGTGTACGCGCACTTTTGTCCAATTACACGCGATGACGGACCCCTGAAATACACGTACATAGGCCAATCGCGTGTACGCGCACTTTTGTCCAATTACACGCGATGACACTCTGACGTGCAGTATTTCCACGTGTGCTCCGTCATCACGTGCTGAGTGGGGAACACCCGTGCGGGTCACGTCAGACGCGCTTACGCGCTGAGGGACTCTGGTCCAATAGAATCGCGTATGCGTGCTGACGCGCTTACGCGCTAAGGGCCTTTCCTCGGATTTCACGCTGACGTGCAGGATTTTCACGTGCCAAATCACTCCGTATCAAGCTGGCCACCCGAAAACACACGGAAGACCACGCTCCTGCCCAGAAGGCCGAGTTACTGCCCCCCAGTGCCCCGAGCAGCCTCCCACGTGCCATCTGCTGCTGCCTGCCTGCCTGCCTGCCTGCTGCCACCGTGCCCTGCCATTTGGTGCCTGCACATCAGCCATCTGCAGGGGTCCAGTTGCTGTGTCCACCCCTGCTGGAACTGAAGACTCCCGACTGGGATTACATTGCTCCACAGCCCAGCCCCAGGACCCAGTTGCCCACCCACACCTGCCTCTGGGGTTGCAATGTCGGGCACTTCCACATCTGGCACCAGTGGCAACCCCAGGCCAGAGGGGCAGAGGGGCACCAGCTTCACTGCCACCGAAGTTGGTGTCCTGGTGGAGCATGTCCTGGGGCAGTATGATGCCCTCTTTGGATCGTCCCGCGCCAGCAAGGAAGGACGGGAGAGGATCTGGGCCGACTGTGTGGTTGCCATCAACGCGGAGGGGGTGGCAACCCGCAACGTCCAGAAGATCAAGAAGCGCTGGGAGGACTTGAGGTCCAGGACTCTTGTGAAGGCCCGGCGCCTCGTGGAGGGGGGCCGGGGCTGCATGAGTTCCATCCAGAAGAGGGTCCTGGAACGCGTACGCCCAGCGCTCCACGCCCAGGTCCTTGAGAGGGAGGCCCGTCTGGAGTTGTGCGGTAAGTGTCCAAGCATTACTGTGTGAGACAGGGCATGTTGCGGTGTGCTGGTTCTATGATACTTGCCTGTATGTGTGCCATGGGCCATGTATGCATGTATGTGTGCAGGGACATCATGGTAATGCATGTGCGACCAGTGATGTGTGACCCACATGGTTGTTGCATGTGTTGAAATGCGGCATGGGGAGCCCTATGCAGATTTTGGACATGAGAGCATGCCAGTCTCTGTACCTGGACATGGATGGAGGTGAAGGATGGGTGCTGATGCCAGGTACATATATGGTAGCCATGTCTGTGTGCCTGACCTGTGTGTCTGTGACTTGTGCATGCCATGGATGCATGACACATGTGTGTGACAATGCACAGATTCAGTGACGCACCCAACTTACCCTTGTTTCCCCTGTGTTTGGTGTGTTTGGGGCCAGATGGATGTGACTGAGGTGAAGTGTGTGCATGTGATATGCATGAGCCATGATGCATGTGAGTTACATATCATTGAATGTTTCAATAGTCCATTGGACATGCATGGAAATGTCCATGGCATGCACCATGCCTGTTACTGTGTGTGTTTTGCCTGGACTGACCCATGTGTTGTGGAGGGACATGATGGAAGTGTACTTTGACAGTGGTGCTCATCTGCTATTGCTTCCTGTCTAGGGGACCATTGTACAGTAGCCTGATGCTTGTGTCCTTTGTCTCCCTCTACGCAGCGGCTAGTGAAGAAGAGGGCGGAGACGGCGCTGTGGAGCAAGGCGGCGGGGATGCCCCCACGGCTGCAGCGGAAGGGGTGGGTGAGCCCCCACAGGGGCCTGCTACGGCGGGAGACGGTGAGGAGCCATCCAGGTTGGTGGTTTGCACAGAGGAGGAGGAGGCCGACACTGGTGCACACATGGGGCCTGGTGGGAGCATCCCTGCTGGTGCAAGTGTTGCAGTCCAGGGCCAGGGCCAGGAGGCAGCACAGGTCACCGTGGAGGGGCCTGTGCATGTCGCTGTCCCTGACCCTGTGAGTGCACCACCATGCACCAGCAGGGATGCCCCGTCCCAGGCCTGTCCGCAGGTAGAGGGGATGTCCATGTCACCTGACTCCCCTCCACCTGCGGACGTGGGAACCCCTGGCCGCGTGGAGAAGATCCTGATTGGGGTCGCGATGCGCACGGCTGTGATTCGTGATGACGTGCGTGCTTCCGGGAGGAGCACGCACGTCATCACGAAGTGCACCGTGCCGACGTGGCCCAATTGGGATCGGCCATGTTCGGGGGTTTCCTGCATGTGTTGGCCAATCTGACGGCCCTCTCCTCCTCTGTGCAGGCTATCCACCGGTCGTTCTCCTTGCCGTCTTCCGGCCCAGATGCCACCAGGGCCCCCTGTGGACCTGCCCCGACCAATGCAGCCAGCTCGGTGGGGATCCCATCCCTGCCACAGTTGGGAGTCGGAGGTCCAGCAGGGGTGGACAACACAGCAAGTGGACCCCAGCAGATGGAAGATGTGACGGCATCATCGGGCAGGGCACGTGCACGACGGCGTCGGTGGTTTCCATCAGCCTGGATGCCGTCGTGCTGGCAGAGGCAGTGGCGTCGGAGGCAGCAGCGGGCTCGACGTGGGAGGCATCATGGCTCGGGGCCATCAAGAGCAGAGGGGCAGGCATCGGCCGGAGGGCAGGGCAACCCTGGGATGGTGGTGTCTTCCGTGTGGGAGGAGTTTGGCCAGCGGATAGGTGCGGAGCGGCAGCGGGCGGAAGAGGAGCGGCTCGCCATGGTCAGGGCGGAGTTCTCCATGCGTCGGGCATTGAGGCGGGCTGAGTGCCTCGAGGAAGCTCGCAGGGAGTTTGAGGTGGACATGGGGTTGTCCCTGCGAGACCTCGGGGCCAGGACAGAGTCCCGCCTCCAGGACATCGACATGGAGTTCGATGATGCCCTGGCCAGCAACATCACCAAGTGAGCCGCAGGACTTGCCCGCTGCCTTTGTATATAGTTATTTAGTTAGTTAGTGCTAGGTTTCCTTTATTTTTTTTTATTATTTTGGACCGCTCGGACAATGGCCACTTTTTTGTACATATATTTTTCATTAGTTAGTAGTAGGTTTCATTTATGGTGTTGGGCTCATGGACCCTGGTACATTCCTGTATATAGTTTGTTTTTTTGGGAGATACATTTTTTTAATTTCTTATTGTTTTCACCATGACGTAATGGTTTTTCATTAATTTCCTACTACATGATATTGCTTTGGACAAATTTCTTTTTTTTTTCATTCCTTTGTTTTCTTGTTTATCACTTTTGTTCTCGGACATGGACCATTTCTTTACTTAGCCACATAGTTGTATGTTTGAAAAGTTAACTTATTTTTGTTATTTAATACATTTTTTATATTTTCTTACACTTGTGTTATTTTCTCATTGGTTTCTTACATGTCATGATATGGGTTTTGACATTCACTTGCACCCTTTGTGTATGTGTGTGTGACGGACATGTGTTCTTTTGCATACTTGCCATTGGGGTTGTGTCATGTGATTGCATTCACTATGTGGGTGGATGCAATCCTTGCCTGGGTGTTTGTGCTGGGTATGCTGGCCATTACTGCCATGATTGTGTATCGTCAGGACCTGGGGCCAGGGGGACATGTGTGGGGGCCTGCTGGCAGGTTCCCACAGTGCGGGGGGTTGGGGGTGGTGGGAGACATGGGTGGGGGCCTGGTGGAGGCTGCCCCTGGTGGCGGGGGGTGGGGGTGGTGGGAGACATGGGTGGGGGCCTGGTGGAGGCTGCCCCTGGTGGCGGGGGGGGTGGGGGTGGTGGGAGACATGAGTGGGGGCCTGGTGGAGGCTGCCCCTGCACTGCTGGGGGGTGGGGGTGATAGGGGACATGAGTGGGGGCCTGGTGGAGGCTGCCCCTGCACTGCTGGGGGGTGGGGGTGATTGGGGACATGAGTGGGGGCCTGGTGGAGGCTGCCCCTGCACTGCTGGGGGGTGGGGGTGGTGGGAGACATGGGTTGGACATGGGTGGGGGCCTGCTGGCAGGTTCCCCACAGTGCTGGGGGTTGGGGGTGGTGGGAGACATGGGTGGGGGCCTGGTGGAGGCTGCCCCTGGTGGCGGGAGGGTGGGGGTGGTGGGAGACATGGGTGGGGGCCTGGTAGTGGGTGCCCCTGCACTGCTGGGGGGGTGGGGGTGGTGGGAGACATGGGTGGGGGCCTGGTGGAGGCTGCCCCTGGTGGCGGGGGGGTGGGGGTGGTGGGAGACATGGGTGGGGGCCTGGTAGTGGGTGCCCCTGCACTGCTGGGGGGTGGGGGTGGTGGGAGACATGGGTGGGGGCCTGGTGGAGGCTGCCCCTGGTGGCGGGGGGGTGGGGGTGGTGGGAGACATGAGTGGGGGCCTGGTGGAGGCTGCCCCTGCACTGCTGGGGGGTGGGGGTGATTGGGGACATGAGTGGGGGCCTGGTGGAGGCTGCCCCTGGTGGCGGGGGGTGGGGGTGGTGGGAGACATGGGTGGGGGCCTGGTGGAGGCTGCCCCTGGTGGCGGGGGGGGTGGGGGTGGTGGGAGACATGGGTGGGGGCCTGGTGGAGGGTGCCCCTGCACTGCTGGGGGGTGGGGGTGGTGGGAGACATGGGTGTGGGCCTGGTAGTGGGTGCCCCTGCACTGCTGGGGGGTGGGGGTGGTGGGAGACATGGGTGGGGGCCTGGTGGAGGGTACCCCTGGTGGCGGGAGGGTGGGGGTGGTGGGAGACATGGGTGGGGGCCTGGTGGAGGGTGCACCTGCACTGCTGGGGGGTGGGGGTGGTGGGAGACATGGGTGGGGGCCTGGTGGAGGGTACCCCTGGTGGCGGGGGGGTGGGGGTGGTGGGAGACATGGGTGGGGGCCTGGTAGTGGGTGCCCCTGCACTGCTGGGGGGTGGGGGTGGTGGGAGACATGGGTGGGGGCCTGGTGGAGGCTGCCCCTGGTGGCGGGGGGGTGGGGGTGGTGGGAGACATGAGTGGGGGCCTGGTGGAGGGTGCCCCTGCACTGCTGGGGGCTGGGGGTGGTGGGAGACATGGGTGGGGGCCTGGTGGAGGGTACCCCTGGTGGCGGGAGGGTGGGGGTGGTGGGAGACATGGGTGGGGGCCTGGTGGAGGGTGCCCCTGCACTGCTGGGGGGTGGGGGTGGTGGGAGACATGAGCAGGTGTGCAGGGTAGTCCCCTGTGGTGTGTGCTGCCTGCAGGGGCCGTGGAGGGTGTACAGGTAATGCCTGGGAGCACACAGCTAAATCGCGTGTGACACTTCCCGCGCACCCCTGCAATCCACGTACCCTGACTAATCGCGTGTGGAACTTCCCGCGCACCCCTGATATCCACGTACCCGGCCATATCGCGTGTGGAACTTCCCGCGCACCCCTGAAATCCACGTACCCGGCCATATCGCGTGTGGAACTTCCCGTGCACCCCTGCAATCCATGTACCCTGACTAATCGCGTGTGGAACTTCCCGCGCACCCCTGATATCCCCGTACCCGGCCATATCGCGTGTGGAACTTCCCGCGCACCCCTGAAATCCACGTACCCGGCCATACCGCGTGTGGAACTTCCCGCGCAACCCTGAAATCCACGTACACGGCCATATCGCGTGTGGAACTTCCCGCGCACCCCTGAAATCCACGTACCCGGCCATATCGCGTGTGGAACTTCCCGCGCACCCCTGAAATCCACGTACCCTGCCTAATCGCGTGTGGAACTTCCCGCGCACCCCTGAAATCCACGTACCCTGCCTAATCGCGTGTGGAACTTCCCGCGCACCCCTGAAATCCACGTACCCTGCCTAATCGCGTGTGGAACTTCCCGCGCACCCCTGAAATCCACGTACCCTGCCTAATCGCGTGTGGAACTTCCCGCGCACCCCTGAAATCCACGTACACTGCCTAATCGCGTGTGGAAGTTCCCGCGCACCCCTGAAATCCACGTACACGGCCATGTCGCGTGTGGAACTTCCCGCGCACCCCAGAAATCCACGTACATGGCCATATCGCATGTGGAACTTCCCGCGCAACCCTGAAATCCACGTACCCTGCCTAATTGCGTGTGGGACTTCTCGCGCACCCCTGAAATCCACGTACCCTGACTAATCGCGTGTGGTACTTCCCGCGCACCCCTGAAATCCACGTACCCGGCCATATCGCGTGTGGTACTTCCCGCGCACCCCTGAAATCCACGTACCCGGCCATATCGCGTGTGGAACTTCCCGCGCACCCCTGAAATCCACGTACCCGGCCATATCGCGTGTGCAACTTCCCGCGCACCCCGGTATACACGCACACGTTTATTTTTTCTCTCAGCGCGTGTCTGTGTTTGTGGGTACCCCTTTGTACGTCATTTATCCTGGAGGGCCACAGTATTGGACATTCATCATGGCTGTTAATAGGTGCTATTTGTTGGCGCACCTTTTAGCGCACATTTCTTCCAGGCGCAGAGACGCTACCGCCTGCTTTCTTGTGGCGGTCGTGTTTGTGCCTGTGCGCTGGTTTGAGCGTGCGCTTTTTTGCCCTATTCTATTCCATGAATACGTGTTGTAGGCGAGCGTGTGGGCGTTCCGCGCACTTTTACCCTGTGCTTCCCCCGTGACGCCCACATTTTGGCAAGTTGTTCCCCATTCCGAGTGTTACGCCCCGTGTTCCGCCTACTTTTGTTGCGTGCGCCGCGCTATGTGCGATTTTCGCTGTGGACTGTGCGATTTTCGCTGTGGCCTGGAGCACGCCGTTAGATGGCCTGTGCGCCAACGTGCGCCGCGCACTTTCTTATCGCACGTCCGATGGTTTTCTCGCGCACGGCCTTCCATGAATCGATGTGCGCTGCTTTTCGTGCGATTTTCGCTATTCCACTGCGATTTTCGCTATTCCACTGCGATTCGCACGTTTTTGGCCACTTGCGCCGCGCTAATTATTCCATGAATCGGCTTGTTTGGGTTTAGGCATTCTAACTAGTGGATTAAGTTTAGGCCTGGTGAGCATTACTGTGGGCAACGTTTCTGCTATTTATTGAATTGGTTTTTGTTTCTGCTGCATGCTCGAGAGTCTGTGGACTGACAAGTATGCAGCGGGAGGGCCATGTAGCGCAAGTAAATATGAGTTACTTTCCAAAGAATAAGGCTTCAATTATATTTTCTCATGAAACCTTCCCTGGAGAATCAAGCACACTATGAAATAACGGTTTGTGTCCTGGGTATATACACAGATGGGTACATGATAGCTGCAAGGAAATTTTTTTAATGTGGGAGAGCAGCAGGTTTTGGGAATGGCTTGGGGTGGCAAGTTTTCTGGTCGCATGGGAGAGAATAGCACTGTGTCTAGTTTGTTGCTATGATTTCACTCTTCTTACTGACTGCATATGATTAGGACATCTGCAGTAGGATGCACATCAAATGTAACACTGTACTAACCAATCAAGGTAGGGAAATGTATGCTGACTGACGTTTGTATAAGTAGGAGACAATAGGATGGTTAGAATGTGGTTACACCTAATGTCTAGAATGTATACAAATGTATTCTAATTTTGTGATTTTCATCTTTAAATACTACTGTCTAATATGGGTGTGTTGAGAGTTTTTAGTTTTTCAGTCTCATGAGACTGGCTGACCTCCCAGCTGTTATTTGGTATTTGCATTAAATCTGTGTTTCTGCAATTCATGCATCTCTTTATTGTTTCTGGATTTATATGAGGTTCTACATGTGCTGACTCTGATGTGATCTGCAGCGCCACTTGAAAACACTGGGTTCCCCCACCACATGTCCCGTGCCATGGTGCCTGCCTCCAGAGGGTAGGTTTGTGTGCACACCAGAGGTGAGCAGATGGGCCTCATCACGAGTTTGGCGGTAACCCTTAAATTCGGCCGTCGCGCTATTACCGCTGGATTTAAGTGTCCGCCAAATCAGGGCTTTGGCGGATTTCTCCCCAGCTCTGAGCTGGGGGGAAATCCGCCGAAAATTCACGCTATTACCGCCGGCGGGAAACCCGCCGGCGGTAAGAGCACGAAAGTTCCCCATTGAGCCCAATGGGGAATGGGGCATTCCCGAATGGGCTCAGTGGGGAATGGGGAATTCCATTACCGCCAAACCCGTGATCTGGCGCTAATAGTGCCGGGGGTTTGGCAGTAGGGCTAATACCGCCAGCGGTAATACCACTGGCATTACCGCCCAACTCGTGATGAGGCCCATTGTGTTTCTCTAAAGGTCTGTCTTTTTTCTGTCCTAGGGGCGCCGGGCCAGGGCGGTGCAGGCCGTTGATGGCAACACAGCATCAGGGACTCGAAGGACACATAATAAATGACCACACATGTTGCATGAAATATAATGATTTTGATATTTTGTTACTGCGTATGTGGCTGATGAATTATTGTGGGGACGCTCCTCTTAGCGGGGAAAGACAACATTGTATATGAAGTGATTGTCCTATGATAAAAGGGCAGGATATCCCTCAGTTCTATAGTCAAGGGAACTTAAGGAGTTTTCAGTACCCTTGTCTGGAGGTAAAGGGACAGAGGACGGATCTACATCATTGTGTAAATAAGAGTGTCTTTTCTTGTTAGGTATTGTTAGAAATTGTGTAAATAATGGTACTTGTTGTTAAGTATTGGTAGTGATTTGTGTATATAAAAGGTGTTTGTTGGTAAGAATTGGTAGCAATTGTACTGTAGATTAAGGTGTTTGAGTCAGATATTTTTGGCAATTGTGTATATGACTGTGTCTATTGTTAAATGTTGTTAGTAGTTGTGTGAACAAGCAGATCTTCTATTAGGATTGTAAGTTTTTGATATAAGAACGTCTCAGATTTGCGTTTATTTGAATAACCAAAAGGCTGGTGTTAGTAGACTTTTCGTTTTAGCACAGTCAGAGACTTGTGACAGTATGGGTACACTATTATATATGTGTGAAGCATTTCCACAGTATGAGGAAAAAAATGTAATGTACCACAATGAGTTGTGAGTAAAATGTCTAGACCTTAGCCTGAAGATGGCTCGTATGACAAGCGCGTATTTGAACATGTGCATACGTATTTGCTATCAACATATAAGGGGAAGTAGTTGAAAAATCGGCACGGCATTCTAGATTTATGGAAGATGTTTGTGGAAGAAGACAGTGCTTTTGGTAATGTTGGGGAGTGGTCCACCTTGCCAGGCTGAAAAGTAAATACCCCACTGCCCCATATGGGTAATATCCCTTACGGCCTGCCGCAGGGTACACCAACCCCCGCTTTACTCCCCCAACAGAAGATGGGAAGCTGACATCAGGGAAGCTTAGGGGTGCCACCAGAGATCTGTTGATTTTAGAAATTGAAAACAAGGCTTACTGACTATTGGATTCTGTTATCATGGGTTGTTCCTGGTGGACAAAGTTAAATGTTAGTTCTGAATTAGTTTATATCCCAATACATCTAATGTATTACTTCATAGGTATCCGCAGCTGAAGTTCAGAGTCATTTATTCACTCATGCTGAATTTATTTTCAGATAACAACTCATGACATCCTCTGACATTGTCCAATTATATCACATACATGGTTGAGTCTAACATGATTTAATCATTCTTAATTGATCAGTGGAAACAAGCAACATAAGAAACCACACATTCTTCGATCTGCATAGAAAGCTCATGACCATAAGTGCAGAAGAGGTGTTCAAAGTGAAAGAGTGCTATAACTGACAGTTGGAGCAGCAGAACAAAAGCGGAGAAGAAGCTGACACAAGCAGTGTAGGCCCAAATCCGAAAGTAGGAAGAGCGCAGGAGCAGTCGCACCTATAAGTACTGATGGATGGAGAGCAGAACAGATTATTTTTAAAATGAATAGTGAAATTGTCAAGGATCCCCACATTTCTGCAGCTCAGACGGCTCCATGTGATAAGAGCAGCCTGTGGGTAGCAAGTGAAGGATCACAGGACACAGATGACAGCATGGGTGCAGCAGACTATAATTTATCAATTATAGAGGGAGACCAAGATGATGATGATGGTGGGTAGGAGTCAGTGGCTTTGGAAGGGGCAATAGCAGAGGGCCGCAGGCTTTGACTGTGATTTGGCCAAATGGCCCTGGCCAAAACTAAGAAGCGAGCAAGGGCTGCCAAGCCTAAATGACAGGGAACAAAGTTCCCATTGCTACAGAAGGGGCCAATGGGACCTCATTACGTGCTTTGGCCTCACATGGATTGGGCAAACTGAACGTGTGCCTTGCCCTCACATAAAGCAGGAGCTGGCAAGCGGATATATGCCCTTGAGAAACACAGAGCAGGCATAACTTAAGCAGTGGGAGACATTAAAAGTTTGTTTGCCTCCCTGTTAGGGAGGCTGGTGGATGAGATATTGAGAAAGGTGAGGTACAAGAGAGTAATATTGAACAACGCCGCTCATGATGGGGCTCCATTCAATAACTGTCGAGTACACATATGGAAAGTTTTGAGGGACATGTACCCCGACAGAACTGACATGAATTCTATCATGGGTCGCACAATGTGTGCAGACGAGACCCTGCACTTTACATACAGCAGATTCAGGAAATTTGGCAGTTGGAGACAGGACATGCTTGGGACAAAAACATTGTTGTTTTTTTACAGTGACTTACACAAGGGGCTCCCATTAGAAGTACAAGCAGATTTGAATAAGGTGGTTGGGATGGAAGCAAATTCATGGCAGAAGATAGTGGTGCACATCACACATAATTGTCGGCAGATACAAAAGAAGGATAACGACCAGACAGAGCAAACACATAGGGCAGAAGCAAGGTCGGTGCAGAAAAAGCTAGAATAACTGAGTGTGGAAGGAGCGGTAATCACTAATACCGTGGAAGAGCAGCCTGATCACAACCCCACACAGGAGTGGGTTGAGGGGCCAAGAGATTTTAGAAAGGAACCAGAATATTTTAGGAGGGGAAGAGGATGGTTCCAAATGGGCAGAGAGGCAAGTATGGGGAACTTGGGACCCTGAATGAAGCTAAAATGTTGGACCTGTGGGAAAATGGGTAATTTTGCATGGGAATGCTGGTGCAGGCTAACCATGCAATTTAACTGCAAAATCGCAGCCTACCGCCCGCCTTAAACCCACATCCCCAATTAACCACATATGCCTATGGCCCGGCACAACAAACCATGCAAACTCAGGCTTAAAAGTTTACCCAGCAACTTGCTCAACTGTGGGATTAGGCGCAGCCACTTACTAAACGGGAGCGAGTGTGTTAGGGGGTAATCATTTCTTGCTCCCAGCATCAAATGGTCACCGACAATAGGACAACCCACAGAGAGCTTTGGCGTCCCCAGTACTATCAGTAACTGCCAACCTAGGACAGGAACCTGAAGAGGGCGTGAAGCTAGAGGATCAAACATTCTCTTTTTTTGGTCGACACAGGGGCTACCAAGTCCTGCATTAAGGAACGGACGTTCCCATTGTCAGATGAAATAATAGACACACAAGGGTTTTCTGGGTCTATCCAATTGGTTCCTTTTACTGAGAATGTACCTGTCACTATAGGCACACATGAATTGTCAGTACCGTGTTTGTATTCACGAGAGACCCCAGTTAATCTCCTTGGCAGAGACATCATGAACAAATTGAATATGACCATTTCCTTCAGAGAGGAAGGGATATACTGTGCTCTACGCCTAGCATGTATCACACCAGGGCTACTGCAGTAATGCAAGCACTGTGTGGCCACAGTGCCCTGAAGAGATGTGTTCCTTTATTGAATTATCATCCTGTTAGGTCTGGTGTCAGGGATCAGGAACAAAATATTGCCCATACATGCTGAATTCTTATTCATGCTAGCGGTCCAGCAGGAAAGGCTCCGGGGACCACTATCACATTTCATTTGGAATCAGTAATCACCAAGGCAGGCATTGTAATCCTGTCTAGCTTAGATGAGGATGACCTTGAATGGTGCACAGTTTTATGCATTGACCCAAAACAGTGATTGAGGAATGTGTCCGATGAGCAGCAGTTTGAGGACATCAAAGACAAAGGGGAAATATTTTCTAAAATCTCAATACACTGACAGGTAATAATGGAAAACAGAGAGCTAAATCTCATCTTGCTCTTTGCCAATACAGTACCTTCACACTTTCAGGAAGATTTAGACAGAGTACCCAGTAAGTTATGGACTAGTTGGCCATACAATGCAGGGCTGCTAAAAAGTATAGGGGTGGGTCACATTAAAATTAAACCATGCACAGTTTTGCCTGAGTGAGACAATGCCTCATGTCAAGGAAGTGGATGAAGGCATCTATTCCTGCAACATGGCATTTATTCTGTAAAAAAAGCAAAAGGATCAACGTGGAGGATGGTTCAGGATTTGCACTCTTTGAACAACACTGTAGAGGCAGAATTCACAGTGGTCCTTAAACCCACCACTATTCTTTGTAATATCCCCATGGAAACCACCTATTTTACTGTAATAGACCTGAAAAATGCATTTTTCTCTATCCAATTACACCCTCACTCCCAATCTGTCACAGCGTTCACATACATAGAACAGAGGTTTCAACACACTTGTTTGCACCAGGGGTACTGTGAATACCCCAGTATTTTTAAGAGGGTGTGGCAAATGGACCTAGGGAACTTACAAAGGCAGAGCACAGTGAATCAGTAGTTGTGTACCTAGGGCAGATGCTATCATCGGCAGGCAGAAAGATAACCCCAGAAAATACTGCAGCAGTACAGAATACTGCCCAGCCTACCATGATCAAGCAGATGCAACAGTTTTTAGGTTTATGTAACTATTGTTCAGCGTGGATATTTCACTACTCAACATACATCAAACACCTGCTGAAGGGGCTAAAAGAACCACAAGATGCAAAAGAGACCATAGTTTGGACAGACCAGATGATCGAATCATTTCAGGAGCTCAATAAGGTAATCAGTACTGTCCCTGTTTGAGCCATATCAGATTAAAACAACAATTATTTTTGTTCTCACACTCTAACGGCCAAGTGATGACAGCTGTCCTCATGCAAAATACCTCACTGGGACATAAGCCTCAGGCTTATTTTAGTGGTCTTCTGGGCCCCATAATGCAGCAATACTTCCCTTGCGAGCAGGCTCTGGCAGCCATTGCATTTGCTATACAGAAATCATATATCATTACCATGGGGTGTCCTGTCACCCTTTACATGGAGCATGCAGGTTTTGTAATCCTGGAAATATTAAAATCCACTCTCACCACCCAGCCAGCATTAGGGTATTAGGCTATTCTGTCAATTCCCTCTATCCATACCATGAGGTGGCACACAGTTAATCTAATGACATTCATTGCAGAACCAGTACAAGCAAATGACAGAGTACATGATTGCACCACATATGAGGACACTGCTAATGAAACTACCCACATTAGGGAGGATCCAATCGAAGAAGGGAAGGTGCTCTTTGTTGATGGTTCATCTATAATTGATCAGAGCATGGGGGTCAGTCACATGGGAGCAGTGGTAGTAGCTCTCATAGAAGGGGAATACCATGTGTTAGCTATGGTGCCATTGCGCTCTTAGTACTCTGCACAAAAAGCAGAACTTGTGGCCCTAATAACAGCATTAGAATAATCTCAAGGGTGTTCCACCACTATTTACTCACACCCATCTTAAGTTACATCCACAGTACATTTAGACCTGTCTTGATGGTAAAGGCAAGGGTTACAAAAATCATATAACCCACCTCTGCAGAATAGGAGAAAAGGAACTAGAAAATATTTCTAGTTCAAGGTATGCTCACATCTTGCTCTTATAGGAAACTGCTGCTGATAGTACTGTTCATTTGTCTTTTGTTTTTCGCATATCAAAAAGAGAATTTTTTGTAATCATTTCAGTTTTTTTATTGCTTGAAA
The DNA here is from genome assembly GCF_040938575.1 of Ambystoma mexicanum. Classification (NCBI taxonomy): domain Eukaryota; kingdom Metazoa; phylum Chordata; class Amphibia; order Caudata; family Ambystomatidae; genus Ambystoma; species Ambystoma mexicanum. Next base: position 223,884,581 of record NC_090933.1, on the reverse strand, counting down.
GGCAAAAGTACATCCAGATATCAAATTTCACCATTATAGTATGCCAATGCATTTCACATTGAGTCCATCTTCAGGGCTAGGACACTCGGTAATACAACAGTGAATCATAGCAATTTGTCCATTAATCAAAATAACAAAAATGGTTGTTTACAATAAGCATTAACAGTTTGTACATTGGTCAACAAAAGCAAAATAGTTGTTTACATACCGTATTCAGTTCAAGTCAAACAGTGAGTCAAAAAGTGAGACATAATGGCAAAAGGTTTGTGTATATGTACTAGAAATCCATACTAAAAGAAAGTACATAATTGAAGTACATGTTTTAAGTACTTCATGATTATTACCTTGCTAGACGGACATATGGCTAGTCTCAAAGGGATAAGGAAAAGCCTTATGGTATATCTGCAACAAATGAATGAGGCTAAGTTTTAGAATGCCTTTGTTGTGCTGACTTTGTGATTGCTCACAAGTTAGAAATGTGAGATTTGGCATTAGAGATTATGAAAAATTACCTGGGCGTGGTGAGTTCACCCTTAGAGGGTTGAACACCTGAAAGCAAAGGGAATGCTTTATAAGTGCTTTCACTGTAGAGGCAATGAAGTGTGTGTATATATGAGGTCACTGACATGGGTCTTACCTGATTATTTCCGATGGATGTGCGCTGACTGGAGGAGATCCAGCATGCTCATTTGTCGAGGCTGTCTTTATTTATTGTTCTCAGATTGCTGTTGCTAGACAACGTGATGCCGTGCATTTGAAGATGCAGTGGTGTCACATTCACCTCACGTCCCGCCGGCCCTGTAACAAGGGGCAATGGGAAGGCGGCCTTTTCGTGTATTTCTAGAGATCGATATGCTCTAAAGGTATACTGAGTACCTATAATGTATTGTTAAGAAAATATCTGAATAAGCGTTCTGTCAAAGGTATGATTCTTACTGTGAAATTGTCAGTGCGCATAAACCGTGAGTGTGCAGACGGTGTGGATAATTCATACAGTTGGTTCAAATAATACAGATAGTCAGTGTACCAACAGTATGTGGTAAAGTAATGATCCATACGGATGATGGGTCAAGGAAGGATGGTATGTCTCTTACTTGATGAGTCATCATGATAGTTTCAATGCACACAGTGCATTGTTGCTATTCTTAGACAGTGAACATACAGTTAGTGCAATTAATGCAGATAATCTATATGGCTAATACTATAGCTGACACAATTTTTAAACAGTTGTGTGTGTTGCTTAAGTTGGGTGATGATGTTCTATGCCTCTATGATAGGTCATGTGAAGGTTGTGTATGTTTTGAACTACACCGAGTGCAATTTTACTGTCACCTAGGTCTATATTCAGACATATTTATGTGCCTTCGATATTGAAAGTTACAGGTAGCATATGTAATTTATTTCTTCATTGATTCCACCTGGGGGTGAGAGAGTCGAGATGGTCTATCCAGTAGGTTTCCCTCTGGTTCAGATGTTTGGTGAGGTTTTCATGTGTGTTGCATTTTGTGACTACATCCACTATTTGGAAATGTATTTGGCTGATGTTGTGCTTCTTTTCGTTCAAATGACATGCTACTGCTGAGTTAGTGTTGTTGGTCCTGATGCACGACCTATGCTCATTCCATCACAATTTTCCTTGGTGCTTAGATTGACTGACGTAGTAAATGCAACACTGGCATTTGATGGTGTAGATTATGCTGGGTGTTTCACATGTAGTGTAGCAGTTGATTTTGATTCTTTCACCTGTGCGTGGATGGTTAATTGTGTCACCTTTGATCACAAAGCTGCAGTTACTGCAGTGCAGACAAGGGAATGTATCTCTTCTTGATGTTAACAGTGGTATGGTATTTGGTCAGGTATTGGCTAGACAGTCCCTGAAATAGGCACTCCTTTTGAAAGCAAATATTGGTAATTTTGAGAACAGATGTTCAACCCTTGAATCGCTCATCAGAGTCCTCCAGTTCTTATTGATAGCTGACTTTATACGGTTGCTCTGAATGCAGTAGCAGGATACAAAAACAAGTGGTGTGTTGATTTTATCTGAGTTTCCCCAGTGTTTTGTGTCTTCGCGTGGCAGATTTGTTAGTTGATCCTTTGCTGCTTTTACCTCATCAGTCTTATAGACCCGGGCCAGACATTGTTCTACCATGTTTTCAATTTCTTTCTCATATTCAGCCGGATCATTCACAATTATCTTTACTCATAGCATTTGGCTAAAATGTACGTTTTTTATCAGGCTTGGTTGGTGAAAGCTTAATCTGTGCAGGAGATTGTTCCAATCTGTTTATTTTCAAAAGATATTTGTCATTTGTTTGTCTTTTTATAGCTTTATGGACACAACCAGGAAATGGATCTGGTCAGTGGATGATTTGTTAGTAAATTGGAACCTTGGGTTGATGATGTTGAGGTATTCGAAGAATAATTGGAGATTTTCTTGCGTTCCTATCCAGATTCCAAAAATGTTGTCAATATATCACACCCATAAGGAGATATAGTTGCACCATACTCCATGTTCCAAAACATGTTCCTTCTCGAATTTATGCATGAAACAGTTGGCATACATGGGAGCATTGGTGGCTCCCATGGAAGTACTAGAGGTTTGCAAGTAGAAGTTGTTCCCATATTGAAAATATGAATGAATGGATATGAACTGGAGAATATCCACAATAAATTCCATGGGGGCTCTGATTTCTACATCATTGGGGAGTATACATTCAATTGCGTCCAAACCTAGGTTATGCGAGATGGAGGTATAAAGACTTTTGAAATCGATAGTGAACATGGTCGAACCCTTGATGTAATGGGTACTGTTAAGTAATTCCAGAAAATGTGCTGTGTCTTTAATGTATTTACTGGTTTGTACAATTGGTTGAAGGAAAAAGTCAATATATTTGCCTAAAGGTTGGAGTGCACTGTGCATACCGGATAAAATTGTTCCCCCTGGGGTCGATGTAGGGTGTTTGTGAATTTTGGGCAGTATATAAAAATTTGGGATCCTGGGATATCTGTTAGGTAAAAATGTCTTATTCTCTTCATTTATCCATTCTAGTTGTTCTGCTTTGTTGAGAATGGTTTCCAAATTTGATAGGATGTCAGTGGTTGGATCGTACTCATGTTTGGCATAATATGTGATGTCGTTGAGCTGCCTTTTGCATTCTGTGTTGTAATCAGTGCTGTTCATGATAACCAAGGCCCCATCTTTATCTGCTGGTTGTACTGTTATGTTCTTGTTTCCGTACAAGTTTTTGAGTAAACTAAATTCTGAGGGTTTGAGGTTGCTAAATTTGGGGTGTTTAAATGAAATTTTCTTTAGATCACTGAGGTTTTTTTAATGAAAGTTTTCGATTGAAGTATGTTGATTGGAGGCATAAAATTGCTTTTGTTCCTGAATTCTTGGTATGTGTCATTGTTTTCATCTGTTGCCAGCTGGTCATTGGTAGGTTCAAGTTCATTGAAGAATACTTTAAGCTTAAGTTTATGAATGAATATAAGAGATCTATTTTGTTATCAAAAAAGGAGATACTGTGTGTTGGTACGAAGCTCAAAAACTTTTGTAGCACTTCAGTTTCTGCTTTATTTAGAACTCTGGAGGACAGGTTGATCATGGTATACAGTGTTTATATCGAATCTTTTATGAAGAATGCCCATACATTGAATATGTTATGACAAAAACCTGTATAGTGAATGCATTTAGGGGTGGGGTAAAGGGTTAAATATTTTCGGGAAATTGTCGGGGTTGGTTTTTAGGGGTTGAAAACATGATTTTGGGTGGGATTCCCCCCCAAAAAGTACATTCACTATAAAACTGTGTTATAAAATATTCGATATATGGTCTCTCAATATAAAAGTTTTCGGTATAAAGACATGTAACCATTGATCACTAGGGTTTCTTCTGTTGTTCGTCACTCTTCCTTTGATTCTTGTATTTTATTCCCCACTCCTGCTCCTCTTTCTCCAGGAGTGAATCCTAAAAATGAGGCACCACTGGATGTTGTTGGTCTGGGACTTGTTTCTTCATGTACCGGTACACCATCGTGGGATGAAGATCCCTTTTCATTCATTGTTTCTGTGTCGGTGCTAGAGGAGTTATCTGAGCTCCCCAGTTGCAGTCGCCTTTGTGGTAGGGGTGCAAATGTGTCCATCCATGTGTGTGCTTCACCATTCAAATAATTGTAGGTATCTCTTTTCTTACTTTTTTAGCTTCAATCTCTGATTTATAAGTTTCAGGTTTATGGTTAATACCTGTTAGGATATTCTAGTTCCTTTTCTCCTATATAAATCTATGTAACCTTGTGTCAAGGCCTCAAGGTATGCTCTGATTACCTGAACTACATATATGAGAACAATATAACCAATTTAAAGTGGTACCCACCCAAAGCTTTCCTGAATCCTACACCTGTACAGAATGCCACATTACTCTCCAGGCTAATAGAAAAGCTGACCCACCCTTCATCAGTAGCGGTGGTAAAATGCACAGCACACCCAACCAACACAGTTCCCATTGCTAAAGGCAATCAGGAGACAGATTTGACAGCCAAAGAAGCATCTTACTCATTACCCAATCCCACAGTGTCATCTGAACTAGCCTTATAGCAAGAAGACACTACAGTCCCTTACAACACACTTTCCATAGCTCAACTTATTAAATTACAAGCACAAGCTCCTCAGGAGGAAAAAGAGTTATGGACAAAGAATTGGTGCTCCATCTCACCTACAGAACTCATATGAACACAGGATATTTCAAGGAAACCAGTCATGGCCTGAGAATTACTTACCATCATTCTCGAACAGTTGCATTTCCCAAAACACAAATCCAAAAAAAGAATGTCTGCTGATTTGCAAGGGGAATGGTTAATTCCAAATTTCCAAGAGCTTGTTGCTGATTTCAAATTGAATTGTACTACTTGCCAGAGGTACACCCCAGGATGCACTCTCAGAATACTTAAAGCATCATTGTCCCATCCATCAGGGCCCTTTCAACACCTATACATTTACTATGTGGACATGATTAACAGATGCAGTAACTTTCATTATTAAATTGTTTTGGTTTGCCCATTCTCATGATGCATTGAAGCAGGTCCCTGTGCTCATGCTGATGCTAAATTGGCAGCCTGATTTCTGCTATGTGAAGCATTTCCCCATTGGGGAATTAACGATGTTAGCAGGTCTGACAGATGGACTCATTTGTTCAGTTAACTGTTTAAGGAAATATGTTGTTTATTGGGTATAAAGCACAACATATGCACCATTTATCACCCAAAGGACAACAGATAATTTGAGCGCATGAGCGGCCATTTGAAACAGAGACTTGCTAAATTATGTGACATACTTGAGCTTATGGCCCTTGGAAAGTGCATCTTTATTGGATGGGATTAAACAAGAATAATTCTGAGTCCAAATAACTGGACAAACTCAAGAAGATGGCAAGTTGCTGTTTTATTAGCAATTATCTAAAATAGGGAGTTTACAACAAACATCAACAGATGTACACTCATTCTCTCAGTGATTTCCACATGAAATTCAATTATATACCTTTTTTTCGTGCATCAGAATGACATCATGCTATGTGGCAATATTAAAGAAAACTATAAATAGTTGGGATTCGTTAAGGGACACATCTAGATATACAATTATATAGGGGCTAAGTTTGTTATTGGTTGCCCAATATCAGGTGGACAACTCATGACTACCTCTTCAAACGTGTCACATTAAGAAAAATCAGTTAAACAGTGTTTCATTGGTTTCTCAAGATTTAAGGTCCTTCGTTATATGAACTAATACAATTGGTTGGCACGCTTCATGTTGAGCATTCCGTTAAATTAGCAGCCCGTAAGCCCAGACCCAGGTGCAAGTATATAGGAGATGAGGCTGCACTACCACCCTATTAGCCCAACATCTTTCAATACCCAGGCCTTCTGCCAGGAAAATTCTCTTTGTAGTTGGCCTTGCAGAGTATTCTTGTCCTCAGAATGCAACAGGAGTGAGGGCACTTGCTATAGTGCCTGGAACTCCAAGTTCAAGCCCTATTTCCATCCTTGACTCAGGTGACAGGACACCACAATTCTGTCAATTCTGAAAGCTTTTAAATGTTTTAAATTAATTAAGACTTGGCATCCTTTGTGTTCTTCCTTGCACCTTAAGGTGAGAAGATTCATCCTCCACACACACGTTCCTCCTCATTGTAGATAGCTGACTTCGACTTCTCAGTTCTTGACACCAGGCGAGACACGATCACAGCGCAGCTCCAGTAGCTTGTTATTCTACTGTGATACAGCCTTTCATTTTTCTTCATAATTTCTTGGCTTATTATTTAATGATATCAATGTCCAATTTCTGTATAATGGTGGCTCTGCTTGCATTCTATTCACTACTTGTATCTACCCTATATGATGACTTAATCTATGTTGCGTTTCAGCATATGTACATTCTTTATACTTTGGTTTTCTGTAGCATTTTTTACCATGTCATGTTCTTCTTTTTCACTTTAAGGTTCACTTGATTCTTTACTTCGTCATTTCCCCTCTATGATCCATACTTCGTCTTCGTCCAGTATTTCAGGACGTTGTGCACACTTTCTTATGACATCAATGGTTCATTCTCTTAGCCCTTTCTCATATTCCTTCAGGGAGTTCCTCCTGCAAACTGTCATCAACTTGAGGGTATATTCAATATGATTGTCTTAATGAATACCATTGTCCGTATGCTTACTGCACAATTGGTACAGTAGCTGGTGTTAGACAGGACACAGTCCTATGGCTCCAATACAGGGGAGGCAGGGGGTAGGACCTCCTGCGGATATATATGTCAGCTCCTCTACACACTGATAAGAGGTGTCTGCAACATTTGCCTCTTGCTTTATTTTATCTAAGGAATCAGCCAGTGTCTGACCATCACCTTACTCTACACAAAGTAATCACAGGCAGGAGGCTACACACTCCACTCACAGCTTCATGCACAGCCTCTGATGCACACATGTCTGCTGAAATTGTAGGGGAAGAGTTCCAGGGATACCTGAGGGAGCTAACCAAACCTGTCTGGTTTCTATACTGCTAGCTTGGGCCCTTTCGCATTGATCATGATCCACCAGTAGATGACACATAGCCAGTGCCACAGGAGTCATTGAAGCATCTGCAACCACAGCTCATCCCAGGTGGCCATGTTTTCTTCAGAAACTTCAACCGCAAGTGGAAGGATACAAAATGTGATAGAACTTTTGACTTGATATGTGCTACTTCCACAGTGGTTAAAGTCTCAAGAAAAAGACAATGGATCCTCCTCAGCGTTGTCCACAAAGACAAGAGTCCCTTTGCCCCCTCCACAAACAGGAGGAAGAAGAAGGGTGAATATCAAGGGGAGTATGATTCCTATAGCTATATATCTATTCGGGTGGCAGGGTACCGTTGCCTTCTCGCTATCTCAAAGGAATATGGACAGACTCAGACAGTATGTGCTATATCTTGTTCTTCTTTTTTGCATTTTGTGTTTTCTCTTGTTCAATTTTGTCTGTTTACTCTCCCCCGTGAAATTTCTGGCTATAATGTTGAGGCTGAATCCATTGAATTGCTATAGAATAGTAATGTTTCAGCCACATTACGAGTTAGGTGGTATTTCGGAGGTAAATCCTCCCAGATATCACCAAACGGGTTTACAGTTACCACCAGCTGGTCCCGTGGAATTACCACAGGATTACAAGTGGTGGTAAGCGGTGTAAATCCATAGGACACAATGGGGGATGTTTGGTAAAATGACCACTGGAGGAATTACCTAATTGTAATTCTGCACATTTTTGGAGGAAATGTGAAGGTTCACCTCCAACATTATGCTGGAGGTACATCCTCTACTTTTTCTCCAGAAATCATCGGAATTACCACTCAGTAATTCCACTGGTGGTAATTCTGCCGAAACTTGTAATTTGGCAGTGCAGAAAAAATTGAGGTAACTGAATTAACTCCACTTTTTTCCTGCACCACCAAACCCGTAATGAAGGCCCATTGAACTGCTAGATAGTGTTAATGTTCCTATGTCTAGAATTAAACAAGATATTACTTATCAATATGTTATCCCAAGCATACATGAGGTTGTGCATTACCACTCAGAAGATAACATGTGGTATAACCACATGAAAGCAGTGGGGAAGGAGAAATCGAGCAACACCTGTTTTGTCTGTTCATTTATTTCTTAGCACCAGCCACGCCTAGGTTGTTTTATCTCAAGAGTTGTTACCAGATGCAGCAAGTTGTTTAGTTAACATAGCTTTATGCAAATTGTGTGGTACCATTCAGGGACATAAGGTTCAGATACAGAGGGTAGAAATTAAAGCATGACAATACTTATGTGGAATTGAAGATGGTATCAGAGGACAAGGGTTTGAGTGATCTGATACGTAGGTATCAAAGAAGAGGACAGGCATAAATGACAGATTTCTGGGAAAAGCAAGTTAGGAAGAATGAATTTGTTTTTCACAGCATCGTGCGCATCCCATTGCTTTAATGATGAGGGCAGAGCAGGTGTCATTGTGGAGTTAGGCCTAAATTACCTGTAAAAGGCGCTGTCTTCTATAAAGGTAAATGGGTTGACGGGTTAATGGAATGCAGGGAAGGGGGAATGTTTGGGCTACCCAAGGAAGATGTTCTAAAAATAAATTAAACTATTTCTGACATATGGGGCAAGTACTTGAACAGTTTGACTTTGATAGATCAATATAAACCCCCTCCTAAAGTTATGAAACTCACAATGTTTGCCTTATGTTTCAGAAGCAATGGCAGCATGACTGTGGGGGTGAACTCAAACTGCAGCGTAATGGTTGATTGTCCTGATATTTAGGGAGTAACGCAGCTCTCATGGATGTATACCGGTTGTACGGTGGACTGGCGTACACACAACTGCTGCCATCCTGGGTAGGTGTTTGTTCCATGGTAACCTTGCATGCTCCAGACCTGGCTGTACTGCAAGATACCATCACAGCAATCTGCAAGCATCCAATGACCAAGCCCATGTACTTATTGCATCAGCGGGTTTGACAATCTCTGAACTTGCACAGCAGCCGCAGAGGTAACTATGTAATGCAGGAGTCAAGTGATAAGCTGAATGAGATACAGCAGGAATATAGATTGTTTAGCAGTGCCAAAAGATTTTTTTGCTTCATTTTTCACTCCTGGTATAAAGGCAGTAACAAATGCCAAGTGGCAGCAAATAACAAGATGGCAGCTGTAGGAGGTATGGTATGAACAGTAAGACAGACACAAGTGACCACAGTTCAAGAGTATTTATTGAACAAGAAAAAAGGTTTGAAAGAGGTCTATCTAATCCTAAATCTACAGATGGGAGCAAGCTACGATCATCAAATAATAATAACACAGTTCCAATGGTGTCTTGACATAATAAAAGTGCCTATACTAATAAACCCATTGCCAATCATTACATCTATAAACAAATAGTGTGGGAAACAATGCCTCGACAAGAAAGATGTGTTCACAAAATGATATGTCAGGATGTTCAGGCTGTTGGCCTCCCTTCCCCACATTTTCAGCACAGGATAAGGTGGTTCTCCCGAGCTTAGCATAGTCTATGGGTTCATTAGCACAAAGATGCAGGGTTATCCTTAGAAAAAATCTCTTAGCTGATCTCCCTCCATCGGGCTCGGACCAACTTCATTAAATTTCTTAATATTCTTACTATCGAAGACTTTCGAATGTCCCTGTGTTTTGCTTGACCCGTTGCAGGACCACTTCGATTTCACAATTCCTTTTCTCAACACATTTGCCACCTTGTAGTTGGATACCTAACAGAGACTTTCGAATGAGCACCCATGTGGCGCTGGACCACTCTGTACATGGTATCCTATCTTGGCTTCAAAGTTCAATCACTCATCTGCTATTTAATTCTGTTCACGTTGCTTGCCACATATGCTTCATTCACTGTTCTCTTCAGTTTTCACTATACAATATGTCTGCTTGCAACCTAGGCTTTAACACAGACCTGTCTGATATCAGTCTCCCCAACCCACCGGCAGTGCTGACTTCACTGGTGCTGCTTTGTTGTAGGAGCCAAGGAGAGTACCACATCTGCAAATGATTCTCCCTTCCTTGACTATTGATGCAGGAGAGCTTCGGGTGCCTCTGACACACAATGAAGGATTCTTCAGCTTTGAATCCGGGTCTTATGTTTCTTATTCTCGAAGGCTCATGAAAGTTACTGTATTTTGTTGAAAATGTCAAGGGCACTGCTGCTTTCTTATGTACTTTGCCTTACTCTAAGTGTGCTTTCGTGCTCTGCCTTTTATCCATTTGGCAAATGTTATGGAAGTCATGTGTGTGCAATGATCAGTAATTGCTTGATCCTGCCGGACCATTGTATTGAGACATGTCAGGTATACGGCCCAGGTGTTAGTCCACTTTCCCTTGCAGTGAGCTGTCTGTGAGAATGTGTTGGAACAGGGGGGAGGGCTGAGTTCATAGGTATCCTACCTGGTAGGATGGGGGAAAGGTGTTACAGGGAAGAGGATACTGCACCTCGTCCTCCGGTGACCCACTTCCACCACCCGAAGACCCCTCACCCAAGTGATCCTACATCACTGGTCCACTCCCAGGAACTGGATCCAAAAGTGATGGCCATATCCTGGCCACCTGGATGACAAATCCCTGGTGACTAGCGGGTAAAACATCTTGGAGTTTCTCATACAGCTCATTTAAATGGCCAGTGACATAGGTAATGGGTTAAATGCTATTACGGAAGAACTTCGGACCATAAGACTAACCACCTTGCAAAATTGTTATGTCCTCGACATGTTAGCTGCTGTGTTGGGGATATTTTGCGAAAAACTGGGTACTTTTTGCTGCACATTGATACCCTCCAATGATGCACCTCACACAGGCAATTCAAGCTTTGAACACTCTGCGCACAACCATGGAGAAAGAAGGTGGGGTGCAGCTCGTTGACTGGTTCACATCGATTTTTTCATGGGTGCCCTCACGGATGAGAAATGTCCTCATAGTGCTTATACCTAGTGTTGTTTTGCTGCTGGTTCTTCATTGCATTTGCCAACTAGTCCTGGGGTGCTGCAAAAGACTGATGGTTAAAGTAGTACCTATGATGTCAGTTACTATAACGTTTGTTGATGTTAGCACTCTTGTGAAACACACCCACACTCAAATTGAACAGTTGACAAACCTCTCCTGATTCCGATCTCACACTCAATTGGCCAAAGGAGAAAACAGTTTTAATGACCCAATGTTCCGGAAAATTACTTTGAAACATATGCTGATTATATGGGGATGGAGATTGTTGTTTTTTGCCATGTAGTCCGGAAAAGTATACAGGGGATTTGAGAAATGTGATGCAATTGTGGGTATCGAACACTACCTTTGACAAGATAAAAAGAGATGGGTGGCGTAGTTGATAATATGCAGGTGAAAAGTTTCAAACATAGAAGGAAATTAAGACTATGAGAATATTATTGAATACATTGAATACTATGGAAGTGATCAGTTCTGCAATTTATTGAAGTAACCTCTGCCATTTTCTGGATTAGGGTTTAGGCTTTTTGATGCTGTGAGTTAAAGCCCTGGGATATGGTTCAAAGTTATGGTAAGATTACATGATTGCATGAGGATGGATGTGCGTTTTGTGGGTTGAGCTGAGGGGGTTGGCTGAGGTGGGCTGGGTACATATGTAATCTGAGAGGGGTAGGTGAGGTAGTTGGATGAGGTGAGCTGGTTTGGGTAGGGTGAGGTGGTGGGGTGTGAGTGTAATGTGGGAGGGTTAGGTTGGGGGTCAGGTGTCTGTAGCAAGGTGAGGAAAGGTGGTGATAGAGTGGGGTAGGATGGGTAGAGTGCGATGAGGTGATGGGTTGAGTTGGTGAGGCTCAGAGTGAATATTTGGTTGGGTGAGGTGATGTGGACAGGTGAGGTGAGGTGGGGAGCGGTAAAATAGTGGGGTGATGTATGGTGGATTGGTGAGGTTGTGGGTATGATTGAGTTCCTGCAGTCAGTAGCATGAGGTGAGGGGGTTGGTTAAGGTGGTGTGGTAAGATGTGGAGGCAATGGGTGTGAAGTGTGGTGTTTGGGTGAGATTAGATAAACAAGCTGGGTGGGTGATGTGAAAGAATTGTGATGATAGGCAGTGTTGTGGGTGTGTTAATGTAGTGAAGTGAGTGTAGGAAGGGTGACATGCGCTGGTGAGGGTAGGTGAATGTGAGGTGGTTGCTGTCGGTAGTGAAGCTGAGGTTGTGGGATTGTGGGTTGGTTGGGTGGTCTGAGGTTACGGGTTGAAATTGGTTGGGGCTGGATCGGATGGATGGGGTTCAGAGGTGGGAGAGTTAGGGTTGGTGAGTAGTGTCCTGAATGATGTGGGGGACATTGGCTGAGGTTTTGGTGTAAAGTAAGATGATGGTTTGAGTTTGGGTGGGGTCAGGTGAACTGGTAAGTGAGTGTGTAATGTGTTGTGGTGAGGTGAGGTTGGTTAAAGTGAGGTGGTCAGTGATACTGGCCATAATACTGAAGATGGATTAGTGGATTGAGGTAAGGTGCTGATGTGATAGTGTGATGATGTGCAGTGAAGTTGGTTGGGTAGTGTGTTATGGTGAGTTGAGCCAGTATTTTGTTAAGGTGGGAAGGTTGGAGTGGAATACAGTAGTAGGGATATTTGTGGTGGTGTCTTCCTTTAAGGGGGTGAGTTTGGATGGGTCAATTTGTGAGTGAGTAGTGAATGAAGTGAGATGGAATGAGATGGTGAGGTGACATTTGCTGGTTTCTTGGGTAGGTTTGGTGGATGGAGTAAGGTTGTGGGTTGATGTTGTGAGCTTGGTGTTATTGGGGTGAGGTGAGGCAGTCAGTTTAGGTAAGATGGTGGGGTGAGGTTTAGCTGGTAAGAGGGGTGGGGTGAGGTGGTGGTGGGTTGTGAGGTATTGGCATGAGGTTGGGTGGGTTGGGGAGGTTGTGTAATGTGTGCTTTGGGTGAGTTGATGCAGCAGCATTTCATGGATTATCTGGTTGTGGCTGGAGTGGGTGTTGTTGGGGGGCAGGATGAAGATGGGTGAGTAATTTTTGCCAGTGCAAGTTATGGGGTTCATGAATAGAGCTGGTAGTGCTGGGATGAGAAATTGTGGTATGCGGGGGTTGGCTTGCCTAGGTGGGTTGTTTGACAGGTGCTGGAGGGAGCTGGGGTTGGAGGCTGTTTGTGCAATACTGGGACAATGTAGTGTGTGTGCATGAGAATACTAGGTAATGTTGGGATGTTGTGTTCTATATATCTCAAATGTAACTTCATGTCAGTGCATTTCTACAAGCTAGTGCAAATAAATCCTCTGATGTAAAGATTATCCCTTGGAGACACCTGTATTGGGATAATATGTCCCAAAATGGCTGCTGGAAAATAGGCTTGACAGGCAGTATGTGCTGCACTCACAAGCCACAGTATATTGTCCAGGAGTCAGAAAGAGAAAACAATTAACCCTTAAAGTCTCCTTCCCAACTAACTACTAGCACTCCCCAGTGTGATGTGCTGAGGAAACATTTGCCTTTGAATCATTGTGTAATTCAAGCCTGGTTAGTAATCATAGAATGCAAGGCCTGTCACAGAGAAATGCAAAGCAATGAGGCACTGCATGGGGACACAAAGCACCCTATAATCAGTGGCAGTCATGATGGTGGATAACAATGGTGGATCCAGTGTTGGGAGAAGGGTCAGAAGTGGAATGAACTTGATTGAGAGGGACAATTTGTGTGAACAGTTGAGGTGGTGGGGTGAGAAGTGTGTATTTGGTGGGATGAATTGATGAGTTGAGGTTGAGTGTCTGGTGTGATGTGAGGTAGGTGGGTGGGAAGTGATGTAGGATGAAGTTTTGTGGGTTTATATAAGGTAATGGGCTGAGATTGGGTTGGTGGTGTGGGTGGGGTGAGGTGTGGGGTTATGTTGGGTGAGTGGGAGCGGTCAAAGAGACATACAAGACAATGAGGCACTTCATGGGGACACTAAGGCCTATAAAGGCAAAGACAGGAATTATGGTGGATCACAATGGTGGATCCAGCGCTGGCCAGAGGAGGGTGAATGCTGTATGCTGTCTGAGATGGAGAATGAGGGGCTATTTTGTGGACAGTTGAGGCTTTGGGTGAGAGGTGTGTTTTGGGTGAGATGAATTGGTGAGGTGAAGTTGGGTGGTAGGTGGGTGAGAAGAGTGTAGCAGTTGGATGAGATAAGGTAATGTGTGAGATTTGTGAGGTGAGGTGTGGGGTGATGTTAGGAGGGTGAGTGCTATGATGGAATATGGTAGTGTGGGATTGTCTTTGTGAAACATTGTGAAGTGAATTGTTTTTGTAGATTATTGTAGAAGAGCAGTTGAATGCCTCTCCAGTAAGTCACGCTCCCCTACCTCCTGTATGTTGGAAGCCTGAGATTGTGCCATGCTTGACACCAGCAGTTGTGACCATACCACAGAGAATATTCAAAAGAAGGTACCCTCTGAGAAAGCCCAAAGAGATGACAATCTGAGGGAGGAACTCCCCGAAAGAATATGAAAAAGAGCAAAAGAGGAGCTGGTGACGTCACAAAAGATGAGTGTGACCCCTTATAGAAACTGATGACAAAGTTAAGAATCAAGTAAACGTTCAAATGCTAAAAGAAGATTGCATGTGTGTGACGGACTGCAGAAAATGCAAGCCGTTTAATAACTGTACAGATGCTGTAAAGCAAGTCGACTAAGTGATCATAGAAGCTGGCTATACATAGTAAATAGACTGCAGGCGAAGCTACCATTGTACAGAAAATGGACATCAGTGTCATGAATTTAGTAAGCCCGAACCTATGAAGAGGAAAGGCTGAGAACTGTGTTGCACCAAAGAATGATCTGAGGTCATAAACTCGAATGGCGAGGCTGCCTGGCCTGGTACAAAAGCTGAGACAGCCAAGGCCGGCTGACTGTTCCGCAGTGCACACGAGAAGCTGAATCATCCCTTGTTAAGGTGTGAAGCAAAAACACCAACCGTGCCAAGTTTTATTCAAGACATCTAAATGCTGTAAAATGGATCAAATCGTGATCTCCTGTCACGTGAGCCAAGAATGGAAATAGATTTGAGCGTGGAGTTCTAGAACAACGATAGTGCATGCTCACACTCCCTTATATTCCCAGAGACAAGAATACTCTTCAGGGCCAAGTTCAAAGACAATCTTCATCGCAGAAGGCATGAGTGATGAGAGATGATGGGCTAATTGGGTGGGGAGGTTAAGTCAACTCCACCTCCTCGCACCTGGGTCTGAGCTTACATTCTGCTAAGTGAACAGAATGTTCCAGACATGGCAGGAGCGTGCCAACCAATTATAGAGGGCCATTTAATGAAGGGCCTTATAGTTTGAGGCCAACAATATACTGTGTACTTAATAGTGTTGAAGATTACATGTTTTAGAGGTAGGGATACGTTTTTCATCTGACAGTAGATATCCAAACACAATCAAAGTATACTTAGATGTTCCCCTTGAACCTATCACAACCCCTCATAGGGTTTTCTTATTTGCTACGTAGTATGATATCACGTCACATACATTTTTGTATAAAGGGCTGTTTTTATGTAAAATTAATTGAGATCTCAAGAGAACGTCTGTTGTTGTCTGTTGTTACTCCCTGTTTTAGATAATTGTTAATAAAACAGCAACCTTTGCAATCTTCCTGAGTTGGTTCAATTATTTGGTGTCAGAGTTATCCTGCATTGCCATCCATTGCATGTATGCTATCCAAAGGGCCTTACGCTCACATGGTAGCAGTGCAGATGGTTTAAAGATCCAAACTATTTTACCCCCAGTCTTTCGGACAATCAAGTATCCTCCACCATTAGCAGGACGATCGCAGGGTTTCCTGTGGAGAGCGGACGATAGAAATAACCTAGCAAGAAGAACCGAGACGATGCACTAGTCCCCCTTTGACGAAAAACCCAGCTTGATTTCCACAGGCTCTCTGCGGATTAAAGTCGAAGTGGTTGGATTGAACGGGGAGACGATACCGAAGACCTTGAGTTGATTAACGAGTGAATGGTGAGTAGACTAAGGGGAATGGCAAATGAAGGGGATGGAGTTGTGATCAGTTTTGAGCAACAGGAAATATTGTGTGAAGAAGAGATAGTGCCTAGAGTCCTAACTCAAGGGTGTTCCGAAGGAGACGTCTCAAACTCTAGTGGGAGTAGAGTGGAAAATATAACACATGAACCGGTTCAAGTAAGGTGACGTCTCAAACCCTGTACAGGGTATAAAGAAAAGGCGAGGGAGAAAAAAGTATGATAACTGTGTTTATTAAGGTGTAAATTTGACTAGTCAGTGGGGGTTATTCTGAGTTGGGCGGTAGCCATGGTGCTATTAGCACCATGGCTGCCTCCTGTCAAGGGTTTTGACCCATGTTGAATCAATAGACTGGGTAGATGTGGGGATGAGCTGTCGCCGTCCATTATTCTATCCCAGGACAAACTAAATCAATAGACTGGGTGGATGTGGGGATGAGCTATCGCCGCCCACATTCACGCCAGAATAGAAGTACTGCGCAGTTAGCACGAGACCACTCCAAAGATACAACCTTCTTGTGGGGGGTTCCACATCACCACTCTACTGTAAGGATGCCATCAAAACAATGTTAAGCAAGGGTCCTATACTGTCAAGCAAATGACCATTCTATTGAAATGCAGTAATTCAAGACAACTCAAAAATGGATGCAGTACCGACAAATTCCCCAAGGTGGCTGAACTCTGACAGGGAAACTGTATTTAGGAGTTGCAAGAGGGGCAGGGACTTCAAAGCTTGTTGGTTAATTGGAAATCTTAGCCACCTGCTGTTCCCAGAGGCCAAGAGGCTGGGAAACCTTAACACCTCAGAGATTCCCACACTAGGAGGCAGGATATCACATGACCCTGTTGATTGATTGAGGAGAGACTTCCAGGCAGCCTGCTGGAGCCCACACAAAAGGCGCTTTCTGTTGAATGGGGTATGTTAATTTTGAGTGTTTCCTGTCAACAGCCCTCTGCCAGCAAGGAGAGACATGTGATCACTGACCCACCCAGACTTCTGGAGGCGGACCCAAACACTTGGGGAGTTGAATTGCAACAAATATATATTTTATAGAAATAGTGATAACTCATTGTAACCAAATGACAGGAATGTACAACTTTGAGAGTCTTAGTTTGAAAAATGCCCTCACGATTTGAGTCCAAACTCCAATTTGTACCATGCTCTGGGGCAAGACCCCGCTAATTATGATTATTGTAGACAATGTGTTTAAGCTAGAGACATGGAAAGTTACTTTGATATATGTGGAAGGGAAATGTACCTTTGTATAATTTTTGATGAAAAACCAATGTTGCAAAACCCACTAAAATCGAAAATAAGTTGCCATTTTTGAATGCAAGCTCCTAGAAACGCCAGTGTTGGGACAGGGACTATCTTTAGTAATATATGATGTGTGTATGTGATGTCAAACAACTGTGTACCTGGGAAATATGTATTTGGATCAGGAATAGATTTGTGTGCACATTGACCAGGGGAGTGTCATTTCTGCAGGTCATAAAAATGACATCACTCTGACACACTATCCCTTCCCAAATCAGGGACCAAAGAATCTATTGACCTATCAAATCAAGAGAGGGGCAGGCTTAGGGATGCTAGCCTCTCCACCCACTTTTTAAAACACATAAAAAGAGACTGCTGGGACAGGTAGAGGACATTCAATTCCATTTTCTGCGGGACGCTCTGCCGGGAGACTCCAGACTTCACATCCATCAATCTCCAAAGACCAGAACTTTATTTCAGAACTTAAAGCAAGGGGCTAAACGCACAAACTGAGAACTCTTCTCAGCAGGCCTCAGCATCCTTAAAATCATTTGCAAACTATTCCACAGCCGGGCGAGCTGTTTGAATTCTTTGCCAAGAACAATTGCCAGAGACCAGACCAGAGATCCAGAGAGACCCAGACCGCTGTGAGCAGAACCGGTGCCTGATTGACCCGCCGAGCAGAGAGAACCGAAGTCCAGTCCAGTTGACCAGATCTGTGACGAGGCCCATTCATTTCAAAATTAGGAGTGAGTATCCGCCAGAACTGTGCAGAACCCAATCTCTTAGTTAAAATAATCTAATCAAAGCTATTTTAACCTAATTAGAACGGCCTCCTAGAAATCGTGTCATCTGTCATTTTTAAAGCTGCACAACTGTCACCGGTCAATTCTGCAGCTGCAAGCTGTCACCTGTCATTTTGAGTTTTACTTTAAATCCGAAAATCTACCTTTATTAAATCGTCCATATCTCCGGAACCGTTTGTGCTAGGAACGTGATTTAACTTTCATCTGAAAGCTTAGAATCTAGGCTTTCCAACGAACCTAGAACCGACTCCTTATGCTTTTTCTGTAATCGCGAGACACGCACTCGCGAAATTTACCGCAATTTGCGATTTGGCCCGATTTCTTCATCTGTAGAAATCAGCAGCTTTTTGCTTCTCTTTGCTAAAATTCGTTTGCAATCTGCTAATCATTCATAGAGTATTGTTAAAGTGAGCCTGAACTAACATAAAGTAGCCATCACCTACCCTGAACCTCTAGAGGGAATTAAAAGCATTTTTAGCACATTTCTCACTTCATTGTCATCACATTCAAAGCATTTTGGGCCTGTGTTTCAAACCTCTACCTGTTTTCCTCTAAGCTTGCTGGGGGGGAACTGCATTTCGTATTGCATTTTGTTGGGTTTCTTGAAGACTGTGTGCTCTCCTTCCATTTCTTACATTGCATAGGGGGGGAGTGAATTGTCAAGGAAAAGTGATTACATCGTCTTTTGTTGAAGCCATATCAAGTTATTTTCTGTACTGCATTTCATTCATCATTGCGTTTCCTTGAACCATGTTGTTTTTTGAGTAAAATTATTAAAGAGCGATAAAGGGTTACATGTCTTTACACCAAATTGTTTTCAACTAAAGGATTTTTCATCAACCTTTTTTTACCTAAAACATTTTTACCTAATGTAGATACTAAAACTGACTCACCAAAACCCTGTATACCGATTATTTTTATTTTTTTATTGGGTGGCAGTTGGGGCTTCCCACCCAAACCTCGGTTTTCCACCCTTAAAAACACCCCAAACATTCTCAAATAAATGTAACCCTTTAACCAACCCACACATACATGAATGTATTTTTAAGCCTAAAAAAAATTCAGTGAAAGATTTTTTTGATGAAAACATCTTTCAATTAACATTTTTATGTGAAAAAGCACTCAATGAACTAATAGTGATTAAAATCTAGCGAAGTGGTTGGTACCAGTCCAAAGCTAGAGATAGCTAATTGAGAAAATTAGAGGCTTGAGTGGCGATTGATGGTGTGCGCTCATATTTGTTGTTTTAAAGATGTTGAAAAAGTGGTGATTTAAGCAAAAGTCTAAAGGTTATTTAACAGTCAGGTAAGTATTGACAGTCAATTGAGACTTGTCATCATGGGAGACACTCCTCTTATGCACTCATGTAAGAAGATGCCAACGCACATGCCCAAGCTCAAACAGTATAGTGCGGAGTGGGTGAAAGGCACAGCAGATAAAATGTTCATGCCGTGGCCACAACAGGGATCATTGTCAATAGTGGTATTGCAACACATGACCACATACTTGCACGCTACGTAGACTAGGAAGACATTAGAAAAAAGGTTAGCGATTCTCAAGCTCTGTTATATGTACCAAGAAGAGAGGGAAGATCGCCACCTGAGGAGTAGATACTTGGTCAGCGTAAGGAGGAAGGTGTTGAACCCTCAGCTCCCCTTACCTCAGCCAATATAAAAGATGCTAGTACAGAAGAAATAGGGCTATATACTTTAAAAGAGTTGAAAGTGGCGACGGGGTACAGTAATCCAATATACGAACCTCCCGCTTATAGGAGTGATGATAGTCCAGAGGAGAAAAAGCAAAAAGAAGAGATCAGTAGGATCATTCAAGACAAAGAAGAAAGGAGTGGTGCTCGAATATGTTGACAGAAATAGAAAGAGAGATCAAGAGATGGAAAGGAGAGAAGGATAAAGCTGATGAGATAGCGCTTGCGCAGAATGAGTGGATGGGAGGACATATACTGCTTAAAATCAATGGGGAAAGGATAATAAGGATAAACGAAGTTAGGCAAAGACAAGATAAGGACGAACAAGAAAGAAGAGATAAAAAATGAGAAAAGAGATTGAAAGAAGATGAGCAGAAAAGAAAGAATAGGGAGTTACGAGAACACATGTACAAGGAGGAGCAAAGGAAAAAAGAAGAAAGGGCAGAAGAAAAAAGAAAATATTACTGTAGGCAGAGAGTAATAGAAGACAGGGAAATAGGAGAAAGGAAGTGAGAAGAGGAGGAAGTGCAAAAATTGAGCGACAAAAGAATACAGAGGAAAGAAGGGAAGCAGTAAGGAGAGAAGAACAAAGGCAAGAGGAAGAAATAATTAGAAGGGAAGCGAGAAAACAAAGATAATTAGATGAAGAAATAGAATGAAGAAGGAGACAGCGTGTCTTGATATATATGTCTAATTCGCAAGGAACCAGTAGGCCCAAGCCCAGAAATACAGTGCAACAGAACAGAAGAGTTCCTTCCAATAAAGTAAGCAGCATCAGGGGCATCTAGAGTAGTATTGGAAGAGGAAAGCTTTGATGCAGAAAGCATAGGAGAGAGGATCGATAAGGCTTATCAACAGTTGAGAGGAAAAAGTGAGAATGAAACTCGAGGGTAATGAATACAGAGTATTGTCCTTAAGCAGACTGAATCTGGATAAGGGTGAAGGGGATGATAGTCATACTAGTTGGGGACAAGACATGTCAGATGAGGAAAGAGTATCCAGTCTTGGGGTAGAAGGAGGGAACGCATGTGCCCCTGAAGGAAGTCTGAAGATAAACAAGATGGTTGGATCTGGAACAACCTAAAGATAAGACATGTGATCCCATAGCGTATCCAGAGTGTCCCGACGACGATCGTATAGTGAGAAGGGAGAATCGCTGCCATGTGTGAGCAGGTTAAGATCGATACCATCAAGGAGGCGGACAGGGATGATCGTCCCTGCCATGGATAGACTAATGATGGGAGCTGACTGTTGGTTGGGGTTTACGCAGTTTCCCTTATTGGAAAAAGGGGGAGCAAGACCACAGTATATCGCATGACCACAGATGGACAAGTATAAATTAAGGTTTAAGCACCCGAGTTTGACTTCTGGCACTGGGAAATGGATATACAAATTTGAAAAAGTGACAGGAGAAAACACATTGGTCATAGGGGACATAAAAGGTCTCCTGGCAGCTATTCTTGCGGAAAGAGCTGATGACATATGTAGGGGAGCGGGATATTCAAGTGTGACAGCACAAAACATAGTGCATGATGGAGTACCATTTAATAATTGTAAAGCAGACGACTGGAGGGCTCTCAGGGTGCAGTACCCCGATTCATCAGATATGGGTGCAATCATGAGACATAAGATGAAAGAAGATGAAGACCCTAATGCTTACATTCAAGATATTCAAGAGGAATGGCAACTTGAAACTCACAATCCGTGGGAAAGAATTGTGGCATTATTTTACCACATTTTATGCCAAGGGTGCCTGAGCCAGTGCAGAGTCAGATGAAGAAACAAAAGGAAATGGAAGCAAAACCGTGGGCTGAGATACAGCTGACAATAGTGCATCAATGTCGGCTATTGCAAGAGAAAAATAAGAAGCAAGATGAGACTAGGAAAATCGAGGAAGCCAAGTTAGTTCAAAAGAAATTGTCAAAATTTGCCATAGAAGGGGCAGTTTTGACAAGGAGAGAAAGATTGGGAATGCAGGAAGCAATGGGTGCATCACAGGGTTAGTGCCACGAGGCAGTGCTATGGGCTATAGAGGAAGAGGAGGATTTCTAAATAATCAAGGTGGGTTTCAGAATATACAGAATGAGAATCATAGCACGCAGGGAGTGTATTACCAAGGTTGACTTTTCAAATTAGCACCCCCAGTATGTTGGACTTGCGGGATGACTGGGCACATTGCACGCGTATGTGGGAGCCAAGGGAATGTACAGAATGGCCAATTTTCAAGAGGCGGGACCGTCTATCCTCCACCATATAGCACACAAACTAGGGAAGGGTTTGCCCAAGATCACACAGTGTATGAGACACAAGCGCTGTGAGTACAGCAGGTACAGCAACAAGAGTCAGTGCAAATGAAACCACTACGAGGGCAGTCACAACAAGCCCCTATGTAAACACAGCAGTATGCGAACACAGGGCAAGTACTGACACCCAGAATAGAAGGTGTCAAGGTGTTAGGAGGGAATCCTTTCACAGGGACAGGGATGAGCCTGTACCCACAATAGGGCAGCTCACAGGGTGACCTGATTTGTTCAGTACTATCTGTGACCCCCAAGAGGAACCAAGGGTCAATTTGATGATAGGAGGCAAATCTTTTCTTTCCTAGTAGACACTGGGGCTACTCGTTCATGTATACGAGAGGGAAAATACCCAATGTCGGGAATTGCCATGAATGTTCAAGAGTTCTCTGGAGCTACAAGTGGAGTTCCTTTTACTGATGAATTACCAGTCTCTAAAGGAAAGTGTGACATGTATGTTCCTTTGTAATATTCATGGCAGATACCGGTTAACATTTTGGGAAGAGAATTGATGACAAAACTTAACATGATGATTTAATTTACTGATCAAGGAACATTGTGCTCCACTCCAGGAATACACTATTTAAACATGGCCAAATGTATACTGGCGGTTACAGGGCAAGTGGCTCTGCAAGGTGTGTCAGTAGATCCAGAGTTTTGTTCATATGGAGTGACCATTCTATTGACATGGCTACCAGGATTAGTGGGAAAAATTGTGAGGATATCTGACAAGTTTATATTTAGACCATGAATACCCAAGGACGAAGGGGGGGCGCAGATTATCACTGTAGAATTGGAAGCAGCCATAATACGAAGAGAAATGGCAATGCTTGAATGAGTGGATGATGAGGTTAGACCATGGAGAACAGTGATAGCTCTCGAAAAAGGGTACAGATTGACTAACATAACTGATGACTACATGTTCAAGGAAGACCAAACAGATGATGAAGTGGTGTTCTTCATAATCATCACATACTGGATAAAAATAGAGAAGAGGGAAGTCCCACAGCAAATGGTGATAATGCAGCAGTGTCCAGCATGTCCAGCATTTTTTCAGGAACACTTGAGGAACGTGCCAAGTGTCCTTTGGACCACAGGCCCTTATGACGTAGGTTTATTAATGGGAATAGGGGAAGTTAAAAGTTGAAGACAGGAGCAATTTTACCTGATGAAGGTATAGTTCAGACCATTTCAGCACTGATGAAACAATGGGGATTCTGGTGCCATCAGAGTAGTTGTGTAATACTGGGGTGTATTGGAAAAAAAAATCTAAAGGAGGGTCATGGAGATTTATACAAGATATGAGACTGATTGACCAGATTATAGATGCAGGGTTTCCGCTACTTCCTTATCCCACAACGATACTATGCAGCATCCCAGTGGAACCCCGAAATTTCACGGTGATCGATTTGAAAAATGCATTATTTATGATCCCTTTGCACAAAGAATCACAAGACTTGACTTCCTTTACTTTCCACAAAACTCAACTGAAACCTGCTTGTTTGCTCCAGGAGTACTGTGCGTCCCCATCGCTCTTTAACAGAGTTCTACAGATGGATTTAGGCAATATTGATCTTAAGAGTATGGTGAGACAGTGCATAGATGACATTTTAATTTGTAGCACAACGGAAGATGAGTGCAGACAAGATTCTATTCATTTAATGACTATACTAGTAGACAAGGGATATAAGGTAGACAAGAAGAAGTTATAATACTGCCAAGAAGAGGTGTTATACCTAGGACTGCTGATTTTGCATGAAGGAAAGAAGTTGACACCTGAAAGAGCTGAGGCGATTATGAAAACAAAGCCAAATACAGTGAAACAGATTCAATAGTTTTTGGGCCTATGCAACTATGTTAGAGCCTGGGTTTTTTTTATTACAGTACATACACAAGTCCCCTTTTGCAAGCTTTTAAGAAAGCACAAGTGGATCAAGTAAAAATAGAATGGACTGAGGAAATTGAGGAAGGGTTTGAAGAGCTGAAAAAACCAATGTGTACAGGAATTCCCAATTATGCTGAGGAATTTTATTTGTTTTTGTACATGAATGGGACAGTCATGACAGCATTACTTACGCAGAGAGTCATGACAGCAGTGCTTACGCAGAGAACTACTTAGGGGTATAAGGCTTTAGCTTATTACAGTGGGATTTTGGAACCAGTTATGAGAGGACACTTTCCTTGTGAACAGTCATTGGTAGCTGGCTCATTTGCGATTGAGAAGTCTACAAGTATTTTCATGGGCTGCTCTATGATCCTCTTTGTGGAGCATGCTCTATTTGCTATTTTAGAGAAACCCAAAGGCACAATGACATCCTAAAGAGCTTCAGCTTATGAGGTGATGCTTTTGAATCCGACGATTAAGATTGTACGATGTAAAATAGTGAATAGTGAATCCTTTTTGTAGCTGAGCCAAAAGCAGAAGGTGATCATGTGCATGACTGTGCTTAATTTTACGATGATATACCCCATGCGAAGGAAAATGCTTTAGCATGGGTGAAATTCTCTTTGTTGTTTGTTCTTTGAAAATTGATCAAACTTGTGGGGAATGCTTTCAGGATCTGCAGTAATAAGAGACAGATTAAATGGTGAATTTGAAGTTGTAGCAAGTGCCATAATACCATCTAACTTTTCAGCACAAGCAGCAGAATTAGTGGTGCTTATTGTCGTACTTGAGAAACACGGAGGGCAGGAAGTGCCTACATATTGTCAACCGTACACGCAGGGCTAGCACTAGCACGTTGGAAAAGGAGGGGCTACCTCTGTGTGGACGGTACTCCAGTGCAGCATGCATCTTTATTGGACAGGCTTATTAAGGCACTACAACTCCCAGGGGCCATAGCAGTCGTAAAATGCACAGCTCATACTAAGCTAACAGATTTATTTCTTGCAGGAATTAAGCCACTGACGCAGAAGCCAAAAGGGTTGCATATTCTCCAGATATTTCGAGTTTTGAGATGGAGAGTATTAAAGAAAATGTATTCACAATCATGGAAATGCAAGATGGGTATAATAAATTGTCGCTACCCTAACTAATGTTATGATTGGTTATTTATAATGCGCTTAATACCCAGAGGTTTCTAAGTGGACCCGTGGATTGAACCTGTGTTGCTCTATGTCATCTTGCTTCCAAGGCGAACCCGTTGCCCCTGAGATATCCCCCCGAGATTCATGGGATAGCACCACAGGAAGAGTAGGAATTATGGAAGCAAAGGGGGTGTTCTTTATCCCCCACAGAAGCATTATGGCGACAAGATAGCACTGCAAAGCCGGTGATGCCAGTAGCGTTATTAAAGGTCGCTCTTGAACAGCTGCATTACCCCGCACATGGAGCTAGGGAAAGTCTTCCTGCAACAATTGCGGAAGACTGGTTCACTCTGAATTTGTTGGAATACATTGTACTATTTATACACCAAATGGTCCATTCCAGTATTTACATATTAACTATGTTGATATGCGGCAGGTGTGTAATGGATGTAGGTATCTATTAGTGGTATTGTGTCCCTTTTCTAGGTGAATTGAGGCAGGTCAGTGTACACACCCTGATGCCACTTGTGCAGCAAAGTTTTTAGGGCACAAAGTCTTTCTGAGATGGGGTGTGTGTGAAGTGCTGAGATCCGACAATGTGCCACATTTTGTTAATGAGGTATTTGAATAGATAGGGCTTCTATTGAATATTAAACACAAGTTTTCTTCTGCTTATCACCCACAAGCAAACAGATTATGTGAGAGACTCAATGGCCTCCTTAAAGAAAGGATAGCCAAGATTAAATTGACTTTGAAGAAGGGATGGCTAAACTGCATACCCTTAGCATTATATGCCCTTAGGAATCATCCAGGTTCAGACAATCACCTCACCCCTCATGAATTAGTGACAGGGCAGCGAATGAGAGGGCCTCTCACTCCTTGACTAGAAGTAGAAGTGATGCCCAGAGTGTAGCTAAAATGTTAGGTGATGAATTGCATGAATATTTGACATATATATGACCTCTAACATCTGCATCATTTCAGATCAACTCAAGTGTCAGGGGGGTTGGTCTCAGAACACAGAAGACGACAATTGAACAACTGACCCAGCTCATCTTTTATTGGTACCTGAATTATATGTTTGCAACCTAGTACTGAAATAAAACTTCACGCAAAAATGGAATGAGCCACGTTTAATGGCCTCTTTTGCATTGAAATTATAAGCCCTTCAACTGTGAAGGTCCAAGGGACGACAAACTTGGCTTCAATTAGGAGATGTAACAGCCTATAAAGGTGAGACCCGCCCTACCACCGTTGCTGATCCAGAAGCAAGATAAGAAGAAGCACATCAGCCTGTGCAGACTCGATCGATGACGAAGAAGAAGGATGATAAAGCAACGACAAGTCAATGATGCAGATTTAGCTTGGACTAAAATTCAGCGAATACTCCTTACAGATATTTTAGCAGGAGAACAAGGACTTGTAGCAAATTTTAGTAGGCCAGAAAATGAACATTAGAAACTCATCGATGTATCAAAATTATGTCTAAACATCTCATCTAGATCAGAAATTGTAAACGAGATCAGTATCCAGATTAATTCTGTGGTGCCTACCTGTTCTAAGCAGTTAAACATATGGTACTTACAGATAGTGATGTGCATAGGCTTGTGCTTGCTGTTTTCATATTTATACTTCAAGCTTATCCTGCTTTTGTCAGATGAGACGTTGATGTTTGCACTTTTGACAGGATCCTAAGAATGGCCCTGTGATCGGAAGACTCCTCATTGAAATAATTGAGCAAATTTTACAATTGTAGGTGTAAAGAAATTTGATGATTGTATTAAAAATGAGAAATATAGAAGCTGGCACGGTTCTAGACAATGAACCAATGCGACAAGTACCAGGATGGCGAGAAAGGTGGATGACAATGTTTTGGTGCATAATATATGTCTGTACGCTTACTCTCTTTGTCTTTATGTTCCTCACTTTTCACAGTCTCTATCACATTACTACTTCCCCTGAGGCAGAGGCCTCTATGGTTCTCCCCACTATGAGAACTGCCTTTGATTTGCTTACTTCCACAGAGACAGAGGCCCCAATGGTTCTCCCCACCATGAGAACTGCTTTTGATTTGCTTCATGAGTATTACACAACCTTTACATTTGGGAGACATAAGAGAAATACAGAGGAGGATAATGAGGAGATAAACACCTATCTAGACAATGCAGCACACTTCGATAATAACATATGGTATCACCACATGAGAAAGGTGGGAGAGAAAACATCTAAGGAGAGTTGCTACATCTTTGCTCTCATACCCTATGCCATGGATACAGTGTGAACTTTCATCTCCACAGAAGTTCTAGAACAAGATGCCAGATGCCTCATTCATCTTGCAGCCTGTATGACCAATGGAAAATTCCAGGGAAGTTGGGCCACTTTATAATGGAGATAGAAATGGTCTTTTCAATTCCAGGAGGATTATATCAAGACTTCAGAGATGGAAAAGCAACCTGGATGGGAGAGTAAGATGCTTGTGTATCCTGCCGAAGGCCAGGAAGAGGTGGTCATAAACGACATGAAGAGAATGGAATGCTCTGATATAACAGAGATAGCTGGATCACCTGGATGTTGGGAACAAACTCCAGTCTTAGTCTATGGACAAGTGAAGTCCAAGAAGGGATGGGAAGGAGTACTGATGTCCTCTGCAGCTCATATATTGAAGGCAGACTACGTGCAAGATGTCCAGAGAGTAAACGATGGGTGTTTGAAGTCATGGGCTAAGCATGCCAAACTACTGACATGTGTAGAAGATAAATCAGGTCCAATGATTGTGATTCCATTGGCGAATGCGACATTGGAGATTGTGCTTCCATAGAGAAGGTAAGAAGCATGAGGGAGATAGCATAGGATGCAAAACTACTGTTGATGTTTTCAGAATGGGAGCCGGGGCAGCTGTCCTGATGGATCGATATTGGGCTTGTGGGCCTAGGGCCTACATGAAGTTTCCCGAGGATTGGGGAGGAATGTACTCCTTCGTGCTCATTCATGTTCCAGCATTAGTGATTCCTCAGAGTGAGCTGAACATTGGAGAATTTCCAAACGTAGATGCCCATTAGAGAAAAAGAAGATCGCTTGAATTTATCAATCGAACCAGAAGAGGGAATTATTTCTCAGCCAAATCAATAGAAGCATATGATACCATTCCTTATGAACACAGGTTGTTGAGCAAGACTACTTCAGCATTTACGACTATCTTAATGCCTGGGAGCCAGATGATGGCTAATGGCAAATGGTTGCATTTTACCAGATGGGAACTTCTGCAGACAATTAATACCACCATAAAGGGATTCAATGCTATCAAAGAAGAGCTGAGGGCCATACGACTAATGACCCTGCAGAACAGATATATCTTGGACATGATCACAGTGATGGAAGGAAGAGTTTGCACGTAAATTTGGCCATTTTGTTGCACATTCATACCTGGGACCTTGACAGAGGCCATGACGTTGCTGACAGACCTGCATAACAAGTTGGAAGATGAGACAGAGGACATTATAGATGACAGTTGGTTTGCTTGCATATTCTCATAGATTCCGCAGTGGATGGCAAATATCTTCAAGATCCTTGGAGCAATATTAGTGAAGGTGATGTTTGGATTCTGTGTGATCAGGATAGTGATTTCACAATGCAAGAAGACAGCAAAGAAAGCAGTAGGAATGAAGATCATGATCCATGTCGAATCAGGGTTTGGACCCAAGGAATTGACTGATGAAGATGTTAGGAAATTGCATCATTGCACCTGAAAGAATGAAGTTCCTGTATCCAAAGAATCACAAGAAGTACGTATGATGATGGGTCTATTGTAATCCGAAAGGACAGTGCAGCTACATGACCTGGAGTGTGGATGATCATGTTAAATCAGCGAGCACCCTGAGGGGGGTGATGAAGATTTGGACTCTGAAGAAGCACTTCAAGAGAAAATACTGAGAAGTGGAGACCACTGAAGAGGTGGCTGATGAATTGACGAGAGGGGGAGCTAGAGGAGAAGCTGAATGCCTCTGCAGGATGTCCCGCCCCTCCCTCCTATATTTTAGAAGCCTAAGATTGTGCCATGCTTGACACTAGCAGTTGTAACCATACCACAGCGAATATTCAAAAGGAGATACCCTCTGAGAAAGCCTTACCAAATATATTCCTGAAGAGATTACAATCTGAGGGAGGAACTCCCTGAAGGAATATGAAAAAGAGCAAAAGAGGAGCTGGTGACGTCATGAAACACGAGTGTGACGCCCTGAGAATACTGGTTGAAAAGAATGCATGGACTTTATAGAGACTGATGACAAAGTTAAGAATCGTGTAAACTTTCATATGCGAAAAGAAAATTGCATGTTTGTGAACACTGCAGAAAATCCAAGCCGTTAAATAACTGTACAGATCCTGTAACACAAGTAAACTAAGTGATCATGGAAGCTGGCTATACATGGTGAATAGACTGCAGGCAAAGCCGCCATTGTATAGAAACTGGACATCGGTGTCACAAATTTAGTAAGCCCGGACCCATGAAGAGGAAAGGCGAGAACTGTGTTACAGTGAAGAATGAGCTGAGATCGTGGGCACGAATGGCAAGGCTGCCTGGCCTGGTACCAAAGCTGCGGCATCCAAGGCCGGTTATCTATTCTCAAAGGCACTGAATCTGAGAATCTGAATCATTCCTGCTTAAGGTGCGAAGAAAGAACACCAAGCATGCCAAATTTTATTCATTTAAGACATTTAAATGCTGCAAAATTGACCAAATTGTGGTCTCCTTTCACGTGAGCCAAGGATGGAAAATAGAGTTGAGCATGGAGTTCTGGATCAACAATAGTGCGTGCTCGCACTCCCTTATATCCCCAGGGACAAGAATACTCTGCAAAGCCAAGTTCAAAGACAATTTTCATGGCAGAAGGCATGGGTGATGAGAGATGATGGGCTAATTGGGTAGGGAGGTAAAGTCAAGTCCACCTCTTGGCACCTGGGTCAGAGCTTAAGTGCTGCTAAGTGAAGCAAATGTTCCAGACATGGCACAAGTGTGCCAACCAATTATAGAGGACCATATGATGAAGGGCCTTATAGTTTGAGAGCCAATGATATACTGTGTACTTAATAGTGTTGAAGATGATATGTTTTAGAGGTAGGCATAAGTTGTCCACCTGACAGTAGATATCCAATCACAATCCCACCCCTTATAGAAAGTATATGTAGATGATACCCTTGTAGCTATCACAACCTCTTGTAGGTTTTTCTTATTTTCCACATAGTATGATGTCACATCTGATATGTTTTTTTGTATAAAAGTCTGTTTTTATGTGAAATGAATTGAGAGCTCGAGTGAACGTCCAATGCGTCCGTTGTAATGCTCTGTTTTAGATCATTGTTTATAAAACAGAAGCCTTTGTCATCTTCCTGAGTTGGTTTGATTATTTGGTGTCAGAGTTATTCTGCATTCCCATCCATTGCATGCAAGCTATCCAAAGGGCCTTATGCTCAGTATCATGAGGTTATGAGGTTATTAGTGAGGTCAGGTGGTGGGCTGAAGTTGGTGTGTGGTAAGCTTGGGCTGAGGCATTCAGGTGAAATTCTGTTGCATGGTGTGTTGGGTGTCCTGACCCACGCTTGGACTATTATGCTGCAACATTTGGTGCTGTGGGCTTAGGAAATCCAAGAGGGCGGAAAAGCCCACATTTGCGCCAGAATCCTAGAGAACCGTGCAGTTTTGTGCACAGCAAAGTGGTCCCCTGACCTGCCACCCACCAGTGCAAGCATGATGGGCCAGGAGTGCCGTGAGTGAAATGTGTGCCAAAGGAAAACAGCAGTGCCGGTTGGCTAAAAAAAAGCGCTTTAAAATCACCTTTGTTTCCCTGAATGCAAGCTAAAAATGCCTATTTTAAACATCACAAGATATTCAAAAATATCAATGAACACCAGCAGGCATTTGGCAGAATGTATTCTTGTGTGCATACTAAATCTGGAAAGAGAAAGAGCCCAAACAATGTTTATAACAAAACTGGCTGAGCTGTGGATGTCAGCAGCTTAAGTTAAATGGACAGAAAGCCACTAAAATCGAAATGTTTAAAATAAATGAGTGACCTACTTTTGAGTGTAACATAGGCTGCAACTGTTAAATGGCATAGTTTTGAACTTAGAATCAGCATGCTAGCTGCATGTGCAAAAATTGTCAGTTTGATTTGAATGTAGAAAACTGGGAACTAAAGTGACATTTAGCTGAAGCCTGGCTTGAAGAGAGTGAATTCTGCCCGGCAACTACCCCCGACAGGAGAGGGAATTCAGCAGCTGTGTTCCCAGGCCTGGCTGCATCCTGCTGCCCCTGCCAAAAGGAGATGACACCTCTCTGATTGAATTAGGGGAGTGGCACCTGGAGACTACAGGAAACTAAACAAAGCACTGTCCCTGGCTCAGGCAAATGTTATATTGGGGGGGCGTAAAATGACTTCCTCTTGGGAGAAACTGGGAGGGGCAGTGCCTGTGAGTGCAAGCTGAGCTTGGGGGAAGTGGATAAACCAGAAATTTACCCATGTGCTTTGGAAAACCACACCCCTTTGGGGCCAGAGCATGATTTTAAAAAGATGGATAATTCATAGTGCGGACTTGTAAAAATTATATAAATAACATCATCATTCTTGTGATTTTTCTGTGCACATTTTAAGAGGTGTTAGGACCCTGTGGTATGTTCTTGGGGATAGTAGCGGAAAAAAGGTTGTTACTCCAAATGTATGCATGTTAAAAATCTGACACTTTATCATCTGAAACCCATATCCCTGGTGCACATTTGTGTAAAATCTGGAAAGGTTTAGAGGTCGTTATCTGGATGAAAAGGGGAGAATTCTGTCATAAGTGGACACAACATCGTACAAAGACAGGGATCATATGGTTTGGTGCTACAGAAAATATGTTAACTGGACCTATAATATTAGAAAAATGGTACATAGATACATATGTATTTGGATCAGAAATAGATTTGTGTGCAATTTGACAAGGGGAGGTTCCTCTGACCATAAAACCTACAGCATCACTCTGACACTCCATTTCTTTCCCCCAATCAAGGGAGAGAGGAAAGCTTGGCCAATGATAAGTGAGAGGGGCAGGCTTACCTAGGCCCAGGCACACACCAATTTTCAAAACACATAAAAGGAACATTGAAACCCAGGTAGAGGATTCACTTTCCACTTTCTTGCGGGACGCTTTGCCGGGAGACTCCAGACTTCAAATCCATCAATCTCCAGAGACGAGAGATCCAGAGAGACCAGAGATCCAGAGAGACCAGAGATCCAGAGAGACCAGAACTGTGCAGTGATGAGAGCAGAACCAGAGACCAGACCGCTGTGAAGAACCGCTAGCAGAGGTCCAGCCAATCCTGACCCGATCGGTGACGAAGTCGCATTCCTGTCCAAAATCTAGTGTGAGTACCCAGCTAGCACTGTGCCAAAACCAATCTCTTAGTTTAAAATAATCTAATCCAAACTATTTTAGCCTATTAGAACTGTCTCCTAACATCGTGTCATTCTGTCATTTTTAAAACTGAAAACTGTCATCTGTCATTCTGAGCTTTAAAATTTCAAATCCGAAAAACTACCTTTACTAAATCGGCCATATCTCCGAAACCGTTTGTGCTAGGATTGTGTCTTAAAGCTAAGATTCTAAGCTTTCCATCGAGCCTAGAACCGACTTCCTACTCCTTATAGTG
Organism: Ambystoma mexicanum; assembly: GCF_040938575.1. Lineage (NCBI taxonomy): Eukaryota > Metazoa > Chordata > Amphibia > Caudata > Ambystomatidae > Ambystoma > Ambystoma mexicanum. Next base: position 223,851,764 of record NC_090933.1, on the reverse strand, counting down.
CCTCCGTAATTGCGCTCGATGCACGCCACTAAATTTGCCACGATTTGACATTTTGCTTAATTTCAGCCACGTGTAAAAAGATTTGTCCTTGCTTCCATCCCTGAAATCTGTTTTCAACCTAATAACCATCCCTGAATCATTGATAGGGCTGGCCTGAACTGATTCAAAGTATCTATCACCTACCCTGAACCTCCTATACGGAATTAAAAGCCTTTTTAGCATATTTTTCACTTAATTTCAACCACATCAAATTATCTTGCCTGTGTTTAAAACTTCTACCTGTTTTCCTCTAAGCTTGCTAGGGGGGAACTGAATTATATTTGATTGCATTCCTGAGAACTGTGTGCTTTCCTTCCATCTCTTTACCTTGCATAAAGGGGGGGTGAATTGTCAAAGAAAAGTGATTACATTGTCTTTTGTTGAAGTCATATCAGGTTTATTTCCTGTACTGCATTTTCATTCATCATTGCATTGTCCTTGCAGCCATAAAAGCACTCTCAACTACTTTATCCTCTCTATATCACTTCTAAGCCATCAAAAGAGTGTACCACTGTAACATTATCCATTGTTGATCACTATCATCTTCACAAGTGTGTTATCAAAGAATAATTTACTATAAAAGTGTGATATATATATATATATATATATTGTTTAATTTTCAAATAAACCTTTTAATTTGCAAAACAAACCTACTTCTTGGCTCAGTGGGGTCAGGGGGATTCTAAGAGAGGGGTGTTATATAAGGGTTGTCATCCAGAGTAAACGAACTGGACATAAACATATATCAATAAGGGTTTCCCTCAGCATCCCAGACTAGGCATTGACTTAGCTGAAGTGTTGAATTGAATCCGCTTACAGGTGTAAGGTTGTGGGGTATATTCCCATGCCTGCTGTGAAGCATTTGAGGTAAGGAGTGGGCGGGGTCAGGTGGTTTGGTTGGATTGTGTTGGTGCTGTTTGAGGTGCATGGGAGGGTTGGGTGGGGTGAGAAATTGTGGTGAGTAAAGATGGTATGGGTGCATGGTTTGGGAGGGGTGAGGTGGTTGGCTGCTGTATTGTGAGGTAGTGGGATGATGCTTGATTGGTCATGTGGATAACGAGAGGTAGTGGATTGAGTGATCTAGTGAGGAAATTATTTTGTGTTTTTTCAGTGGGGTAAGGAGATGTGGTGGGTCTAGGTGAGTAGATGACATGGCTGACTGTGATCATATGGTGGGGTTTGGTTAGTTGGGTGGAGTTCTTGCAATACGGTGAGGAAATGGGTTGGGGATTTGTGATAGGGGTGCCGTAGGAGGTGTTTGGGGGACTATGCAAAATGTGGTGCATATTGGTGAAACAGTGTTGAATTGTATAAGGAACAACGCTTTGCCAAGACACAAACCTATAAACAAATTTTAACTTTAAATGAAATCAGGGGAACATGGTGGTGTGTCCAAATTGCATGTAGCCAGTATTATCCAGAGGGTCCTAGCAGGTAACTATGCAACATTTGGTGCAGATTGGTGAAACAGTGTGTAATTTTATAAGGAACAATGCTTCAGTAAGCCACAAACCCAGCCACAAACCACCACTTTTTCACTTTCATAAATATAGATTAATGTGATTAGTTCAAATTGAACTCTACACATATGTATAAATGTAATAAAAACATACTTTGCAAGGCCCTCTTTTTAGGCCTAACACCCCTGTCTGGGGTGTACATCACCAGCAAGTCCTCCACGATGTAGCAGAGCAAACACCAGCTGCCTGCATGAATTACCTTACAACCGGCGTTCTCAGTATGGAGGAAGATACACCTATACATCCTTGCACTGGGGGTTTGCCCACACCATACTACAAGTCTATCACCCTTTCCCTACTGTCAGCCCGCTCTGACCTACTACACTGTTGTCCTCATTGAACCTCTTAGACATGGCTAGAGCCTGCCTGTATTGATGCCCTCTGCAGCACACCTGCCACTGTCTCCTTTCCCACATTCAGCCTTCCAGGAGATGTGCGGGTTGCATCGGTTTAGCTCTAGCTGTGCTCACAGACTATGCAGCACCATTAAATATGGCTGCCCGAATACACCGGGGTTCGCCTCATGCCGAGGCCCCCCTCACAGCCCAGCCTCTGTATCGACACGTTTAGCAATATCCAGCCCAACACCAGCACCGATCTCAAAGCTGGCAAGAGAAGCTAGCCAATGCCCCCAGCGTGACTGGACTTCCACTCGAGCTGCATTAAGAGAGGTGCCCTCTGCTACTGCCTTTCAAACAGGAAACCCAACCTTTCCTATTCTGCTATTTGAACTTCTGTGCCGGTATCCCTGCAAGCATCTGACATTTGAACTTGGTTACTATTACCCAGGCAAGTATCTGCTTATCAAAGGTATTACTGTTATGCCTGTAAGCACCCAACTGCCTATCTAAATTCTACAACCATATATCCTGCACTTCCTACAACTAGGTAACCTGTAATCATGAATGTGTAACGATTGAAATGTAATTACACGCCTCTAAGCATCACTATTACCCATATTCGCACATTTCAATAATGCTGATCTCCATGATTACCTGCCTTTCTATCTGACTTAGCATATTGGGGCCAGACTGTAACCATAGCAATTTTAGCCTAGCAGCCACTACCTGTTTTGCATTGAGGTGAGGTTTTGCCAGTTGAATTCACACACCTATTTTGACCCATATGCCTGTCTGCACGCCTGATGTAGGCCCCCCGCACTACAAGGTCAGGCTTTGCAAGCCGGCATTCACACACCTAAATTCTTTGTTTTATTTGTTTGTTTATTTTATTTATTTGTATAGCGCTCCAAACCCAGAGGTAGAAGGGCACTTACAGAGGATGGTTACAAAGCGTTACAAAAGCAAATTCAATACACAGCAGTTTACAGAGTATACCAACATAGATAAGCAGTGATGGTACTACATTTTCAAAATACAAAATACAATGGTTTATGGAGTTCGCAGACATAGTACGAAGGGGGTAGTGTGCCCACCTGTCTGTGGTGCTACTCTTTGTTTAGGAGCCAAACTATAACGTGTTTCCTGAAGATCTGGAAGGACTCAATAGTTTTAATGTTGAGCTGTAGGATGTTCCCAAGCTGGGAGGCAAGTACTGTGAAGCTCGTCCCTCCCCCTCTTTTTAGGGAGAATCTGGGCACCGTCAGGCATAAGTTGTTGGAGGATCTAGTGGTTCTGGTGGCGGCTTTCATGGTGAACTCAATGGTGAGATATGGTGGGGATAGGTGGTTTAGAGCCTTTTATGTGAGGCAAATGGTTTTCAGGTCAATTTTTTGTCGTATGGAGAGCCATTTGCACGATTTCCCAATATGTGTGTTCTTGCACTTCTCTAAATGTACAATGCACTTTCTGTAACTAGCGCTTAGATGCCACTTGCTTTTGTGGGCTGAAACAAATGCAAAATAAATCAAATAAATACATGCTTATAAAACGAGAAGCAATTCGCATAATACAGCAAATCAATAAATAATTATAAATACAATTAAAATTACAATTATCTTCCAGAACATACATTTCCTATACAAAATTACAAAGTAGAAAATAGAACAATAGCAAAGAATGGAAAGAAAAGAACCTTTCCAAAATTCATCATGAAACTCATCCCTTTCATCGTAAAAAGTATCCCATTATGTTGTGTTACCCCTACAATACGTTAAAATGAATTAAACTATACATAGAAACTAGAAACTATTTACTGTGCCATATGTGCTCCTACTTGTTGCCATATTCGAAAAAAGTGCAATGTGCAGCGCTTTATTCTCTGTTTTTACACAGTATTGCCAGAATTCATCTCTGATATTATCATAATGTTCAACAAAACAACCCAGAAGAAACATATATAACGGCCCTTGTTCCCTACATTCAGTTAATACGTGTCTGGCAGTTTTTTTCATTGATGACATTTTACACATTCAACAGATTCTGTCTTGTTCTGAGATACCCCGCTCTGGACCGAACACAGACAGAACAGGCAACCTATTTGTACGTAATCGCAACCAACATCTGCGCAAAGATAATGCTGCGCATAGCATTAAGTATGGTTGAAGCTTCTTAAATTTGTATTTTACCAAATACAATAAATTTCCCTGTAGGACTTGCGATCAGCTATATGCGCAAAGTTTGCCGCCCAATCCCAAGTTTCCAACTTGTTGGTTAGTGTGTTCTTTAATCCATGCTATTCACAGTCCCACCATTGATTTAAATCTAGCTTTTACTTATTCGGTGTAATTATCAACGCTCCCAACATAAGAGGCCTCTCCCAGCTTTGAACAAGGGACATTTGGGGTTAGTTCTGGACTTAATAAACAAGAGACACCTTTGCTTGAGGGCCATAGATGGAAGGAACACTAGGCCCAGCTCCAATCTCATTAATCCTATTGGGACAGAAGGACCCATTCCTAAAATCCTCCTCCAGAATTTACCCCCAATGACCTTTACCCAGGTGAGAGCCTTCTTGGCTGGGGCCTCGATACCATAAATATAGGTTTTCTTACTTTTGACATAATACATCTACATGTGTACCTAGTTAAAGGACTGTGCACACAAGGCCTTCTCTAGGGCTTCAGGTGTATGATGTCATGTGTTTAGCAATTGGTCATTTAACAAAAAACCAATTAGGACCTGGGCAAAAAAATCAAAAACCAGATCCATGCGTAACGTCACATAGAGAGATGCAGAAAGCTAAACAAGTGGTTCGGCAGATAGCAGACGCAGCCATTTTGCATATGAAGGCCTTTCTGTCATCAGCCTGTTAACATCTGACGAAGAAGGTCTTTGAGACTTTCGAAAGCGAATGCTTTTTTAATATTCTCAGTCCAATATGAGGCATCAAATCTCGACATGTTGTGATTCATGTTATCAGCTGAAAGCGATTTCCGTAGGTGAACACCGTCCACAAAGCCAAGACCTTCAGATACCTTGAGACGGTGCTCACTCGCACTAAACCCAAGTGCAACAGAACAGGATGAGCTGGGGATGGATTGTGAGGGCGGGAGAGGGATGCTTAGCATAAGTGATGCTGTAATTGCTCTCATGGCCATCTGGAAACTCATTCGCATTTATTATTGATTTCTCCTTGTAATTTAGGCATGGAATCCTTAAAGCAATATAAAAGTAATAGGTTGGTTAATGCAGATTTCATGTATTTGTTGTTGGGGAGAGGGGCAAACATAAAATAAGTTTACATTGTTGTCTGTTAGCCTTGCATGGCAATGCATTAAAAAAGCTTTTTTTAAAACATGCAGCTGTAAACTTTTCAATTCCTTAATATGTGTGAATAACGTGTGCGCGCCGACCAGAAATATTGCAATTGTATATTTTTTCAAACTTTTAATTTTAAATGTTTGTTCTGCACGGTTTACAGCTTAAACAAATAAAATACATAACTTGAATTAAATTCGGCGGGGCGCTATTGCCGCGGGAAAATGCTTTTTTGCTGAATGCGTAGCTTAAATAAAAGTCGAAACCATGTTGCATCATTGGGAGTATGCAGGACGCGCGGATTGTTTTATTCCTTTAATTCACAGTGCATATTTCCAAATCAAACATATTCACATTATTAACTTTTATAAGTGTATTAGCCTCAGTGCTAATGAAATCATTCATCCTTTGCAAATGCACATGGCTCCCTAATGAAACTCCAGGAGCTGGATCAGCAGTAAAGCGAGAACGCAAATGTGGAGGCCGAATTCTCTCTGCGGCAACGGCCACACAAAGACATGCCCTCTGTACAGCTTCCAAACAATTACTGTAAAGAACAACACAAAAATATCATTTCTGTTTTGTTGTCATCTGCGTTAATTTCTTAATGGCGGGCTCGTCTTGCCCAAACATAAATATGGCTAGATTTTTATTTCCAGTGGAAATTTGGCCACCGACGTGATGGCTATTTTGACTCTCCTCAGGTTTACAGCCGTCTCCATGTAGCTGTTGATCGCCTCGGTGTCTTCCGCGGCGGCTTTTAATGACAGCGCGCCGGTCGAATGGTAATAGGAGCGTTTCTAATGCACTCCTCTCGACTATTATTGCAATTGGACGAGAAGCGGAAGTGCCAGGCTTCGGAGGCACTTGTCATTCACCAGCTGCCCTAAGCACCACATTAGTGCAGAGTAAAATCTGCTCTGCATATTTGCGAACCAAATGGATAACTGATTTCTTGTCCATTTGAAACAATGGAGGGGAGGCCATTCCACGTTCGGAAACCATCAAATTGAAATGGAATCTAAGATGGCGCGTGGCTGGGCGAGTGATGAATACGATGTGGCAGTACAAAAAAGATGTCACACAGAAAGATTAGGTATGCAATGATGCCCATGCTGCGGACGGGCAATCCAACATATGTTGAACTACAATATTTCTACAATTGGTATTAAAAAAGAACCATATAAATGTTTCCTTTTTTTATAATTCCCAAGTGTATATATGAGAACCTACTTAAATCAAAGGGAAACTGTAACAGGACAAGCTTGCTGTTGTTTCTCATGCTCATTCCGGAAAGCATTATGTGCATGTGTCAAGGGTTACACACATCTAGTAACTGAAACGATGTCGAGGTGTTCTTTTGGTGTAAACGGTGTCTCGCCTCAGAGAGGCCTCCACATTGGATAGGCTGCCAGTCACACTTGAAAATAGCATCCTAGGGAATAGAAAGTAGGGTCATTGGGTTTTCTGAAAACTGCTGTGCTCAAAAATCTGCAAGCCCTGCAGTTCTCCTTCCTCCTGAATGACAACCTTTGGAAAACCATGGCTAATAAAACAAGCATTGCCACCGACAATCATTTTAGTCGATGTACGGTCATTGCATATGCATTGCCATTATAAGGGCTGGTGCTTCCATCCTTGCCCAGCAATTTCCATCAAATGCCCAGGGAGAATCATCACTTGTCAGATATTGACATGATATGCCTTAGTACTCACATTATATGGCAGGTATTGCCATCAGAACACCAGATTATCAGACCATCTACAGGTGTTGCTGTTAAAAGTCATGTTATCTCATGACTTCGAATGATTGCAATCCAAAACTGCGATTTGTTACCCAAAGGTCCAATACTCCCACATTTTCAAAGAAATACTCAGTATGGAAGTGGCAGGTTACATAATGCTGAAACAGCAGGGCTACATTCACTTTTGTTGTTATTTGGCATTTCTATAGTGCCTACTGCCATTGGTATGGCCTCAGAGCGCTGTGGGGATGAACGCTCTTTGGAAGACTATAGTCAGAGATGTGAGATGTGAGGAAGTATATCTAAAATGCATAAGTGCATTGTTAGGCAGTGCAAATGTAGGTAGGGAGTCACTACGTCCCTAGTAGCAGCCCATAGATAATGAAGAGTGAATGGGCGCTGTGACATTGTGAGGGGAGTAGGGGAGTCCAGGACACTGTTTATGTGAACAACTGGACTACATTTCTCATGGGACTCAGCTCTATTCGATTGGAGGTGGTGATGTGTGTTTGGATGGGTGAGCAGTGTTTATTGCAGATGTATGGCGGAGGTGGGTGGGTGGGCCCTGCCCCGGGCAGGATACAGCTTTGTTCCGTTGTGATGGAGTGATTGACGTTCCAAAATAGAGAGGCTGACACCTAGTTAGCTGTGGTCTTGCAGAGTTTATCATAAGGTCTGGCTGGGATGCATTCTGCGGGAGGCTGAGCCCCAGCTTGTCACCTCCTCAGGTGCCCACACATTCCGGTCAGTGGTGGGACTTATGCCAATTTAACAAAGCAGAGATGGTGTTAATTGTGTCTGTTCGGTAACGAATTGTCAGCTTCCACCAGGCCCAGCTGCAAAATGGGGGCTGGCCCATTGATTCCTGTTAGAAAGGAAGTTACATGTTGTATTCTTTTCAGTGAATAGAGCAATTCTAGAATCCAGAATGCTCAATTAGGACAGCAGTCGCATGTTTCATTGTTCTACTCCATACAGAAGGGCCACATTTCAATAAGCCCGTTTAGCATAGCCTGGCCAGAGTCCATGATTGCCAGATATCAGTTGGTTACTGAGGGCGGGACCATGAATGCGGTAATAGGAGAACATGCACTGATCACACAATGCAAAGTTTGGGGACTGGCGGAAAGGAAAGAGCAGGGCGTTTGGGGTTGGAGAAAGTATGAGTGGGGAGTGATCAGTAAAGGTACCACAAGCATCGAGTAAAGGGAAGAGCAGAGATGATGCCCTTCTCATATTTTTTTCCGCATGGAAGGTGTACAACGCCACGGCACTCTTTTGCTCTGTGTTCTCCATTCGTTCGGTATTGGATTTATAGCGCCGGCCAAGAAAGGTGTCTGGCCATGTCTGAAATATCCCTTTATGCATCCTCACAAAAATGATTAAACCTCACCCTGTACCGCATCGTTTTGGCAACCTCTCAGCCAATACTAGAAAGGCAATGCCATCCAATCTCACACTCTTCAAAGTCAAAACAGGATGTCACATGATTGGATTCACGATTATAAGAATGGGGAATACCAGAACATTCGCCATGTCGGAAACTCTGTGCGCACAGGTTTTCCGCTAATGAAAATGTTATTAAATGACATGCGTTTAGTTTTTCACCCATAGATCCCTGAGACAAATAATATCTATCTAGAGCATGCTTTCCTAAGACCAACGTGAAAACTAGGCGGGGCAATGTATTGTTGTGTGGCACATGTTGGTGCTATTTTACCTTCAAGATCCCCAGATCAAGCTAGGCACTCCGCGCTCTTTTTATGACTGTAATTCAAACAAGAAACAAAAAGAAACCCACGGCAAATGGCATACCTTTGTTCTCAGATAATTGTGTCGGTCCAAGAAATGAGGAAAGCAGGAGCCCATGTTAAGGGTAATGTATGCAACAACAACTGATCAACAATCACAAGGTTAATTGCTTGTACGTTCTTACCCAATGGAGTAGTGCTGTTAGAAATAGGTCTTTAATGTCTGAAAAACAAGCCTGGGCACTCCAAGGGGACATCATCTATTACCACCCCACAAGGCTTCTCTTCCAAACATGCATGTGGTAGCCCCAATCAATCTCAACACCAGGAGGATATGGTCAGTTAATTACACAGAGAGCATATCCCAGTACCACCTCATTATCTTTCCACACACCAATGCCCTCTCTCCTAGCTCAGGCTTTGTCAAGTTGTTTCCCCAATGATTCATGCCACACATTTTAGTATCATAAAATATGTTGTTCCATTATCAAGCTTCATCTTTTTCTAAACGAAATAACTTATTTATGCAACTAATCTATAATTAAACTTCCATTCAACAAAGCCAGCACACTTCAAGTGAAATGGAATGACTATGCGTCTTCCACATCGTTCACAAAAATATGCAGGCACACATTACAGCATCTCCAACAATGCATCCCCCATTCACTGGTTTAAATCAAACCTTCCCCGTCCTAAATAATCAACATTCACCATGCTATGCAACAAAGTGAGAAAAGAGTGCATTTTACACAAGGGCACTGTCTATCAAGTGTAGATGGTCTCATTCCATCACCATAGGATATTTTGCAGTTGACAGAAAATACTATTACTGATTAATTGAATGAACAAGATGTTGTTAGAAAATGATTAAGGTTGATGAACAAATGAAATATTTGCCTTATCGGAATATTTAGTAGGAAGCATTGTTGAAAACAACTGCACAGAATCATGACATTGGAGATGAGTTTTGACTGAGTTTAAAGAAGCTCCAATCAATACAGAAGTTTGGTTGGCAAAAGCATTGTGTAACCGAGCTGAGCAAGCATCCAATGCAGAACTTGATTGATGCAGATCGCATTCCTTGTTGTGTCAGCTTTTCTGAGTGTCCCAATACATTGCATCCTATGCCATTTTAGGCCCGATTCATGCATATGTGTGCATCAATCCCACAAGGGCCATGCGCCGAGAGGGACACTGCGCAGGCCTGGATGTAGAATAAATAATATGCGTCCGGCGTATTAATGGAATTTCCTGCGCAAAGTTACTGTAATCACAAGTTGCAACAGGAACATCCCCGACATGCCCACACGATAAGCATAAACTGCCAGAACAGCTACCTTTGTGCTCTCCTCTGGCCATGAATCCATGCACCTGTCAAACAGTGAGGGGTCGCGCGCAAGCAAGCCTGCATATCGGGGACCCTGCACAGGGTCCCCCATAACTGGTCCGGCCCCCTGACAACATGCAAATGAAAAAACGTAACTCGGTTGAGATCCTGATAAATCTGCGTGCAAACCCCCGTTGGATTGGAACCTCGGTTGCGTACACGTCCCCCAAAATCCAACATGAAAACCTACCTCTGCACTGCAATTCCTATGCACAAGTGTACTTATGCCTGCATTCGGATGGCGGATAGGATAAAGGACTTGCATGGCCTTTTCCCGGCCGAGCGGTTGAGTGATCGTATCCATGAATGCGTCTTGTGCCGCACAATTGTGGGCATGCAAAGCACTACCTGCAAGCCGTCCCTCGGAAAGCCCACTGTTTTGCAAGCTCTTCCCCATTTTTGGAGTTCCACCCCCTTCCCAGTCCTCTACGCAAGCCACGCGCATGCTTTGCGTGGTGTCTCATGAAAGGTGCTCAATGGCTCACAGAGATGTGCTGAGCCTACGCAAACTCCACCCAAGTCCAGGAGAAGTCCTGTGCATTCGATTCCATGAATCGCTTAATGGGGACTTGAACGCGGTTTGGCACGCAAGTCCCCGATTTTCCCCACAAATAATTCTATGCATCAGGCCAAATTGCCATTTTCATAGGAATGGTGAGAAAAATAAGAGCTGGTATGTCTTTGATGTTAGAAGTGATCTGTCGGTAGGTTTAAATTGGATTCAGATGGATTTTCAGATACAAACACAATCAATGTATTTTATTTATTTATGTGTACCCCCGCCATAGCCCGCAGGTATCAGGGTGCACCTAAAATCCAGAAAGGTATGATTATTACTGTGAATGAACATAAAAGAACACACATAAAATACGTGATTTTATACATTAATGTGATTTAGCTAAGGCATTACTGTCAGTATATGGTACAATCTCCGTAATAATCATACCTTTCTGAATTTCAAAACAAACCCACTTTTTAAGAATCTGCCCGTATTTTGACATTACTTCTGGGTGACATGTTTCTGCTTCAGTATTATACCCTGGGCACTACTGCATCCCGTTACCGTTTTAACGTTTACAAGGAACTAGACATTCACATTTTGAGCAGTGACCTGCCATTTGGTTGGAGGGCAAAGTCATGCTGTCCTTACTCACATCTATTAGGCAGACCAACCTGCATCAAGACACGAGACCTGGCCTTCAGTGGGGCTACTCGCATACACCATCTCTATTATGATTCAATGGCAATACATGTTTTGGGGAGGTGCTTGTAGAAATGAGAATTTCACCTGTTTGCTCATCTTAATGGTCAGCTACACAATGGTGGCTGGTGAATTCTTAAAGTGGAGGAGTGAACATCTTTTACCTGACTGAGAGAGAAGAGTGAGAGGGCATGTTGGAGGTTCATTCCCTCAGAATAGTTGACACATTTGAGAGAAAATTGATAAAAGCCACACAATTTACAATAGCCTCTGAGGGAACTGCATAAAAAAACTCTAATGGATGCTAGGTCGTCAGAAGTACATAGGGGTATTTTGCAATATATTTTCATCCTGGCTGTGCCGAGTGTTCCCAATTAACTCTCATGTGGCATGTCTCAAGAATGCATGCCAGCGTTGTTCCTCTTTCAAGCTTGTTGTTCAAAATCCAGATAACTTGGCCTTTCAATACATAATTCCAGTGCTGTCCCTTTTCAAGACGTGTGTTCTCAAAAACGCCATGCTGAGGTCTACCTTACTGATGTATGCAAGCTTTGCCACCCACTGGAAAACATATTCTCATGTTACCTCATGAATAGGCCTGGTTGAACTTTACCTCTAAAATCCTTGAATCAATAGAATTTAAGGTGATTCGATCAGGTTGAACCTAAAAAAAAAATACATTTGGAATGGTTGTCTGAAGTTGGAGCACATTTTCAGTCCTCATGGTTTTTAGAAATGCAGGAAGCTGTTGCTGAAGTGAGTCATAGGTAATTTAGGATAGGAGGGACTGAACTGAAGTGGAGATAGAGTAGATTAGTAGGACTCAAGGTGGAGGAGGTATTAAGTGACTGGGGAATCGAAGAGTCATAGTTAGGTATGGTTTTACCTACGTAGCACTATGTGGCATGTTTTACCATTTCAAGTGGATGAACATACAGGTGCATTTCGTGTGTGAAGGAGTGCAGCATGGTTGACTGTGAGAGACACTTGCAGATGTCATTTAATATCCCTGAGGTCAGCTTGTGAGAGAGTCATGCTTGTCTAATTTTGATGGGCGGAGTACCGGAGATTCTAGCAGGCAGGTGTCATGTCCACAGGCCCCAGAACACAAAAACCACACCATCTAGTGATGGGTGCAATGGGTCACTCTACTCACTTATGTCCCTTTCGAACCCATAAACACAGAGGACCTGGCCGGACTCATATAGAGATCTGAGCAGGAACACTTTATTTCAGTGCAGGAGTGCTTTTACTTCATTTCAGTGCTGGAGCGCTTTTATTTTACAAGAACTTTCCAGGAGCTGAATGCCTTTATTCCAGACAAACTCCTCATCTGCTGACTCTTTGGGTGTGGCTCCCTAGGCCTGGTTGAACCTGATGGGCGTGGCTTCAGAAGCTCAGCTATATAAGCTGCTCCATCCTTAAGGCCGGTGCTTTGCGTTACTGTGCATTCACGTGCAGCGTGATGCTCACCGCCGCTTGGACCAGTTTATTTACCTTTGAAACCAGGCGTTCTCCTGCATACTCACCTCCAGGAAACCGGTGGTTCATCGCTTCATCTGCAGACTCATCTCCTGACATCCAGTGATCTTGATCCCGACGCCGCAGCACCGCACTCCGCATCCACAAACTCGGACCCTGTGAAGAAGAAGAAGGACAAGGCTAGAACATCTGTCCTAGGGCCGCGCCGCATTTGACCCTGCGTGCCCTCTAGTTAACAACTTACTAGCTACTGTACCACTACAGCTTCTTCCTCATTCCCTCCGGCTGCCACCTCGAGCTCCGCAGCTTCTGCCAGGCAGGCAACATCACCTGCAAGAGAAGAAAGCAAAAGAGCAAACATCAAAAGTGGAACGGACAGCAATACAAGACAACAAACTTTACAATACAACAAAAACAGACGAGGGAAGACAAAGACAAACAGGAAAACTTACCTGAAGTATAGTGGCTTAGTCACAGCAGGACTGGACTACCACGTGCAAGGGACCAGTGAAGGAACTCGATCCAGATCATACAAGCACCACTGCCAGAAGCAGCAGGACGGAGTGCTTGCCAATATAGAGACCAGTTGAGCACAACAGCAGGTAATTATCTAGTCAGTGTCCACCACTTGAAGTGTGTGGATGTGACACACATACCATCAAGTGATACCAGGGAAGAGGAGCCAGGAATCCCTCATGACAGCTTGTGGGAGAGTCACACTCATGTTTCTTCAGAGGCACGATCAGCAAGATATTCAGGGAGACAGGGTATACACTATGTATTTATTTATTTATTTATTTGAATTTATAAAGTGTACTAGCAGCCCAGAGGCATTGAGCCACAGGTCCTGGAGAGAAATAGTAGCTGCAGGGTGTGGGTACTGGTTACAAGAGGGCGTAGCATTGGGTGAATATAGACAAAACATTATTAACAGTAAATACAGGCATTTTGTAATATGAGAAGAAAATAATAGTTACAAGGTGAAGCTACTGGTTACAAGAGGGTGTAGCTTAGGGGTGAATACAGCAAAAGCAGTATTAACAGTAAGTACCAGAGTTCTTTACTAGAATGTCAGTACACAGCACGGGCAAGGGGAGGGTTAGTATTAAGTTTCTGTGAAGGGGAGGGTCTTGATTGCTTTGCGGAAGGCCAGGTGTGAGGCTATCCCTCTAAGGCGAGGTGGTAGACTACCAGTCAGTTACCATCTTTTGAAGTGAGGGGATGAGAAAAAGGCCATTGGGTGATTACTAGAAGGTGGAACAGAAGGATCCGGTAATTCATGAGGGGAGCTGTGGGAGAGTCATGCTCATGTGTTTTTGGTAGGGGGCAGCAGAGATTTGGGAAGTGGATGATACACCAGTTAGTGTCCATCTCTTGAAGTGAGTGAACACAACACATGCTTTCGAGGGTCACCACTGAGGAAGAGCAGGACTAGACAGAAATCCTTGAATCCCATTTGCCTGGTTTAGGAAGTAGGAGTAGCAGGATTTCCAGGAAGTGGATGAAGCACTAGTCAGTGAGTGATCAACACTTGGCACAACATGTCAGCATCCAAATACGCTAGAAGCAGGGGCAATGTGCTGTTAGTTATATTTTCACTTCTGCAGTAGCACTTGTGTACTCTGTGGATTCCAGAATTGCACATAATCAATTGAAGGTATCATTCAACTCCCCTTCCACACCCTCGCCACAAGTTACTCTGAAGTATATGCACCAGAATAAGTAAATGCATAGATACATCATTTTATATACATTTCTTATTTATTTTTTTATTGTGCTACAGTTTAAAGAAAAGTTCACAAACCAAGCAAAGAGAAAAAGAAAAAAAACATACTTTTCTAAATTTCACTTTAACAAACAGCTAAATCATAACACTCAATGAAAACAGAAATACGTAGGGTAAAATTAAGGTAAAATTAGCCACACAATTAAAAGAATATATAGTGTATAATATACGCATAACAAGAATAATTTATTCTAAAAGGTGTGTGAAAATGTGGCAGTCAACAACAGTTAAAGAGGTGTAATTTCCTGATAGAATTTGACTTGAAAAGTTTATAGTTGTTAACATGGAATTATCATGGACAAATTGAGCAAAAATATGTTCACACTGAGACTGAAGCATTGAGCAATATACAAAAAGATTTTTCCATATCTCAACTGTTTCATATTGTCAACAATCTCGCTCTTGGGGTTCGGCTGAGCTATAAGGTGATGGCCTAAATTAAAGGTTTTGGAAGCAAGGGGGAGCATCATTGCACTTTACAGTGAGGTTCAAGTCCTTTAGAGGAATATCCCATGTAGGGCTAGTCAATTGGCACTTAAGAGACTTCGATTCATGATGGTTATGGCTCAAGTTCCCATAAATGTCATACCCTAATGATAAAAATGAAGTGGCAGCTTTTAATATTATCTCTACAGCCAGCCTGTAATTCAAATGCATGCGCACTAGGTCAAATCTGTTGTCCTTGATGAATTCTATCTGATCTATGTCTTCTGAAGTGCGTAGCCTCAAACGAGGAATTTCTTGAATTAATTGCAAGACATTATGCCTGTTTAACACAATGCCCACTCCAGATTTAAACAAATGCAAATGTATGGAATATATAAAGTCACAATAAATATCATCCAAGATGTACAGTGGAGGTTGGCACTACCAGCTCCTTCTGCTAATTCAGGGATAGAAGGGGAGGTGTGCAAATCTTACCTACTAAAGATCAAGGAAGAAATCAGTGGCAGGATTTTGACAATTCAATTTCTCTATCTCCACGTGCACCTATCCAATGGTGAGTCAGACAGTGATGATGATGATTATATTATAGATGATGATCAAAACAGATTATGATCCATCAGATTCTAGACAGGAATTTGCTTTGCTCTTGTAAATGCTACTTAGAAGGATGATGAAAATGACACAAGTGATGCAGAGGGTGAAGTAGTAATAGCAGTTTACCACAAGCTCTTGAGTGGCAGGAGGGGATATTCTAGACCCCCCGTCCCCTATTCCTGCTCTTCCTCGGTAGGCCCAGTCGCGGCTGCTTTGGGTCCAGGGCCCGGCCCCAGGGCACTTGCACGGGAATGCCTTTGGAACAGTCTCCCCCCTTGTGTCGTTCCCTCGACTAGCGTAGAACTAGAGGAGGACAGGGCGCCATTTTGTAAAGCACCGACTCCATTTTGCAATTCTAAAACAATTGTATGATTCCAATGCAAGCCTGCAGCTCTCCCAGTCAGGCGCACAGTGCGAGCGAGCGCCTCCCCCCACCTCTCCCCCCCCGTTCGACATCCCTGCAATCGTTCAGTTCCCATGAGAAGACTGTCTGCGAGAATGCAACAAAATGCACACTGTATCTTCTGCCTTCCGTCTTACTTCACAAGCCCAGGTACAGCCCTGAGCAGGGGTCAGGGCAGGAGCTATTCGTCTTCATAAACTTGACTAACACCCCCATAGACCCTGGCCATAAAAAACATGATGCCCCTGGATAGAGTCAACGGACGAGAAAGACCCCTGAGGTTTTGATCTATTACAATTGTAACATAAAGAGAGCCAATACATCTTCTGCGAACATAAGTATGTAAATTTAACAAGGGCCAACGTGTACATGAGTAACCAACACAATATGCGTGCATAACCAGAAATGTGTGTGTTAAACCTTAATAAACGAATGTATAACATACATTAATACAGGTTATAAGGGTGCTCATGGAAATAATGTAAGATAATGCAATGCACACCAACATGATTTTATATATACCAACACAGAGCTACCTCGTGTCCAGTAACCTATGAGTTCTAAGTGTAAATATATATGTGTCTTAGTTTATAAGAATATTGTAGTGGCACGTTTTTCTAATAAGCCTTAGTCTGTGTAAGGAGTACACATGCAGACCGCAAGTAGCATGCCATTTTGTTTTCCTATAACTTGCAGAAGATGGACATTGAATTAAGGATGTGTTTCTAAACTTTGATGTTTCTTTGAGCAATAATATGTACATTGAGTCAAACGAGTAACATAGTATGCTTTAATCTAGTATGACTTAAGGATAACTCAGCAAGCCACATTTAAAAAGTCTGATTGTACAATCATGTTTTAAAGAGCCACGTTATATAATGTATTAGCAAAATTAGTTACAAGAAAGCCTCGACTCTCCCGTTCCATTAGGGTGTCAAATGAGGTCAGCAAACAAGCTAAAGGTATGTGGTCCTTTGATCATTGAACCCGTAACAAAAATGTAGAGCCACAATGATATCTGCCTTTTGTGACCCAGCCCTTTTCCAGTCGTATATTCAACGTTCCTTTCAATGTTATCAGGTGGACACCCTAAACCCTGCAATGACCCCAAGTACCCTACTCTTTAGTCAGTACATCCTGAATTGTTCTAACAGATTATGCACAGTGTTTGACGATTGAAATCGAGCCTGTGACTAGTAATAAATAATGTATCTTTGAACCATGTTTTGCAAGTATTAGGATACAGGCCGCCGAGGTCACCGGATGAACAAATCATGTTAGTGAATGGATGAGAATGTGTGACCACAAGGGCAAAATGTTATTTGAGTCAAATGATACAAAGAATATAAACCTCGATCCATCATGCCGGACTGATGAGCCTAGATGACCGATTGACCCCAGACACCCTGTCGCCTCACCACGTGCCCTCGGACCAATCAGCCATGGCCGACCCTATAGCACCCATAGGTGCCTACCGTTAGTGTCCAATCCCAATCTTTCTTGTGCCCCCTAGGCCTTCCCACTGTGATGATGCTGTTTGTGAATATAATCAATTTGTAACGTGTTTTCTGCAGAGTGCTCTTGGCATGGGCAGAGTAGATTCTGCTTGCCCTAATTGTACATAAAAGCCTTTAATATCACTTTCACTTGGTCTTGGTCTCATTCCCTCCTGGGATGTACTTCATTGACTCTGTTGTGTGATTTACCAGCATTATTTGGGGGTCTCTCACTTTCACTCTGTACAGTGTCTTTGAGAAACCGCCTCCCTGACACAGATCAGAAAGCACATCATATCATGGCGTGGCATTCTGAACACCATCAGCAACAACACTGCCAGCAAAATCATGCCCAGATGAGCACAGCCTCTACGTTTTATGCCCACAATGAAAATAAAAAGCATGTCAGTCTTTCACACAGAATAAACACCAAGCGAATTGAGTCACTTGTATACTAGAAAAAGGTGTGCCAAGAGAGGCAGGGACTATCATGTGTATCATCTGTGGGATGCGATATGCAGCAGCAATATGTATAGGCATGGAAGACCAAAGATCTGTAGTGCAACCTTTTGCATACCATTAGACAAGCAGGATCCTTCTACCATCCAACCAATTACACCTGAAAAAAGCAGCTCAGTCAGTTATTGGGAGTGGGCTAAGCTCTACCCCCTTACCTGAGCGATGTATAGCAGTTATCCCCCATTGTACAATGGCATTGTTTTGGAAGCATTCTACTATGGCCAACAATAGTCTCAAGTTAAATGACAGGCAGTGACTGTTCACTGCTATCATGGATACAATGTTGGCCATAGACCTCTCACCCTACTCCTACTTTTCGTATGTGAAAGGTTGCTCACCTTTGGGGAGTACACATATGTCATTTCTTCTCTTGTAAGCTGGTGATTGGTGACTCATTGTATGGCATGTGTGTATATATATATATATATATATTCAGTAAAAAAACTTTGTTAAAGGGACGTTATGGTTAAGTTGCGCTACTAAAAACCTATGAAATTCAGTAAAAAAACTTTGTTAAAGGAACGTTATGGTTAAGTTGCTCTACTAAAAACCTGTGAAATTCAGTAAAGAAACTTTGTTAAAGGGACATTATGGTTCCAAGTAAAACTGAAAAAACCCTGAAATTTGCCAGTTATGGTAAGCAAAGCAACCATAACTCACGCCAGCATGGTGCACTGCTAAGCCTAACACCCAGGACATCAAAGATGACACACAAATGTACCTGATGTGTTTTTTTACTAAATGTCATAGGTTTTTAGTAGCGCAACTTAACCCTAACGTCCCTTTAACAAAGTTCTTTTACTGAATTTCATAGGTTTTTAGTAGCGCAACTTAACCATAACGTCCCTTTAACAAAGTTTTTTTTTACTGAATTTAATAGGTTTTTAGTAGCACAACTTAACAATAATATCTCTGACTTTATGTACATGTAGCATGGAACATACTGAACCCCCTCTACTGAATTTGATGTCTGCAAACTCTTCTAATGTCCGCGGACATATGCGGACAACAGCAACACTACCCAAAAAGTCTGGGCGGTATGTTTAATTGTTATAACATATGAACATTGTACAAATTCACAAACCAGCACACATATACATTATATGTATTAACAAATAAGAAGTGTCACCCATATGTATAACACATTAACCATTCATTTAAATACAATATGTTCTAAAATGGAATATACCAAAAGAAAAAAGATAGGCTTCCAACATGATTACCTCACAGAAACTCCACAACTAAGAGCAACAGCTGATCTACAGGCCAGTAAGAACACACCTTACCAGAAGCTAGAAAGTGTACTGCATTATACTCATATATTTCTAAACTTTCTGTATTAGATACCAAAAAAGTGATATTATTTTTTTTTTCTCACAAAAATGTCTAGTACTCTGGAGTGGCTAGAGGAGCATTTCCCACGTGAGGAAATGTCTGAAGATAGTGAACCTAAGTGTAGACACTTTTCTATATAAACCAATTAATAAATATTATTTTATATACATTTAACATATACATTTATTTTGTATAGACCATATAAACATTGAAAATAGTAAACAAAAAGAAATATTGGAGAAGAATCTCCAGCACATGGAAGAAAAAATGGACCTACTCATGGCAAATTTCAACAACTTAAAAAACTTTGTGGGGGATCACTTGAAACAAAAAACTAGATACCATTGTCCCACATGCACATGTCCCCCCTCACAATATCCAAGTCAATTATCCCCAAACACTCTCCATGAACCAAAACGTTTTGATGAGACTTGTATCCCTTCTTCACCTCTTATGAATCCTCTTGAAACCCCCAATTCTCCTGTGTTTGTCTCAGTTTCTGCTTCACCTTCTCTGTCATACATTTAACATCCATATATAATAAAGTAAAATTATTATATTGTGTCCTAATTCATTTCTTGTTTTTTTTTTAAAAAAAGCAGTTCAGATGTCCGCGGACAGCGCGGGTGTCCGGAATGTCCGTGAAGAAATGAAAATGGAGGTGTCCTAAGAGCACTATACCTGTCCGTACTGTTCGCTAGCAAGTTGAAACTGTTCTAAGAACATACAAGATGTCCGGGATATCTGCAATTAACCAAAATGGAGATGGTCTAAGAACATTATGCCTGTCTGTAATGTTCGCAAACAAGTCTAATCTGTTCTAAGAACACATTCAGTGTCCGAGATGTCCGTAATCAAACTCACACACGCAGTGTCCTGAAAAGTTTGTAAATAAACAAAATGGGGGTGTCCTGAGGACGCTAGACCTGTCTGTGCTGTTCGTAGGCAGGTTGAAACTGTTCTAAGAACACATCAAGTGTTCTGGAATGTTCGTAAATAAACAAAATGGGGGTGTCCTGAGGACGCTGTCCGTATTGTTCGCAGGCAAGTTGAAACTGTTCTAAGAACACAAACAATATCCTGAAATGTTCGTAAATAATCAAAATGGGGGTGTCCTGAGGACGCTGTCCATATTGTTCGCAGGCAAGTTAAAACTGTTCTAAGAACACAAGCAATATCCTGAAATGTTCGTTAATAATCAAAATGGGGGTGTCCTGAGGATGCTGTCCGTATTGTTCGCAAGCGAGTGGAAACTATTCTAAGAACACACACGGTGTCCTGACATGTTCACAAATAAACAAAATGGGGGTGTCCCGAGGACGCTATGCCTGTCCGTATTGTTCGCAAGCGGATTGAAACTGTTTTAAGAACAAACGCCTGTTCGTAACTGTTTCACTTATGTCGCACTTTTAATTAGTTTCAGGACCCCAACAGTGTCCGAGGAACACCAACGCGCATGCGCAAAACAGTTCACGTGCATTTGGTGTCCTGCGGACAATGGCTCCCTTCGCGGACATGTTCGCGAACCCATCATTTGATGGTGCCCACGCTGAGTGTGTGTTCTGACTGCGGACACTGTTCGTGTCCCCGAACAATTTAAAACTACCTTTTCAGGCAATCAACAATATTTTTCAATAATAAATCACCATAGTACAAGTCCCAGACAGTAATCCTGAGTTTCTACATACTTTTTGGGACTTTTTGAACCTTTTTTTGTTTTTCGATCTGTGCGCGGACAGCGCGGGTGTCCGCGAACCACGCACAAGCACCCCTATAAAAGGCTACACCCCAGAGCTCATCCTGATTGTGTTTCTGGCTATCTTACAGAACGCAGTGCCTTTCTGCTGCCAATTTTTCAGATTTATTTCTGAAACCTGATGGCATCCATGGCTGCACTACTGCCACCTGGTGCTACATCTGCCTCAGCACCACCCCCACCCCGTCCACCACCACCACCTCCCCAAGGGCCTGAAGAGGGTAACATGAGTGAGGATGCAGAGGAGGATGAAGAGGATGACGAGAATGAGGTAGTGGAAGTCCCTACTACCAGCACTCGCCATGAGTCTTGGGTGTGGCAGTTATTTACCATTCATGGTAATGTACCTAAGGCGTGTGCGAACCAAGTCACCTGCAACCAGTGCAAAATGGTACTGAGTCACGGGAGGCCTGGTTCATACAGCTTTGGTACGACTACTATGAAGCGACACCTAAAGTCGTTCCACGCGGGGGCTGTTCGCAAGGTTGTGCCTTGTGAGCACCGTAGTAGGTTGACTTCCTCTACTACATCCTCTGTTTCCGATCCTGTCACCACAAGGAACACTCCTGTGGAACAGTGTATTCCTCCAGCTGCCTCACAGGCCATTCACAATGCTGATGACCCTTACCTTTCGAGGGTCACAGTTGTGTGTATCTACTGTGACGCAGTACTCTGCTGGGAGGAGAGACTTCGAAGTGCTTTTGAGACTCTGGTCTCAGAGCACGAGAAGACCTGCTCACTACCTAAGTAAGGCCCACTCTACATCTCCCTCTCTCCACCCACCCTTTCTTATCCCCATGGTTGGTGTCCCCCCTTACCCTCCTTTTCCCTCCTCTCCTAGTGTGTCGTGAGTAAAAAAAAAAAAATATATTAAAAAAATAAAATAAAAAAAGGCTCTTTTCAGAGCCACCTTTTACAGTTTAAAAATAGAAGTGAAAATAAATGAAGCAGGGCCTTGTGTATTTTTTAGTAGTACGCGGGCAGTGTTTGTGTGTGTTTGAAAAACTTGAAATGCTCAACACCTACTACAAAATGGCTGCTGTAATTCCAAAAAAGTTTGCAATGCATTTTGTACATTTCACAGAAAAATCTGATTGCCAGCATAAGTAAGATGGACTCCATCTCTGCGAAAAATGTATGTGCTACGAAACATATTATTTTCATTGTGAAAAGAGGACATGCCAACATCTCTTAGAAAAGCACAAACAGCCTTATTGACATTGCGCCTTGCTTTCTACATTTGTGGACCAAATGAAGAAGAACGCAGCCACATTTGTCTCTGCGCAATCTGTGAAAAAATTACTTGAGAATTTGGAAACATGTCCATGACCTTTCCAAGTCCTTCTTTCATTGCAAATTGCAAAGAAATTCCAGACACATGTCCTAAACTGTTCCCTCCACAATGAATTACAATTATGTCTGGATGATGCTCTGTCTCCAAAGTAGCACAGAGAGGTAGCAAGTCCAACCAATTCATTCCACGTACTCCATGTCAGTGCACTTCCCCAGGTGAGAAGCCAAGATCTACAGCTATTTCACAGCTTTCTGCATGCACCTTCAACCAATGTATCCACAAGTCTCCAAAAATTCAAACAATCTGTTTTCTGAAACACACAGCCATAGCTATCTGTTCTTCTCTCAGGAAAAAGAGTATCAGACAAACTCTCTCCTGCACAACACACCCACTAAACTTTACTGACCAATCCCTTGCTCAGCTCATTCTCATTTGCATGCCTCCCCACCCCAGAATCCCTGGATGTAATACGCGATGTCCGCGGACTACCGCCATGTCCGCGGACATATCGTAACATCGACAGTCCTTCTACCATTTCCATTTCACTTTTTGTGCCATTCCCTCATTGGATATAGCTAAGCAGTCAC
This sequence comes from Ambystoma mexicanum, assembly GCF_040938575.1. Lineage (NCBI taxonomy): Eukaryota > Metazoa > Chordata > Amphibia > Caudata > Ambystomatidae > Ambystoma > Ambystoma mexicanum. The sequence goes on along the minus strand of NC_090933.1, from coordinate 223,828,763 downwards.
ACGACCATCCACCAATCACATCCAAGAGCTCTGCATCTAACTGCATCATCATAGATCAGCACTTCAAATGTACTCTTAATCACAAGTGTCATATAATTGGAGCGCACCTTCTACAAGAAATACTGTACAAGTCTCCAAGATTTCTACTTGCAGCTACATACATATCCATATGCATGAACACAAACTACAGGTATGCATATTTTCTGTATGCTACATGTACAATTCTTATACATTCATATAAACAGATTAACTGACTTTTAGCTTGTATAACCTATAAAATGAACTTACTGTCATTTTTCCCATCTCCTATAATGAACTGTCACCTCTAAACATTTCTGCAATTTAATTTCTTTTTACACACACATTTGCAAAGCATGTTGAACTAACATATTTAAAGTAAAATATAAAGAGTTCATAGTCAAACAAAATTGCATGCACACACCATGTTCAAATATCAAACAACAATACTTGTACAAAAACATAAAAATCAATGTCTAAATTAACATCAGTGCTATATACAAACACAATTACTAATTTGTTTCCTTTACAATTGCAGTGAAGACCACTCTCCTGAAAAGCGGCAGCAGAATTTGAAGTACAAACAACAACTAAGAAGAAACCTGCTCATTCCACAAAAAAAGTAAGTTAAATACCACCATAATATTTTTTCTATTATTCAACATACTGTAAGGTTAATTCATGCTATTTCTGCGCCTAAAAACAGAGATTGTGCACCATTCTGTCCACAAATCCCCATTAAACAGAGATTAACAAGCAGAATGGCACACAAATTGCCATTTTTTGGCACACAAATGACACAACTCAGCCCCTAGAATTTTGATATTATAGAACAAACAACTGTTTTAATTGTATACCATTAGATTTACTATTTGTACTTCTCCACACCACTAGCTTACTTTCTACTGTCATCTGAACCCGAGTTTAGTAGCACATAAATTCAAGAATACCCATCCCAACCAGTTGTATTTGCCGAATGCACAATCACACACCATCACATACATCTTTATCATCATACTCAGACACTCATGCACGCAGCACACACACATTGCAGAACACCCCAACTCATACCTTCTTAATTTTTTTCAACAGACACTAAAGAATGCCTACCAAAAATCAAGTCCGTAGAAAGCAACGCAGAAGTAGAGCAAATGAAAATAGAAATGTCCAAAATAAGCATCCATCTCTAGCAGAATTTGTAAAAAAAAGTTCAAACAAAACAGCTAATACAGTCATTTAGCGAAACAAAACAAGCTTCAAGTACAGAAACTTTGCCTCCTCTATCAAAATGTAAAACGAAACAGAAAACAATTAACAAGAATTCAGCTACCACTACTGATAAAACTGCTCCTATAAATCTTGATATAGTGCCAAGTAAGCATACCAAAAAAGTATTTTAGCAAAAATGTTCCTCCACAGAGTCCTTCAAAATCTTATAAAAAGAGTAGGAAATTAATCTTAGAAGCTTTCATAGCCAGTGCAATCCTTCTAATAAGAAAGTTATTTATTTTAGTGTTAAACAAAATGAAACCACTAAAAAAACTAATGACTACATTACAAAAAAGACTTCTCAATAAACTAAATGTTAACAGAGATAACTTCTTAAATATCTGTAGAGGTGAGTGGAATCACACTACAAGCACAGAACCATATTTTAATGAAGAAGCATACAAACAAAAGCAAACAAATACAATTCCCATACATAGCAGTGGACGAGGTTATGAAAAAGTTAATAATACCATAATGGAACAAAAAATACTGCTTTCAAAAATATCCCCAGAAAACTTAGAATTACCTCTCCATTCAACTGAATCAGAACGTCTAGTATACAAATGGCCATGCACGTCATTGTGTAAAATTCCCAAAGAATCTTTCAAGTCTTACGCCAATTCCTCAATCAGTATGTGACAAAATCAAAATTAAACTATTGCAAAATATGGATACCTGTCCAGTGCGCAAGTACACAGGACTACAAGGACATTCATTGGCCTGCATTTCAGGACCTACTTGCAAAACCACCTTCCATCATATCAAAATGATATCAACACATCATTCAACTATAAGAATTCTAGTCTATAAACTGTGCTATGCTAAAAAGTCCTGCTTTAGCACTAGCCAATTTAAATAACATTCTTCTACATGGTACAGCAAAATACCTACTTGAAGAAATCTACGATATCCAGAAAAACTATTTTGGAAGTGAAAGCCACTTACAGAATGAAATAGCTTTAAAACAAATTAGCAACAATTCTTTGCATGGCAACCTTCTAATACACGCATACAAAAAGAAATACTGAAATTTAAAAGTACATCTGCTGAAGTACCAAACCATGTGTGTGTATGTTGCCGGAGAACGTTTTATAAAAGTAACACAACAACTGTAGACCTAACATACAAAATAGAAGACAATGAAGATTCTAAATGGTTTGAATTAACTCTCTACCTTAGAGCAGAAAACAAATATGAAATAACTGACCCCTTAATACTTTGCAGTTACTGCACTACAAAACCTGACAACAACCAAACTCCTTCAAGTGCTATCACAAATAATTTGGAATTATTTCCACTACCAAAACCCCTACAACAACTCAATTTATATGAGAGCATCATAATTCAAAGAGTGCACCCCTTTCAAGCAATAATACGCCTTCAGCCAAAAACAGCAAAATTACCTCCCTCTGAATTAGTGAAAGGCATTTGTGGAAAAGTAGTGTATTTACCATTAGATCTAAAACAAAATGTGCACACTCTGGAAGTGCAACGTTCAATGGAGCAATCTTTAATTATCTTATTAAATGGTGTACCTACAAAAGACAAAAATAATTGGCAATAACTGGTAGATTTACATAAAGTTAGACAAGCCTTGCAATATCTAAAAGACAATAATGAATACTGCAAAGAAATTAATATTGAAGAAAGCTTCTAGATCCTGCTACAGTATCCAATACTTTAGACCATTATACAATTCATCCATTGCACTCTAATGACACCGTAGAAGATGCACTAGAAACGTACCAAATGTGTCAAACAAAAGGATCACCAATCAGCATATGGGAAAAAGTATAGAAGCACGTGCTTTTCCTCTGCTCTTTCCTACTGGCAAAGGAGGAAGGTACGATGATAGACCTATTCAAATAACAGCATCAGAATACCGCTTGTTACGGATGTATTCTGAAGATCCCAGATTTAGACAAAATGTGGAATACATTTTTCACCTACTCTTTGAAAGTAAACTAGCAACTCTATGTTACGGAGTTGCACACACGTTAAAATCAGGAACCCACTTTCAAAATATGTCAGCTACACAATTATTACAAAAAAGTGCAACAAAAAGATGAGGTTTTACAATCAAGTATTACAAATCTTTTAGCAAACATGCGAGGTACTAAAGAGTACTGGTTCCGACGTCATGGAGATGCATGTTGTATGATAAGAAACCTTGGCCCACCCATTTTGTTTGTTACATTATGTTGTGCAGAATATGCATGGGAAGATTTACATGATTTCCTATGCATATCACACAAAACAAAACAAACATAGATATACTAACACCTGGAGAACGTTGTTCTCTAGATCCTGTTAATGTTTCGAGATATTTTCACCATCGCTTCATTGCTATGCTACACTTGTAATAAAACTGTTCCTCCCCTTGGAGAAGTGTAACAATTATTTTGGAGAAAGAATACCAAGCCAGAGGAGTACCACATCTCCACATGCTTTTATGGATTAAAGATGCTCCTAAATTTGGTCAAGACAATGATGCCACTGTGTTACAGTTTATCGAAAAATATGTCACTTGTGAAATTCCATCGAAAGCAATAAATAGTGCTCTTCATGCACACATTTTACAATTTCAAAGACACAAATGTGGCAAATATTGTCGTCGCAAATACAAAAACAAAGGGAAATACTACACCAAATGCCGCTTTGGTTTCCATAGACCAGTTACAAAAACAGGTCAAGTAAACAACTTCATGTCTTCAGTTGAACATAGTGTTCAAGGTAAATCACCTAAAAATACATATTACATAAAAAGAACAGAAGAAGAAAAATATACCGATTACAATGCAATCAATGCCCACTTATGAAATGCAAACATAGATGTGCAGTACATTGCAGACAATTCCACTGCAGTTGCACGATATGTTACAGCATACTTAACCAAAGCAGAAAAAAGAGAGCTCCAAGACCTCTGGAATGACCTGTCATAAGACAAAACACTGTCTCAGAAATTATACAGCTTGGGCATTAAAATGCTCTCCCATAGAGAATGTGGCTCCTATGAAGCAGCAGATCGTTTAACCGGTACTGCTTTGTATGGAAAATCAGACAACATAGTATGGCTAAGTCTTGGTCCTGCTAAAGAGAAAAGAGTGCTGAAATCACATGAGGACATAGAAACAATTGCAAGAAATGATCCCAACAGCCAAGACATTCTAAAAAATTATTTACTGGACCCATGCTATCTGAACAGGAGTAGCACTTTAGAAAGCATGTGTCTATACCACATAGCTCAAAACTTTGCATACAAAAATAATATAAAACCCAATGAAAGCAAACATAGATATAGAGTGACCGATTGTGACGGGAGCTTAGTGAAACTTACCAAACAAAGCTTCATTAATCATGTAAAATTGTCATTAAAAACTCCTCAACAGAAAGAACTATATTACGTGTCTCTGTTACAACTTTTTAAACCATGGAGAAAAGAGGAAGACATACTAGATAAGTATGACTGCTATGAAGATGCTTTCAAAGCAAATGAAAGTGCTATCACCGATGTGAACTTTACGCAGTACAAAAAATGTTACAGAATGAGCAGCAACAGGAAGAAGAACTTCAGGCCCAACTAGATAAGGACTCTTCCGACAGTAGTCAACCTTCTGTAACAGGAAGTCAAGAACCACTAAGACAACCACTAATAGCAAATGAGGCAGAAGTAGCTATGGCCGAAGTAGAAAACACCATGTATCAGTATCAAGAAGATACAGAAGACTTAACTGTACAACAATAAAACTTAACAAAGATCAGCGCACCATTTTTGAAGACGTAACAAAACAAATTGTACATGGTGTACAACACGAAAATTAAGAATGTACCTGCCAAAATTACAAACCTATACTGCTGTACCTGAGTGGTGAAGCTGGATCAGGAAAAACATTATTGATCAAAATCATCAACACGTTTCTTCAACAATTGGCAAACAACAAACTGTCAGCTGTTGTAACGGCCCCCACAGGTTTAGCTGCCTACAACATAGGCGGTGTCACTTTACACCGATTACTACTGCTTCCATTAAATACATTAGACTATTACAAACCTTCTGCAGAAGCTGCAATGGAAGTACACAGAGTATTGAAACAAATGAAAATGCTACTAATAGATTAAATGAGCATGGTCTCCAGCCTAATGTTGGCTTTGATTCACCTCAGATTGCAGGAAGAACTTAAAAATAACAACGAAGAACTCTTTGCAGGGAAACACATTATCGTTTTCGGAGATCTTCTACAATTGACACCAGTGAAAGGTGAACCTATTTTTGAAACCTTAGGCCACAAACTCTGCCATAAAACTGTTGGCAGCATAGGAAATATCAACCTTTGGCAACATTTCCAATACAGAGAATTAACAGAGAACATGCAGCAATCTGCAGATCTCACTTATGCCAACATCTTAAAAAGTATTAGAGTTGGTGTACTATCGCAAGAAGCACAAGTAGTATTGAAAAACTGGCACATTCATGCACTTTATGGCGATAATGCATGTGCAACTGATGTTATGGAACAATTAGCGCACAAAAATGTCAATTGTATGGCCTTAATGCCAACTCTTGCAAGCTGTTTCAAATGCAATGAAACAATGTTAAATAAAGAAATGCAACCAATAATGGAAATTAAGGCTACAGACAAACTAGACGTACATGGTATGACAGTACCCATGTGTGGGCAAGACACAACAAGACTAAATAGTTTAGAAAATTCAATCTCCAACACAGCTGGGTTGGAAAAAATATTAAAATTATCCTTAAAGTGTAGAGTAATGCTTAAACGTAACCTTGACGTCGAGCAAGGGCTAGTTAATGGAGCACTGGGTACAGTTGTTGGCTTTCAGTCATACCCACGTGATAGCAATATTCAGTTTGTTAATATTCGCTTTGATAAACTTTCAGAAGTGAAAAGGATAGGGCCCTCAATTGCTCGATACCTTCTATTCAAAGACATGTATGTACTTAGAGAGCAATTTTCTCTAACTCTTGCATATGCAGTTACCATTCATAAATCTCAAGGTCTTACCCTAGACAAAGCATGGATAGATATAGGAAACACAGTCCTTAAAGAAGGCATGAGCTACGTAGCATTATCACGCTTAAGTACACTTGACGGTCTATTGCTAATGACCTTTGATGCAAGTAAAGTCAAAGCTGATATTCCTTGCATTCTAGAATACAATAGACTGTGTTCACTGTACACCCCCCATCTGAAACAATATCCTGTTCCAGATAAAGTAAAACGTGGTAAAAAAAAACTAAATCAAACAGAAATGCAACAGAATCCAACAGCAAATCCCTCAAAGAAAACAAAAGAAGCTAAAGCTTCATCAATTACAACAAAAAAAGAAGAACCTATTAGGGAATGTGAACCAGGTACGTCTTCAAAGAAGGAACAGAAACTCCGAAAAATGCACTCAGATGCAGAACTAGCTGGTCCATTCAAATTTGCAAATGAAACTTGGGTAAATTGCTATGCAAATGTAGCAATGAAAATTCTATTTCAATTGCCACCAATTGTTAACAATATTTAATTACACAGTACAGACCAATTGTGTTTGCAAATGTTAGTGCTTCATAGAAGTGCAACAAACAATCCTGACAACACGTACAGTGTGCATGGAATAAGGCAAGAATTGGACCACTGTGCTAGAATGGTGAAATTCACTATAAACTCACAAGAAGATCCACAAGAATGTCTTATGTACTTACTACTAGTATTGGAAAACAAAAACATACCTGTAAATGAAAATCTTCCAGATTTCGTACATGTGGAAACGTACATGCACTCTCTGTAGCAATGTGATACAGGAACAAATCCCAAATGAGCGATTTGTGTAGGTTTACATACCTAATTGTGAATCTATTCCATTTCAGCAACTTGTATAGAATGCAAACCATGGCAAATTATGTACTATTTGCAATTCAGACAATCGTTCCACCTTACTGATACAATCACAGAGTGCCTACATAATACTCATGCTTCTACGTTATAATGCAGATGGTACTAAAAACAACTGCAAACTGACTGGATTCACACACGGTCAAGTGTCACTTGGAAAGAAAACCTTTACAACAATAGGTATTATCTACCATGCAGGAGCTACAACCAATGCAGGTCAATACACTACATACATTAAAAAGAAATGTGGATGGTTTGAATGTAATGATAGCACCATTACTCTAAAGCAGAGATTTCCAGCAAATCTTATAAATGCGTATGTAATCTTCTTAAAGCCAAAATTTTATAAATAATGTGTACTTCAACTTCAAGATTACCATAAATTATGCGAAAGACTACAAACAGTTAGAATACGCTTACAGGTATCTAACTGCCCAAGAGGACATAACAACGGCACAAATAAATGAATATCACAGATCTGTAAGAACAAATGCACAGTTAGAATACGCCCACAGGTATCTAACTGTTGTTAAAAATCGGCAGCCAAGTACTAAAGTCATTTTAATCATATATGGATTCTGAACAAAGTAAGGCGTAAGTATACTAGCAGTCATTTTGTACACATGCGAACCTACACGTCAAATCTATGGTAGCAATATGCTGCTGTGGCTGTAGGCTAACCCTTGCATCTTGGTTGTGTAACCTACCACCTATGCCTTACAACCAAGGTACAAAGAGTATAGTTCCTACCCACAACCATCGCTGCATATCAAAACCATGGTGCTTGTAAATTAACTACTTTTAAGTTAACTTTTGGGACCATCGTCTGCAGCCATGCAGCCTAGATGCTAGGACGTGTACACAACTAGCGCATTACACCACACCCATATTCACTTATAACCCCACTGCTTATGACTTCAGTCTTGGGTGCATGGCCTTTGGGCTTGCAGGCATATCGGAACCAGTGTGCCTTGTAATTTCACTACATACAAAGTTGGTTTTCGGGGCATGGCCTTTGGCCATGCTGCCAAAACATTATGCCCGCCCCACAACCATCTTAATGATGTTGCATAGTACAAGTGTACCTATAGCTGTGATATGCTGCAGTAGTTTGTAGCCACAGGCTACAGATGTGAGTGTGAGGCCATAGATTTATCAATGAATGGGTATATAGTATATAAAATCCATATGTGCTTACAACTGCAGTGTGTATTACTTTGTTCAAATACTGTACATCCTGGCCACTACAACCACACCATATGACATCCATTGGGGGATATAACAACACTACATACAAATGTTATTTTGGGGGCATGGCCTTCGGCCATGCACCCATAAATGCATCCGCTCACCACAGCTGCCTGAGTGATGCACAACCACACCATATCACACCCATTGTGCCTTGTATGTACACTACATGTAACTGTGCTGTTGGGTGCATGGCCTGTGGCCATGCACGCATGACTGCAGAACCTCCCCACAGCCACCTGAGTGATGTTCTATACTAGGGGTGTCTCTGAATCTGTGAAATGCTGCAGTGGTTGTGGGCAGGCCCTAAAATCTTAGGTGTATGTCCACCCATTTCAATATATGGATGTGAGTGGCTTATAACTCCAGTGCTTAGAAGTTTCTTCTTGGGTGCATGGCCTATGGCCATGCAGCCTAGACTGTACACACTCCCCACAACCATCTGATCAATAATGAATAATACAGGTGTACCCATTGCTGTGACATGCTGCGGTGGCTGTGGCCAGGGCCTACAGTCTTGGAAGTATGGCGTCCGGCCTACGGCCATGCACCCAAGACTGTAGGCCCTGGCCACAATCACCGCAGCATATTACACCCATGGTTGAGTAAAAATCCGTAGCACACCCATAGAAGGAAACATTGTAAATGTAGCATGTACTGAATTTGTATCCAAAACTCTGGGAGCTGGCCACACCTGCCAGATACATACTCAATTGTGTGGGTGTGAAGTATAAATGTGATAAGCTGCAGTGGTTGTGGGCAGTGTGTACATGCATGGGTGTATGATATGATATGATATGATATGGCATTTGTAACGCGCCTATGCACAAGTGTTTCAAGCGCGACGAGGCGGGGGGGGCAAGGGGAGACAGACAACGATCCTACTAGGCCAGGTGTCATTCAGATTGCGCAAGTGCAAAGGGTAGAGGGGAAGGGAAAAGTGCAAGGGGGAAGGGGAGAGGGGAAAGTGCAGTACAGGGTTATTAGCAGATGGCATACAGGATAAATAACAAGGGCCAGCTGGTGGCAAGTGCGAAGTAAGTGCAGACAAGCACTGGGAAGGTGGGCTGTAGGGATACAGACACAGTCCCGTAGTGCAGGGGTTACCAGGGAGGCAGTGCAGGGGAGAATGGCTGGGCCAAGGACCGAGAACGGTGAGTGGCCCAGTTGCAGATTCAATGCAGTTTCAGTAGTATTAGCAGGGGAGAGGTGGAGAGAAAGCGGAGGCAAAGAGGAAGGTTTTGAGATGCTTCCGGAACCAGAGATGGTTCTCCTCAAGTTTCAGGGAGGCAGGAAGGCTGTTCCAGAGGGAGGCCCCTGCAGCGGAGAGAGATCTGCCCCCAACTCGTTGTTTGGAGAAGCGGCTGACCCTGAGGGAGTTGAAGGCGGATGAGCGAAGAGAAGAGCTCGAGAAGGAAGATATTTAGGAAGAGAGAGTTGAAGGTATTTTGGCCCAAGGCCCCAGACGGCCTTGTGGACAATGCAGAGGGTTTTGAACTTGATCCTCGCAGTCACTGGGAGCCAGTGCAGTGATTTCAGTCCTGGAGAGATACGGTCCATGGGCTTGAGACCAAGGACAAGTCTCGCAGTCCTGTTCTGGATGTGTGCAAAGGGCGGAGAGTAGAGGCTGGCAGATTTAGATAGAGGCTGTTACAGTAGCCCAGCTTCGAGAGAACCAGGGCTCTAGAGACCGTGAGCTTCTGGGGGAAGGAGAGGAAAGGAAGGATACCTCTGAGGAGGTGTAGCTGGTAGTGTGACTTCTTAGCGACGTCAGATATGTGAGGAGAGAAGGAGAGTGTGGAGTCGAAGATGACCCCAAGGTTTTTAGCCTTGCAGGTAGGAGCAGGAAGAGGACCCAGAGAGGCTGGCCAGAGAGCTGCAGGGAAGGAGGGAGTGGGTGTGCCGATGAGTAGAATCTCAGTCTTACTGGCATTAAGGCAGAGGTCGTTGGCGGCACACCATTCCTGGATAGCAGAAAGACAGTCAGAGATGGCATACAGCCTGCAACCATGCACCCATGCACCCAAAGGAATACATCTTGGCCACAACCACCGCACTAGATAAAACCCATGTTTGCTTGTAAGTGAAGAGGTTGGGCCATGCGCCCAAGAATGCAGGGTCTCCCCACAACCACCTCAGTGATGTGTGGTAGTTGTGGTTTTTCTATAGGTGTGGTAATCTTCAGTGCTTCTGGTTAGAGGCTGCACTTCTAGCTGTATGTCCATAGATATTACATGGGATAGGTGTGCAGCGGCTTGGACGTCCAGTGCTTATAACTTTGTGCTTGGGTGCATGGACTTTGGCCATGCACCCAAGAGTATACACACTCCCCACAACCAGGCAATCGATACACAATACAACTGGTGTGTTCATGGGAGTTACATGCTGCGGTGGTTGTGGCCTGGGCCTACAGTCTTGGAAGTAAGGCCTTCGGCCTACGGCCAACGGCCATGCATCCAAGACTCTAGGCCCTGGCCACAACCACCGTAGCATGTCACACCCATGGCGGCGTACTAATGAATACAATACCCATAGGAAAAAGTAATGCTATTACGGCATGTTGTCAATTTCAATGGTTGCTAACACCACGCGTGTCCTTACAACAGTTACAAGGTGCCTGTGCACTGCATGGACTGAAATACTACTGTTATTGGACCCCTCATTTTCTGTGCATACAAAGTGGCCATAGAAAATACATCATGAAGAATGACCGCCAGAACAAATGCATTGATCACCCATGTCTTACTGTCTGAACCTTTCCCAATGCTCCATGACACAGAAAAAGAGTTTTATAAATATAGCATGTTTGCGCTAGTTGTTGCTCCGCTATCAGCGGATCCAAGATGATGGGCGCATCCAAACAATCTGACGCAGAACACGTCTCGCTGCAAAAAATCAGCAGAGATGTCGCGAGTCCGCGGTCATGATGCCAGCCCCTTAGCCAATTGCTATCTTGTCTGTGGACCGAACAGGGAAGTCTGACCACGAAGCGGACATAGATATCACTAATTATTTCAGACCTACTTTTTGGTCTTTTTTTATGAAAAGTACTGCACGGAAGGTCACCAAATTTACAAAAGCACGCTTTCTGGACCGAGCCCATGTTCCTGCCACAAATTTGGTGAAAATCCGTCCAGTGGTTTGACCTGTAGCCGTGCGCAAACTTTTTCCCCCATTCAGTCTATGGGAAAAAAAGACGTTTTGGGACCCCCCTTATAACTTTTCCCACCCTGGACCAAACCTCACCAAACTTTGTGAAACAATTCGGAGTGGCCAAATTAACTTTTTTGCAAAGTTTGGTGAGAATTCATCCAGGCGGAGAGGAGTTATAGGCCACCCAAAAAGTGCTCTTCGAATGGAAACAGCAACTTAACCATAACTACACAGCCACTACTGTGGCTGTGTAATATATATAACATGTTTAGGTACGTTTCTGTACTCAGCTGATGCAATTCATCAGTGTTAGGTTGTCCTCTGCTATCCCAATGGCAAAGTACACCACTGTGTGCCCTTCCACTTGAAAAACAGCTATCATTTTAACAAACAGTGAGCACGGTCCTAAGCGGTCACCTTCACCTTTCACTATTGCAAACATTCAGAATAATTTGAAATTACTTCTTTCCACCCCCGCTTCTCTTCACAATGGGCATGGCAGTTCCAGTATCAATGAACAGTTAATTTCCGGCTCAATGTTGCAGTCTCTAAAGAGCAAAACGCTATAGGACGAATGCCTCATCATGAGAAAAGCTGAAAGTTGGTACTGTAATTATGCTACTATGCAATCTTATGCCGTAACAGGGTCTCTGCAATGGAAAAAGGTGGACAATTATGCATCTACAAAGACAAATCATATAGGCCCATGTAAACAATGGAACTTAGGTACTGTTCTTATACCATGCATTCCTCTTATTCCATCTGATACAAATTTGCTTCTCGAATTCAAAAGAAGACAGTGACCTATACGTTTAGCCTTTTCAATGACCATTAATAAGTCACAGGGACCTACACCCCCTTCCTGGAAGCAATCTGGGATAATTCTGAAATGTAAGAAGGGGGACAGAATAGCGTATGTCATGCTGGGAATGGTTAAAGGCTGTAATATTCCTGCAGTCCTTGGGGAAAAATCAAAATCCACATTACCATGAACATGTGGATCAGTGGTCAAAACATTGTCTACACGGTTGTCACAGCAGACTAGGGGGACTGTCCTTCCTTCAACTAACAAAGGAATCCTGGAAAAAAGCAAGGTGATGGCATCTGCATGCAATTTGGCACTAAGCAATGTTATGCATCCAAGGCTTTCAGGGCAAAAGGCATAGGGGAGTTGTCTTCTGGGGGAAGTTTAAGGAGATGGAAGCACAGTGGCTGAGAATTCATCATTTGCATTTGGGATTTGTTGTAGCAGCCAAAGGAACACGTCTTGCTGCCTTACAAATTGGGAAGTCAGTGTTTAGCACATGCCCCTGATTAGCAAATACCCTTCACCTAGTGTGTACATGCTTTTTTACGCGGTGTGAGCCTGGGAAAGAAAGGATTACTGTGACCAAGAAGATCAGCTCACATTTTGCCAGGGCTTACCATTCCAAAAATGAACTATGCCAATTACAAGTGCATCACATGTTGCCAGTGCTCAACCTAAAGACCTCAGTGACCAACTGTTGTAACTCTACTCTGCACATGCAGACATGCTATGAGAGCAGTACCATGCCATCACAGAATACTCCAACACTCACAGCAAAGCTCTAGATTTGGCATATTTGACACTCTCTCAGTGATAGCTGCTGTCGAATATCTGGCCTTGCTATTTTGTGTGTTATAATTGTTCTTCGCAAGTTGGGTATCTCCAACTTGGCACCCCTGGTATATAATCTAATGCCACAATTCAGGGACAAGAAACAGGCTGTTTTAGGAATCACAATTTCATTTTATTTAAATGAAATTTCTTGAATGGTTGTCCTTTATGGTAGGGAAGTCACCACAGAACATATATATACACGTTGATGGCTGTTTTACAGAAAAAAAAACAATTATCCTGCTGTGTAAATCTCATTATGAAACAGTGCACACATGCAGTCACTCAATAGATACATTAATGGTATGTTTAACTATTTCTACATCTGAACATACAATTCACATGTCCTTACATTCAACTTATAGCCTGCATAAGTTGTACTTTTACTACACAAGTTCTTATTGAATCACTTAACATTTGTTTTCTCTAACCGTAGCATAAATATTGCAGCAAAATGTCACACAGAATGATGAATTGGCTACATAGATTTCCCATTAGAAATATGTTCTTATGTTCAATGTGGTGCAGTTGATTTCTAGCCTATGCGTGTAAATTAAGTGCTGGCTCTAGTGAGATGTGCTGTCTATTTAGAACGCACAACAATCTGATTTATCTACTCTATGGGGGTCATTACGACCCTGGAGCTAAGGGGTTAATGGCGCCGTAAAAGGCTGCGGCGCCATTAACCCCTTAGCGCCTTACTACGAAGTCCCTTTGCGGGACCCGACCTGAACGGCTGGTCTGGACCAGCCGTTAAAGTAGGGACCCGCAAAGGGACCATGATGGCTATTACGGTACCGCAATTTGCGGTACCGTAATTGCCGCCTTCCCCATTCCCATTGAGCCCTATGGGGCAAAAATGGGAATGGGGAAGGGCCATGAGAAAGTGGGAATTACTGCCCCGCCAACCTTGGAATGGGGTGGTAATTCCCCCTTTCTCCATGGCGGACTCCGGCATGGACCATGGTGCTAATAGCACCATGGTTTAGCGCCGGAGTCCTAATGAGGGCCTATGTATCCAAATGAGATCTGACTTTCTTAGATAACTATACCCTAAAATCCCTTTGATGATTTGGGTGTATTTCATTTGGAATCCTCCCACTTCAACACAAGATCATTGGTGAAATGTTACTGTTCATATGGAAGTGCATCTTTGTTGAAATTAAAATATTAAATTATCTTTCATCTCAATCTGACTTCTTAAATATCTGTGACTTTCACATGTGTTGATTTTTAAATCCTCTTTCAAGCAATGAAGCTAGTGCATCAGTTCATAGCCACAGTTTTTGACTATACTCAGTGGTCGAAGTGAGTGGGAGCGGTCGGGAGCGGTGCTCCTCTGCTTTTTTAAATTAAGTTTTACTGTTCTGATACTTTTATTTTAAAAAGAAACCGCTCCGGAACAGTTTCATTATAAAATAAAAGTGTAGAAAGAAGTTGAAACTTGCACTTTCAGTGCACTGCAGTGGACGTTCCCTTAAACAGCAGGTGCAAGTGTTTGGGGGTTTGTATTGTGTGTGGGAGGGGGTGTGGTGATGGGGTTTGTGGGGAGTGGGTGCAGGCCAGCAGGGAACAAAGTTCCACTACTTCTTTTCGTACACTTCGACCACTGACTATACCTGTGAAAAGCTGCAGGAGTCTGTTTATTTAGCTAGGATTTACAAAATGCTACAGTGCTCGCTTATTAAGCGAAGCCTTTATTTTCCATTGTTGAACACTTTTATATTTTCAGAGTGGTCGCGTGTCTCCGATTAAAAGGAAGAACATTTTTGACAATCTATGAAAACTCTGAAGCTAACCTTTACAAGTGTTAGTATACTTAATGACATAAAAGGAGGTTGCATTTCACCAATTAAGATTCCTTGACCGTAGTAGAAAGAATCTCCTTGTAATTCATATGAATACAGACTCTAACAGACAACTGAAGCTGAAAATCTACTTGAAAGAGTTGTCACATATACCTAAAAACAATTTTCCTATAAAGACTGAATCTTGTAATTTTAAGACCGAACATTCTTGAACAGTAGAAGTTGTTGTATAGATAAAGACAACAAGCAATGCCCAATCCAAAAAACGAACCCTTTCCAGATTGAATAAACCCTTTTTGAAAGCAATCCAACTCACTGGGGAAATTATTTAAGTCCAGTATCCTCTGATACAAGTGAGATATTGTTATTTGAAACTAGTATTTTGGCAATACAGCTTCAAGATATGTACTGGAACCAAGAAGGTGTATATAAATGCTGGGGAACGGAATTGGCTGCTTGTAAGAAGACTGACCTGAAGTGGCAGTAAGGCAGACTGTAGAGCAAAGAGGCTGCCCTGATCATAGAATATAGAAATGAAAAGTGACTTGCCTACCTGGACAGGTTGAAATATCTTGTCTTTAGCATGCCTGACTATTCTCATATTTAAATTTGAAGTTGAATTAACTGTGGTTGTGTATAAGACTGTCAGCAGATGACATATTGAAGTTGATGGTGATAGATATACACTGAGGAACCAAGGAGTAATTTCCCATAGTGACAGTCGTAGAAAGAGGGTTGTTAAGAGAAGTACAACAACTCAAGAAGAAGCATCCTGATAAATAGACGAGCTATACTGCAGAGGTTATGAACAATTGTAAATTTAAAGAAGAAGAAGTGGCTAATACATTTCTTTAAACTGTAACCAAGATTTCATGGAAGGCGGACATCCAGGATTACCAAGGGTGCTGTTTTCCTGGCTGAGCTGGGGAAGGTTTTTTTTTTTTTCAACTGGGAGCTGAATTTCTTTGGGAGCCGAATTACTGTTATCAGTGGATCTTTGTTTGGTGAACTTTTGGTTCATTCTGAACTTTCAATAACTGATTAAAGACGTTATTGAACATTTGGGAGAACTGACTTTGCACAATCCTAGGGAAGGGATTTACCCAAGACAGGCGAAGGTCTTCCAATTAACTGTTTGTTTATTAATCATTATTGTATGTTGTTGTCCACATACTCTATCTGTCTTGTTGTTTAGTGTGAGGGTCAATTTGTTTCTGTTAATAATGATTTCTTTAGTACTTAGAATAGGTAGGGAACTCCCAGATAGAGTTGGCTTAGCAAGGATTTATTAGCATTTTGTTCTGTTATTAAAATGCTTAATATTGAGAAACATACAAGCAGTTGTCCTCCTCTCAGTACTGACACCTCACGGAAAGTACTGTGACAATTACCTGTATGTCTAGTAGAAACATCTTGTGACAACCAAGAGGGAGATGTCCCTGCTCTCCTTTCTAATTACTCAATATGAAAAATTCAATGATGTAATTGAAAATGGGGGTGCTCGCAATCAAAGGATCCCACATAGTTAAGGATCAAATCAGATAAATACCAAAGGTAGTCACACCGCTTGCCGGGTGTGAACAATTTCTGAGCAATGCCCTAAACTATGCTTGTAATGGAAGTAATTACTTATTGTTAATCATATGGTTTGTGCAATACGACGATATATTTGATAGCTCGATTTGTTAATCAATTTGTCACATTTAAAACATGGACTTGATTAACAGATTATTTACATAACTTTAAAAACAAAAACAGAGAGGAATACAAATCTGTAGTTTAACGATGACCATATCGGTTGTGCTGTCTGTCTGACGCCTTTTGAGTTAAAAACTCTTCTTCAGAGGATGTCATCTCACATAAAGTAGACATAGAGGCCGATTCATGGAATAATTAGCGCGGCGCAAGTGGGCAAAAACGTGCGAATCGAAGTGGAATAGCGAAAATCGCAGTGCAATTGCGAAAATCGCACGAAAAGCAGCGCACGTCGATTCATGGAAGGCCGTGCGCGAGAAAACCAGCGGATGTGCGATAAAAAAGTGCGCGGCGCACGTTGGCGCACAGGCCATCTAACAGCGTGCGCCAGGTCACAGCGAAAATCGCACAGGGCACAGCGAAAATCGCACATAGCGCGGCGCACGCAACAAAAGTAGGCGGAACACGGGCGTAACACTCGGAATGGGGAACAACTTGTCAAAACGTGGGCGTCACGGGGGAAGTACAGGGCACAAGTGCGCGGAACGCCCACACGCTCGCCTACAACACGTATTCATGGAATAGAATAGGGCAAAAAAGCGCACGCTCAAACCAGCGCACAGGCACAAACACGACCGCCACAAGAAAGCAGGCGGTAGCGTCTCTGCGGCTGTAAGAAATGTGCGCCAAAAGGTGCGCCAACAAATAGCACCTATATACTGCCATGATGAATGTCCCATACTGTGGCCCTCCAGGAAAAATGACGTGCAAAGGGGTACCCACAAACACGGACACCCGCTGACAAAAAATATGTGTGCGTGTATACCGGGGTGCGCGGGAAGTCTAACACGCGATTTCAGCAGGGTACGTGCATCACAGGGGTTCGCGTGAAGTTATTCACGCGATCGGGCCTGGGGGAGCGGGCTCTGTGTATTTCAGGGGTTCGCGTGAAGTTTCACACGCGATCGGGTCTGGGGGAGCGGGCTACGTGTATTACAGGGGTTCACGTGAAGTTCCTCACGCGATCGGGCCTGGGGGAGCGTGCTACGTGTATTTCAGGGGTTCGCGTGAAGTTTCACACGCGATCGGGCCTGGGGGAGCGGGCTACGTGTATTACAGGGGTTCGCGTGAAGTTCCTCACGCGATCGGGCCTGGGGTAGCGGGCTACGTGAATTACAGGGGTTCGCGTGAAGTTCCTCACGCGATCGGGCCTGGGGGAGCCGGCTACGTGTATTCCAGGGGTGCGCGTGAAGTTCCACACGCGAATAGCCTGGGGGCGCGTGTATTTCAGGGGTGCGCGGGAAGTTCCACACGCGAATAGCCTGGGGGCGCGTGTATTCCAGGGGTGCGCGTGAAGTTCCACACGCGAATAGCCTGGGCGCATGTATTTCAGGGGTGCGCGGGAAGTTCCACACGCGAATAGCCTGGGGGCGCGTGTATTCCAGGGGTGCGCGGGAAGTTCCACACGCGAATAGCCAGGGCGCGTGTATTTCAGGGGTGCGCGGGAAGTTCCACACGCGAATAGCCTGGGCGCGTGTATTTCAGGGGTGCGCGGGAAGTTCCACACGCGAATAGCCTGGGGGCGGGTGTATTTCAGGGGTGCGCGGGAAGTTCCACACGCGAATAGCCTGGGGGCGCGTGTATATCAGGGGTGCGCGGGAAGTTCCACACGCGAATAGCCTGGGCGCGTGTATTTCAGGGGTGCGCGGGAAGTTGCACACGCGAATAGCCTGGGCGCGTGTATATCAGGGGTGCGCGGGAAGTTCCACACGCGAATAGCCTGGGGGCGCGTGTATTTCAGGGGTGCGCGGGAAGTTCCACACGCGAATAGCCTGGGCGCGTGTATTTCAGGGGTGCGCGGGAAGTTCCACACGCGAATAGCCTGGGCGCGTGTATTTCAGGGGTGCGCGGGAAGTTCCACACGCGAATAGCCTGGGCGCATGTATTTCAGGGGTGCGCGGGAAGTTCCACACGCGAATAGCCTGGGGGCGCGTGTATATCAGGGGTGCGCGGGAAGTTCCACACGCGAATAGCCTGGGCGCGTGTATTTCAGGGGTGCGCGGGAAGTTGCACACGCGAATAGCCTGGGCGCGTGTATATCAGGGGTTCGCGTGAAGTTTCACACGCGATCGGGCCTGGGGGAGCGGGCTACGTGTATTACAGGGGTTCGCGTGAAGTTCCTCACGCGATCGGGCCTGGGGTAGCGGGCTACGTGAATTACAGGGGTTCGCGTGAAGTTCCTCACGCGATCGGGCCTGGGGGAGCCGGCTACGTGTATTCCAGGGGTGCGCGTGAAGTTCCACACGCGAATAGCCTGGGGGCGCGTGTATTTCAGGGGTGCGCGGGAAGTTCCACACGCGAATAGCCTGGGGGCGCGTGTATTCCAGGGGTGCGCGTGAAGTTCCACACGCGAATAGCCTGGGCGCGTGTATTTCAGGGGTGCGCGGGAAGTTCCACACGCGAATAGCCTGGGGGCGCGTGTATTCCAGGGGTGCGCGGGAAGTTCCACACGCGAATAGCCAGGGCGCGTGTATTTCAGGGGTGCGCGGGAAGTTCCACACGCGAATAGCCTGGGCGCGTGTATTTCAGGGGTGCGCGGGAAGTTCCACACGCGAATAGCCTGGGGGCGGGTGTATTTCAGGGGTGCGCGGGAAGTTCCACACGCGAATAGCCTGGGGGCGCGTGTATATCAGGGGTGCGCGGGAAGTTCCACACGCGAATAGCCTGGGCGCGTGTATTTCAGGGGTGCGCGGGAAGTTGCACACGCGAATAGCCTGGGCGCGTGTATATCAGGGGTGCGCGGGAAGTTCCACACGCGAATAGCCTGGGGGCGCGTGTATTTCAGGGGTGCGCGGGAAGTTCCACACGCGAATAGCCTGGGCGCGTGTATTTCAGGGGTGCGCGGGAAGTTCCACACGCGAATAGCCTGGGCGCGTGTATTTCAGGGGTGCGCGGGAAGTTCCACACGCGAATAGCCTGGGCGCATGTATTTCAGGGGTGCGCGGGAAGTTCCACACGCGAATAGCCTGGGGGCGCGTGTATATCAGGGGTGCGCGGGAAGTTCCACACGCGAATAGCCTGGGTGCGTGTATTTCAGGGGTGCGCGGGAAGTTGCACACGCGAATAGCCTGGGCGCGTGTATATCAGGGGTGCGCGGGAAGTTCCACACGCGAATAGCCTGGGGGCGCGTGTATTTCAGGGGTGCGCGGGAAGTTCCACACGCGAATAGCCTGGGCGCGTGTATTTCAGGGGTGCGCGGGAAGTTCCACACGCGAATAGCCTGGGCGCGTGTATTTCAGGGGTGCGCGGGAAGTTCCACACGCGAATAGCCTGGGGGCGCGTGTATATCAGGGGTGCGCGGGAAGTTCCACACGCGAATAGCCTGGGCGCGTGTATTTCAGGGGTGCGCGGGAAGTTGCACACGCGAATAGCCTGGGGGCGCGTGTATTTCAGGGGTGCGCGGGAAGTTGCACACGCGAATAGCCTGGGCGCGTGTATTTCAGGGGTGCGCGGGAAGTCCCACACGCGAATAGCCTGGGCGCGTGTATTTCAGGGGTGCGCGGGAAGTTCCACACGCGAATAGCCTGGGGGCGCGTGTATATCAGGGGTGCGCGGGAAGTTCCACATGTGATTTGACAGTGTGGGTCCTCCCAGGTGTACCCTGTACACCCTCCACGGCCCCTGCAGGCAGCCCACACCACAGGGGACTACCATGCAAACCTGGTCATGTCCCGCAGACAGCCCACCCGCCATGGGCATGCCCCCCAGCAAAGGCACATGTCTCCTTGAACTAATGAACACCAACTCATGTCCCCTTGCACCCCCACCCCCCAGCACTGTGGGGCACCTGCCAGCAGGCCCCCACCCATGTCCAACTCATGTCCCCTTGCACCCCCACCCCCCAGCACTGTGGGGCACCTGCCAGCAGGCCCCCACCCATGTCCAACTCATGTCCCCTTGCACCCCCACCCCCCAGCACTGTGGGGCACCTGCCAGCAGGCCCCCACCCATGTCCAACTCATGTCCCCTTGCACCCCCACCCCCCAGCACTGTGGGGCACCTGCCAGCAGGCCCCCACCCATGTCCAACTCATGTCCCCCACCACCCCCACCCCCCAGCACTGTGGGGCACCTGCCAGCAGGCCCCCACCCATGTCCAACTCATGTCCCCCACCACCCCCACCCCCCAGCACTGTGGGGCACCTGCCAGCAGGCCCCCACCCATGTCCAACTCATGTCCCCCACCACCCCCACCCCCCAGCACTGTGGGGCACCTGCCAGCAGGCCCCCACCCATGTCCAACTCATGTCTCCCACCACCCCCACCCCCCAGCCACCAGGGTCACCCTCCACCAGGCCCCCACTCATGTCTCCCATCACCCCCACACCCCAGCAGTGCAGGGTCACCCTCCACCAGGCCCCCACTCATGTCACCCACCACCCCCACCCCCCAGCCACCAGGGTCACCCTCCACCAGGCCCCCACTCATGTCCCCTATCACCCCCACCCCCCAGCCACCAGGGTCACCCTCCACCAGGCCCCCACTCATGTCTCCCATCACCCCCACACCCCAGCAGTGCAGGGTCACCCTCCACCAGGCCCCCACTCATGTCTCCCACCACCCCCACCCCCCAGCCACCAGGGGCACCCTCCACCAGGCCCCCACTCATGTCACCCACCACCCCCACCCCCCTGCCACCATGTGCAGCCCCCACCAGGTCCTCACAATCCCCAATCATGTGCGTAATGGTCAGCCTCCACAGCCAAAAAGCCCTACCAAGTAACCCATTCACCCACATGGAAATGGAAATCACATGTTACACCCCCAATGTACATGAAGCAAATGAACCCATGTCCGTCACACACATATTTTCAAATTGAATGGGAAAACACACAACATGACATGCATGAAACCAATGAGATGAAACCACACAGTGAACAATGGAAAAAAAATGTATTGAAAAAAATACAAATGCCAAAGAAAGAAAACTAACTACAATGTAAATGTGAAAAAATAAGCTGCATGTCCGCATAAAAACACAAAACTAGAAAATCAAATCCAAAAAATTATGTCCAAAGTGAAATGTAAAAACTCTCCATGCAACAAAGAACTATGTACAAAAATAACAAGGGTCCATCATCACAACTGAACTAAGGAAACCTCCTAAAAAACCTACCTAAATATCAACTATATACAAAAAGTGGAGCAGTGTCCGTCGACTCCAAATAATAATAAGAACGAAAGGAAACCTAAAACTAAAGAACTATATACAAAGGCGGCGGGCAAGTCCAGCGGCTCACTCTGTGGTGTTCCGGGCCAGGGCATCATCGAACTCCTGTTCGATGTCCCGGAGGCGGTCCAGTTCCATGGCCCCGAGGGTCCGCAGGGACGACGCCGTGTCCTCCTCCAACCCCCTGCGGATTGCCTCGAGGCACTCGGCCCGCCTCAGGGCCCTCCGCATGGAGTTCTCCGCCCTGACCATTGTGAGCCGCGCCTCTTCCGCCCGCCGCCGCTCCGCACCTATGGCGTGGCCCAACCGCTGCCACACGGAAGACACTCTCTGTCCTGGGTCCTCCTGCCCTCCGGCCGATGCCTGCCCCTCCGATGTCGAAGGCCCCGAGCCTTCATGGCTCCCACCATCTTGCTGCTGCTGCTGCTCTGCCTCTGCCCGTGCACTGCCTCCTGCTGCCTGCACATCCTCCGCCGGCTGGGGTGCACCTGTTGATGTGGCCACCCCTGCTGGACGTCCGACTCCCGACTGTGGCAGGGATGCCTCCTCCACCAGCCTGGCCGCACTGTCAGAGGCAGCTCCACAGGGCACCCAGGTGACTGATGGGTGGGAAGATGGCACAGAGGACGACTGGCGCGTAGGGGGTCCAGTTGAGGAGGGGGTCGGAGCAAGCCCCATCAGACAGCGGAATCCGGCCTGGGTGACCTGTCCCAGCAGGCTGACGTGGTCAACGAGCCATTCGAGATGACGTGCAGTCTCTCCATGAAAAGACTGCAGGTCACCTCGCATGGCCCGTTGACGCAACGCCACACCAGCCAGGACAGGCTCAACCCGGACCTGGATGGCCACGTCCGCAGGCAGAGGAAGGCCAGTTGACGTCAGCTCATCCCCTGCCTGAAAACGGGTCTGGACGTAGGCATCCCTGCTGGTGCAAGATGATGCAGGGACAGGATCGGGGACAGGATTGCACACAGGCACCTCCGCGGCCGCCTGTGCTGCCTCCTGTCCCTGGTCCTGGACTGCACCACTAGCACCAGTGGGATCCCCACCTCCAGACCCTGTCTCAGGTGCTTGCGCGGCCCCCTCCTCCACCAAACCCCCCACCAACCTGGATGACTCTGTGCCATCTTCCCCTGTTGGGCCCTGTGGGGTCCCAGCTGCCCCTTCTGCTGCCGAGGAGTCCAACTGCAACCTCCGCCTCTTGGACCTCCCCCCGGCAGCTGCGGCCTGGGACGCGGCACCGGACTCCTCACTCCCCGACGAGATGACAACACGGGAGGGGAGCCGGGCCTTGCGTCTCCGGCTGGCGGTCGGATCCCCGCCGCTGTGCTCCACAGCACCTTCTCCGCCCTCTTCATCAGTTGACGCTGCAGACAGGGAGAAACAAAACACAGGCATCAGGGCACTGTACAATGGACACATACACGCATGACAGTTGCACATGAGTGGCATTGGCAAACCTCAGACATGTCATCACAATCCCCAACACACATGTCATTGCAACTGGCACACATGAGCCATACCACAGCCATATCGCAACTGCCACCACCATCCCTACACATACAACAGCATCAGCAGCCAAAGGGGAGCCATACATCACATGCAACACAGGAAGTGCACCACACATGTACACACACCACCACACTTGCATGCATGTCTACACCTCTGCCAAGTGTCGCACTGTTCAGACGGGCATCCATGTCACATCTGCCAATCAGGCTTCCACATACCGCTGTCACATGCATCCATGTAGCATCACTGTTGCACCTTTGACAAATACACACACATGCACATGTACACAGTGCTCATACATGCAGCTGAAAACAACATACATGCCTGACATCACAGACATGTCTACTTACATACACATTCATCCAAACATGTGTGCACGCACAACTGCATTTGCCATGCAAGCCCACACACACAAGCACCATCCATGTCTCACACATTACAGCCCTCGCATGTGTCAGCCCCACGGCCCTGTACACCACCACCCATAATCCACCCCATACAAACAGATGTGCAACCGGCACAATGGGGAATGATCACCACACGCCCTGCTCACAACCAGGATGCATGTACACTCACCGCTCGACTCCAGACGGCTCTGCTTCTCTAGGACCTGGACGTGGAGCGCTGGGGATATGCGTTCCAGGACCCCCATCTGTTCTTCCGACAAGTGGCCCCGGCGCCCCTTGGCATCCGCTGCCTTCAAGAGGCGCCGGGCCTTGTTCAGGGTCCTGGACCTGAAGTCCTCCCAGCGCTTCCTGACATGTTGTAAGTCCCGGACTGCCACCCCCTCTGCGTTGATGGCAGTCACGATGTCAGTCCAGATCCGAGTCCGTCCTTCCTTGTCGGCGCGGGAACTTCCAAAGAGGGCATCATACTGCCCCAGGACTTGCTCCACCAGGACACCAACTTCGGTGGCACTGAAGCTGGTGCCCCTCTGCCTCTCTGGCCGGGGGTTGTCAGTGGTCACAGATGGTGTTAGCCCCGACATGACAACCCCAGAGGCAGGAGTGGGTGGGCAACTGGGTCCTGGGGCTGGGCTGTGGAGCGATGGAATTCCAGTCGGGAGTCTTCGGTTCCAGCAGGGGTGGTCACAGCAACAGCACCCCTGGCTGATGTGCAGGCAGCAAATGGCAGTGCACGTGGGCAGCAGGCAGTCAGGCAGCAGCAGATAGCAGGTGGGAGCGTGCTCGGGGCTCTGGGGGGCAGTAATTCGGCCTTCTGGGCAGGAGCGTGGTCTCCCGTGTGCTCACGCGTGGCCAGCTTGGTACGGAGTGAATTGGCACGTGAAAATCCTGCACGTCAGCGTGAAAACCGAGGAAAGGCCCTTAGCGCGTAAGCGCGTCAGCACGCATACGCGATTCCATTGGACCAAAGGCCCTCAGCGCGTAAGCGCGTCTGTGACGTGACCCGCACGGGTGTTTCCCACACAGCACGTGATGACAGAGCACACGTGGAAAGACTGCACGTCAGAGTCTCATTGCGTGTGATTGGTGGAAATGGCCTACACCGGGATACAGGTGCGCTGACGTACTTGCGTGTGTAAGTGTCCGCGCACACCTCATATACACGTACATAGGCCAATCGTGTGTACACGCACTTTTGTCCAATTACACGCGATGAGACTCTGACGTGCAGTCTTTCCACGTGTGCTCTGTCATCACGTGCTGTGTGGGAAACACCCGTGCGGGTCACGTCACAGACGCGCTTACGCGCTGAGGGCCTTTGGTCCAATGGAATCGCGTATGCGTGCTGACGCGCTTACGCGCTAAGGGCCTTTCCTCGGTTTTCACGCTGACGTGCAGGATTTTCACGTGCCAATTCACTCCGTACCAAGCTGGCCACGCGTGAGCACACGGGAGACCACGCTCCTGCCCAGAAGGCCGAATTACTGCCCCCCAGAGCCCCGAGCACGCTCCCACCTGCTATCTGCTGCTGCCTGACTGCCTGCTGCCCACGTGCACTGCCATTTGCTGCCTGCACATCAGCCAGGGGTGCTGTTGCTGTGACCACCCCTGCTGGAACCGAAGACTCCCGACTGGAATTCCATCGCTCCACAGCCCAGCCCCAGGACCCAGTTGCCCACCCACTCCTGCCTCTGGGGTTGTCATGTCGGGGCTAACACCATCTGTGACCACTGACAACCCCCGGCCAGAGAGGCAGAGGGGCACCAGCTTCAGTGCCACCGAAGTTGGTGTCCTGGTGGAGCAAGTCCTGGGGCAGTATGATGCCCTCTTTGGAAGTTCCCGCGCCGACAAGGAAGGACGGACTCGGATCTGGACTGACATCGTGACTGCCATCAACGCGGAGGGGGTGGCAGTCCGGGACTTACAACATGTCAGGAAGCGCTGGGAGGACTTCAGGTCCAGGACCCTGAACAAGGCCCGGCGCCTCTTGAAGGCAGCGGATGCCAAGGGGCGCCGCGGCCACTTGTCGGAAGAACAGATGGGGGTCCTGGAACGCATATCCCCAGCGCTCCACGTCCAGGTCCTAGAGAAGCAGAGCCGTCTGGAGTCGAGCGGTGAGTGTACATGCATCCTGGTTGTGAGCAGGGCGTGTGGTGATCATTCCCCATTGTGCCGGTTGCACATCTGTTTGTATGGGGTGGAGTATGGGTGGGGGTGTACAGGGCCGTGGGGCTGACACATGCGAGGGCTGTAATGTGTGAGACATGGATGGTGCTTGTGTGTGTGGGCTTGCATGGCAAATGCAGTTGTGCGTGCACACATGTTTGGATGAATGTGTATGTAAGTAGACATGTCCGTGATGCCAGGCATGTATGTTGTTTTCGGCTGCATGTATGAGCACTGTGTACATGTGCATGTGTGTGTATTTGTCAAAGGTGCAACAGTGATGCTACATGGATGCATGTGACAGCGGTATGTGGAAGCCTGATTGGCAGATGTGACATGGATGCCCGTCTGAACAGTGCGACACTTGGCAGAGGTGTAGACATGCATGCAAGTGTGGTGGTGTGTGTACATGTGTGGTGCACTTCCTGTGTTGCATGTGATGTATGGCTCCCCTTTGGCTGCTGATGCTGTTGTATGTGTAGGGATGGTGGTGGCAGTTGCGATATGGCTGTGGTATGGCTCATGTGTGCCAGTTGCAATGACATGTGTGTTGGGGATTGTGATGACATGTCTGAGGTTTGCCAATGCCACTCATGTGCAACTGTCATGCGTGTATGTGTCCATTGTACAGTGCCCTGATGCCTGTGTTTTGTTTCTCCCTGTCTGCAGCGTCAACTGATGAAGAGGGCGGAGAAGGTGCTGTGGAGCACAGCGGCGGGGATCCGACCGCCAGCCGGAGACGCAAGGCCCGGCTCCCCTCCCGTGTTGTCATCTCGTCGGAGAGTGAGGAGTCCGGTGCCGCGTCCCAGGCCGCAGCTGCCGGGGGGAGGTCCAAGAGGCGGAGGTTGCAGTTGGACTCCTCGGCAGCAGAAGGGGCAGCTGGGACCCCACAGGGCCCAACAGGGGAAGATGGCACAGAGTCATCCAGGTTGGTGGGGGGTCTGGTGGAGGAGGAGGCGGTGCAAGCACCAGAGACGGGGTCTGGAGGTGGGGATCCCACTGGTGCTAGTGGTGCAGTCCAGGACCAGGGACAGGAGGCAGCACAGGCGGCCGCGGAGGTGCCTGTGTGCAATCCTGTCCCCGATCCTGTCCCTGCATCATCTTGCACCAGCAGGGATGTCTACGTCCAGACCCGTTTTCAGGCAGGGGATGAGCTGACGTCAACTGGCCTTCCTCTGCCTGCGGACGTGGCTATCCAGGTCCGGGTTGAGCCTGTCCTGGCTGGTGTGGCGTTGCGTCAACGGGCCATGCGAGGTGACCTGCAGTCTTTTCATGGAGAGACTGCACGTCATCTCGAATGGCTCGTTGACCACGTCAGCCTGCTGGGACAGGTCACCCAGACCGGATTCCTCCGTCTGATGGGGCTTGTTCCGACCCCCTCCTCAACTGGACCCCCTACGCGCCAGTCGTCCTCTGTGCCATCTTCCCACCCATCAGTCACCTGGGTGCCCTGTGGAGCTGCCTCTGACAGTGCGGCCAGGCTGGTGGAGGAGGCATCCCTGCCACAGTCGGGAGTCGGACGTCCAGCAGGGGTGGCCACATCAACAACTGCACCCCAGCCGGCGGAGGATGTGCAGGCAGCAGGAGGCAGTGCACGGGCAGAGGCAGAGCAGCAGCAGCAGCAAGATGGTGGGAGCCATGAAGGCTCGGGGCCTTCGACATCGGAGGGGCAGGCATCGGCCGGAGGGCAGGAGGACCCAGGACAGAGAGTGTCTTCCGTGTGGCAGCGGTTGGGCCACGCCATAGGTGCGGAGCGGCGGCGGGCGGAAGAGGCGCGGCTCACAATGGTCAGGGCGGAGAACTCCATGCGGAGGGCCCTGAGGCGGGCCGAGTGCCTCGAGGCAATCCGCAGGGGGTTGGAGGAGGACACGGCGTCGTCCCTGCGGACCCTCGGGGCCATGGAACTGGACCGCCTCCGGGACATCGAACAGGAGTTCGATGATGCCCTGGCCCGGAACACCACAGAGTGAGCCGCTGGACTTGCCCGCCGCCTTTGTATATAGTTCTTTAGTTTTAGGTTTCCTTTGTTTTTTCTTATGATTTGGAGTCGACGGACACTGCTCCACTTTTTGTATATAGTTGATATTTAGGTAGGTTTTTTAGGAGGTTTCCTTAGTTCTGTTGTGATGATGGACCCTTGTTATTTTTGTACATAGTTCTTTGTTGCACGGAGAGTTTTGACATTTCACTTTGGACAAAATTTTTTGGATTAGATTTTCTAGTTTTGTGTTTTTATGCGGACATGCAGCTTCTTTTTTCACATTTACATTGTAGTTAGTTTTCTTTCTTTAGCATTCGTATTTTTTTCTAATACATTTTTTTTTACATTGTTCACTGTGTGGTTTCATCTCATTGGTTTCATGCATGTCATGTTGTGTGTTTTCCCATTCAATTGGAAAATATGTGTGTGACGGACATGGGTTCTTTTGCTTCATGAACATTGGGGGTGTAACATGTGATTTCCATTTTCATGTGGGTGAATGGGTTACTTGGTAGGGCTTTTTGGCTGTGGAGGCTGACCATTACGCACATTGTGAGGACCTGGTGGGGGCTGCACATGGTGGCAGGGGGGTGGGGGTGGTGGGAGACATGAGTGGGGGCCTGGTGGAGGGTGCCCCTGCACTGCTGGGGGGTGGGGGTGGTGGGAGACATGAGTGGGGGCCTGGTGGAGGCTGCCCCTGCACTGCTGGGGGGTGGGGGTGGTGGGAGACATGAGTGGGGGCCTGGTGGAGGCTGCCCCTGCACTGCTGGGGGGTGGGGGTGGTGGGAGACATGAGTGGGGGCCTGGTGGAGGCTGCCCCTGCACTGCTGGGGGGTGGGGGTGGTGGGAGACATGAGTGGGAGCCTGGTGGAGGGTGACCCTGGTGGCTGGGGGGTGGGGGTGGCGGGTGACATGAGTGGGGGCCTGGTGGAGGGTGTCCCTGGTGGCTGGGGGGTGGGGGTGGTGGGAGACATGAGTGGGGGCCTGGTGGAGGCTGCCCCTGCACTGCTGGGGGGTGGGGGTGCAGGGGGACATGAGTGGGGGCCTGGTGGAGGGTGCCCCTGGTGGCTGGGGGGTGGGGGTGGTGGGAGACATGAGTGGGGGCCTGGTGGAGGGTGCCCCTGGTGGCGGGGGGGTGGGGGTGATAGGGGACATGAGTGGGGGCCTGGTGGAGGCTGCCCCTGCACTGCTGGGGGGTGGGGGTGGTGGGAGACATGAGTGGGGGCCTGGTGGAGGCTGCCCCTGCACTGCTGGGGGGTGGGGGTGGTGGGAGACATGAGTGGGGGCCTGGTGGAGGCTGCCCCTGCACTGCTGGGGGGTGGGGGTGGTGGGAGACATGAGTGGGGGCCTGGTGGAGGGTGACCCTGGTGGCTGGGGGGTGGCGGGTGACATGAGTGGGGGCCTGGTGGAGGGTGTCCCTGGTGGCTGGGGGGTGGGGGTGGTGGGAGACATGAGTGGGGGCCTGGTGGAGGCTGCCCCTGCACTGCTGGGGGGTGGGGGTGCAGGGGGACATGAGTGGGGGCCTGGTGGAGGGTGCCCCTGGTGGCTGGGGGGTGGGGGTGGTGGGAGACATGAGTGGGGGCCTGGTGGAGGGTGCCCCTGGTGGCGGGGGGGTGGGGGTGATAGGGGACATGAGTGGGGGCCTGGTGGAGGGTGTCCCTGCACTGCTGGGGGATGGGGGTGGTGGGTGACATGAGTGGGGGCCTGGTGGAGGCTGCCCCTGCACTGCTGGGGGGTGGGGGTGCAGGGGGACATGAGTGGGGGCCTGGTGGAGGGTGCCCCTGGTGGCGGGGGGGTGGGGGTGATAGGGGACATGAGTGGGGGCCTGGTGGAGGCTGCCCCTGCACTGCTGGGGGGTGGGGGTGGTGGGAGACATGAGTGGGGGCCTGGTGGAGGGTGACCCTGGTGGCTGGGGGGTGGGGGTGGTGGGTGACATGAGTGGGGGCCTGGTGGAGGGTGACCCTGGTGGCTGGGGGGTGGGGGTGGTGGGTGACATGAGTGGGGGCCTGGTGGAGGGTGACCCTGGTGGCTGGGGGGTGGGGGTGGTGGGAGACATGAGTGGGGGCCTGGTGGAGGGTGCCCCTGGTGGGGGGGGTGGGGGTGATAGGGGACATGAGTGGGGGCCTGGTGGAGGCTGCCCCTGCACTGCTGGGGGGTGGGGGTGGTGGGAGACATGAGTGGGGGCCTGGTGGAGGGTGCCCCTGGTGGCGGGGGGGTGGGGGTGATAGGGGACATGAGTGGGTGCCTGGTGGAGGCTGCCCCTGCACTGCTGGGGGGTGGGGGTGGTGGGAGACATGAGTGGGGGCCTGGTGGAGGGTGCCCCTGGTGGCGGGGGGGTGGGGGTGATAGGGGACATGAGTGGGGGCCTGGTGGAGGCTGCCCCTGCACTGCTGGGGGGTGGGGGTGGTGGGAGACATGAGTGGGGGCCTGGTGGAGGGTGCCCCTGGTGGCGGGGGGGTGGGGGTGATAGGGGACATGAGTGGGGGCCTGGTGGAGGCTGCCCCTGCACTGCTGGGGGGTGGGGGTGGTGGGAGACATGAGTGGGGGCCTGGTGGAGGCTGCCCCTGCACTGCTGGGGGGTGGGGGTGGTGGGAGACATGAGTGGGGGCCTGGTGGAGGCTGCCCCTGCACTGCTGGGGGGTGGGGGTGGTGGGAGACATGAGTGGGGGCCTGGTGGAGGGTGACCCTGGTGGCTGGGGGGTGGGGGTGGCGGGTGACATGAGTGGGGGCCTGGTGGAGGGTGTCCCTGGTGGCTGGGGGGTGGGGGTGGTGGGAGACATGAGTGGGGGCCTGGTGGAGGCTGCCCCTGCACTGCTGGGGGGTGGGGGTGCAGGGGGACATGAGTCGGGGCCTGGTGGAGGGTGCCCCTGGTGGCTGGGGGGTGGGGGTGGTGGGAGACATGAGTGGGGGCCTGGTGGAGGGTGCCCCTGGTGGCGGGGGGGTGGGGGTGATAGGGGACATGAGTGGGGGCCTGGTGGAGGCTGCCCCTGCACTGCTGGGGGGTGGGGGTGGTGGGAGACATGAGTGGGGGCCTGGTGGAGGCTGCCCCTGCACTGCTGGGGGGTGGGGGTGGTGGGAGACATGAGTGGGGGCCTGGTGGAGGGTGCCCCTGGTGGCGGGGGGGTGGGGGTGATAGGGGACATGAGTGGGGGCCTGGTGGAGGCTGCCCCTGCACTGCTGGGGGGTGGGGGTGGTGGGAGACATGAGTGGGGGCCTGGTGGAGGGTGTCCCTGGGGGGTGGGGGTGGTGGGTGACATGAGTGGGGGCCTGGTGGAGGCTGCCCCTGCACTGCTGGGGGGTGGGGGTGCAGGGGGACATGAGCAGGTGTGCAGGGTAGTCCCCTGTTTTGTGGGCTGCCTGCAGGGGCTGTGGAGGGTGTACAGGGAACACCTGTGAGGACCCACCCAGCCTAATTGCGTGTGATAATTCCCGCACACCCCTGTAATACACGTACCCTGGCCAATCGCGTGTAGAACTTCCCACGCACCCCTGTAATACACGTACCAAGCCCAATCGCGTGTGATAATTCCCACGCACCCCTGTAATACACGTACCTGGCCAAATCGCATGTGAGAATTCCCGCGCACCCCTGTAATACACGTACCCAGCCGAATCGCGTGTAGAACTTCCCGTGTACCCCTGTAATACACGTACCCAGCCAAATCGCGTGTGATAATTCCCACATACCCCTGTAATACACGTACCCTGGCCAATCGCGTGTACAACTTCCCACGCACCCCTGTAATACACGTACCAAGCCAAATCGCGTGTGATGATTCCCACGCACCCCTGTAATACACGTACCTGGCCAAATCGCATGTGAGAATTCCCGCGCACCCCTGTAATACACGTACCCAGCCGAATCGCGTGTAGAACTTCCCGTGTACCCCTGTAATACACCTACCCAGCCAAATCGCGTGTGATAATTCCCGCGCACCCCTGGAATACACGTACCCAGCCAAATCGCGTGTGATAATTCCCGCGCACCCCTGGAATACACGTACCCAGCCAAATCGCGTGTGATAATTCCCGCGCACCCCTGTAATATACGTACCCAGCCAAATCGCGTGTGATAATTCCTGCGTACTCCTGTGATACACATGCCCTGGCTAATCGCGTGTAAAACTTCACGCGTACCCCTGATATGCACGTTACCCGCTTTGCGTTCCTTGTTTGGCAGCCCTGTGGACTGGTCCAGGGTTAGCGCTGCCCTTTGCGATGATTTAGCGATTTTGATGGCTTTTCCTTGCGCGAGGGCGTTCTTGGGGGCGTTACTGGCGCTGCTGCAGGGTCGCTGCGATACTCTGCGCCACGGCTGGTTTGGGAGCCTGAAATCCATGAATACGCTGTGCGCGGAAATCGGTTTTAGCGCACGTGCCTGGCGCAGTCAATCGCACACGGACACTCTGCGCCAGCCGCTTGCGACACTTTTCTGCGAAATTCTATGAATTACCCTGTTAGTCTTGTGCTCGAAATACTTCATAGTCTAACAATACCGACACAATAATGAGGTGTTCCGCACTATTATGTCAGTAGAAGAGTTTTTAACTCACAAGTAAAATTGCAACAAACCAGATTCAGAGGATGCATACATGTCCCTCAGAGTACTCTATAGAAAGAAGGAGGCCACTATCTAGAGAAAGTAGTGGATATCTTAGTTTTTATAAAAAGATAATAATTTGTGTTTGCAAGCAAGCCAACCAAATCCAACACTATTTGCTTGCATCCTCGGGGAAAGAGTAGATAAGATTGACTGTCTGAACACATCCCAAAAAGATATAGGGCCTCATTACAACCTTGGTGCTAAGTGCACCAACTTTACCACCATGGTGTAAACTCCGTTTACACCATGGTGGATGGTGGATTTACCGCCCCATTACAAGGTGAGTGGGGCGGTAAATCCCCATTTCCCATTTTCCC